>NW_020837956.1:16286268-16350639 GCF_003676395.1 Aethalodelphis obliquidens | reverse complement strand
AACGGGAGAGGCCACAACAGTGAGAGGCCCACGTACCGCAAAAAAATAAATAAAAAATAAAAGAACGATAGCTTTTATTGTCTCTTCTTTTAGCTAAAGCTAACTGAACGATGCCGTGATTAACTGTGGTTTCTGAATCAATCTGAGTACACTTTGCTGATGACATTTTTAAGAAGACTTTAGAAACAGAATGCACAATCAATGGTTTCAGTGTTCACCTCCCTAATTACTACTTATAATGCTCAACTTTTTGTCTGTACTTAACCATGTGATATCTTCAGATATTAGTAAGGCATTGAGCACTAAAAAGTGATTCCAAAGTATGGGTTTGCATCAGACCTACCTAGCCGCCACAGCACAGAGCCAGGACAAAAATATGGTACTACAGACCTTCCCTGAGGCTATTCCATTCTAATACACAAGTCAGCACTATTGATTTCATTTTAAAAATGTCTGGGAAGTGTGGTATTTTGTCAAAATTCAGGTAATATTCTGAGATAGATAGGAAGGAATGGCTTGATTTTACACTATTTATTGACCTGAAAGAAGTCATTTTCCTTCTCTGGATTTAGTTTTGTATTATGTAAATTAGACATGATGAGTATCATCCCATATCTTGTAGAAATGCTAAGGAAAGGCAATTAAAAAAACATGGGAGAGGACAGTAGAGGGCTATTCAGGGCACTGCCAGACAGTGTCCCCCTGTAAAGGAGGATATCTTATGTTTCGACACCTGATTCCACTGTAGTCTGTAATGCAAATGCTTTCATTGTATCTTTAACTCTAACTGAAAGTGGGTAACACATCTGAATCTTCCCTAAATGCAGAAAAAGTGAAAACTTGGCAGTGTTCTTTTTTGCCCATCCTGCATTCAGGCTGCTTCTCAAATATAGGTTAAAGTTTAAATACAAGGTCTAAGCAGTAACTTCATTTAATGCTCAGAGCTAATACAAAGTGGCAAAGAAATGGGAATTTTCTGCTGATGTGCCCCTGTAGGAAAGGAATTCCCATAGAAGACAAAGGACTTCTCTGTTGAGTCAGGGTTAGGGGCCCCACCCATCCTGTGTGATCTGTACATACCTTGATCATAGCAATAATCACACTGAAATATTCTGTTCATCTCTTTGTAGAGCTCCCACATCAGGAGATCCTTGAGAGTAAGGTATAAAACACTAATAAACGGAGAACCAAAATCAGTTGATCATTACAGCCTGGCTCATGGTTTTTCTAGTGAGGCAAAGGATTTGCCTAGTTGTCTTATGCTCCTTTTCTCCAGTCTCCCCACAAAAATCTCCGTTCTCCCCATAAATTCCTCCATTCCTTTTCATATATCTCTCTACTGCTCCAAAGCCTCAGTAAGGATATAGCTTGTTCCCACAAAAAAGTTGGTGACTATCAGCTTTACCCATGACCATGGGAGGGAAAAAGGTGCATGTCCCCTCTTCTAGCACATCACAACTCTTTAAGTATTATTGCAGTTAAAAATGATGTATTGAGCAATTAATTTCTACATAAGAGTTTTGTTGAGGAGCATCACAGTTTGACTAAGTATATTCTGTAGAATAACATAGCATCATGGAAAGAACAATCCTTGTATTAAAAATATATTTTGACCTTTATGCTCAATCCCCTTAAAATATTTTTAAAGAATTTTTCTTTCATGGCTCTTTTGTAACTGTCCATTACTGAAAGAGCTGAAAAAGAAAAGATGGCAGTCTTGGGAATGTATAAAGAAGGGAATAAGTTTATACAATTGGGAAACATATTGTAGCTTTCCCACCAGAATATATCAAAACTCTCATTTTCCTGTCATTTTTGCCAAGCCAGAACACAGCTTCTATGCCTACCTACTGTCAGCAGATTAAGGCTTGTGCTATTATTTACATCATCAAGGAGAATTCACCTGCTGCTGTGGATGAAGCATGATATTCCTGCCCATTTATGCTACTTGCTCACAGGGACATATTTAACCAGGTGACACACTTACGGTGGCCAAAAGGCCAGAGCCCCATCCAGAGGGATCCAGAGCCCCATCCAGAATCACCATTTTATAGTGACTAAAGTAAAATAATCTAGTAACTTGGTGACTACTCATTAATGGAGTTATTAAAGATTTGTGTTCAATAATAGGTTATTAGCATCACATTTGTCAATGTCATGTCTTCAATTGCTATTAATCACCCCAGGAATTTTTTATTTGTACATATTTTGAATATTATAAAAGTTACACAGAAATTAACTTTTCTAACTAAATTAGATCATTTAATTTTTTTCATGCATTGGATCATTTTATCAGTTTAGTGTGAGTAAACAGTGGTGATGATTTCTACAGTCCCTTAAAGTATTTGATTTTCTGTAGCTACAACCAAAAAGTATAGATTAAGGAGCTATACATATTTTGTTAATGGGTTGATAGATAAATAATCACTCTTAACCTAAAGCAGTAGGAATAAATATTGTGTCATAATTATACAGTTTAATCCCAACAGATTATTTTGTGATCTCCATCCTGGGTAGACACAAATAGATCTTCTGTAATAAATAGAAGTTCAGTTTAATACATCCCATGGCTGCAAGAACAAAGTGATGGCTTCACTGAGCTACCCTTCCTTCCCTTCTCCTTTTATTCCTTTCTTCCTCATAAGGAATATTTCCATTCAGTCATATCACCATAACCAGTGGACCAATTACCTCTTGATTACCTTGTCCCAGCCCCTGTTAGTTTGTGCCTTGCTGCTTGTGATGGATAGAAGACTGGCAAAAATGGCTTGGGTGAACATTGGAACACTCCTCAGCTTTCTGTGGGAAGGCTATACCCTAGGAATAGTGTGATGCATTCCCAATTGTCTCATGGAACTCAAGGCATCTGGCAAAACTTATATGTCACTCTTCTCCCTAGAGTATTATCAATCTCTTGTGAAGTACTCAGCCTCCACCTGAATGCAATTCCCTGATAAGGCTTTCCAAACAACTTTGCTATGCTATGTTTCTTTGTGCATTCCATAACTCTGAGACAGTATCTCCGTGTCCAACCTTGTTCCCTTATTTCTCTCACAAACCTTTTTTTTTTTTTTTGGTCTCTACCTCCTTGTTTTTGCTTTAATTAAAACCTGAATTCTCTTCATAACATCATTTCAAAGGGTAAGCATTACTCTTAATTTCAGCTTCTATCTCCAGATGAGCAGGTTATCCCTTTGCCCAATGACACATTGTTTATTGAAACTCAGGCACAATTGAAGAAGGAGTGTAGCATAGTAGCTTTTGGAGTCAGACAGAACTTATTAGCAATCCTAGTTCACTAACTTTGCTACCTAAAAGTTTCCAAATCTTATTTAATTATAAATTCCTTCCTTCTCTAAAATGGAAATAAACAATATTGGCTTGGGTTCTTGTGAGTAAATTGATATACACAATTTATATCACATAAATTGATATACATAAAGTATTTAGCACTTCCCATGACACGTAGTAAAAACTCAGTAAATGTTACCATACTTCTCTAATCATACTACCATATTTTCAGATATTTTTTGTGTGATGAGGCCGATGATTTAGTAGAAAGAATATGGACATTTAAGGCACTTTAAAGATGTTTATGTTCTGCATCCACCACTGTGTAGATGGAAGATCTTGGATAATATATTAATCTTGACATCTCAGTATGATCATGAATACCTACTTATGAATACCTACTTAACTCTATAGTGAGGATAAAATGTCATAATCAAGGTTTCTGACTAAAACACTGGCTGGTGTATAGTAATTGCTTCACAAATGATAGACAAGGCGTGGAAATGGAATATTCTTCCCATCTTTGTTCTTGTCCCTAGACACACCTGAGCACAGCCTTCTCTATTCCATAACAGTCTTAGCACTGGCCCCCTAATTTTCCTTTTCACTCTGTTCCATCATTATTTTAGATAACTTCAAAATTACCTGACATTCATACACATCACATCAGTGATCAGAATTTGGACTATATTATCATTGAGAACAGTTCTAAGATCTTAAAATTTGAAATTGCTCTTTCTGACCACCATGATTTCACATCACACTCCATCACTTTCCTCTCCATCCTCACCAGGACCTTCATACCTTCTATCCCTCCATATTCTTAGAGTCAGTTTGTTTCCCCCCTAACTCCACAATCAGCCATTCTACTTAACTATTTATACTTAACAATTTCTAGTGCTTTATTTTCCTCAATATTCTGTTTCCTTGTGAACCACTCAAACCAACCACCAGTGCTGACCTCGTTGCTTCATTCTTTATTTTTTGAGTGAGTTTCCATAGGATTAATCTTAATTGTTCCCTTAAATTTTGAATTGAATTCACCAGTGAACCTATGTGGGACTGAATTTTCTTTGTAGGAAGGTTTTAATTCACAATTCCAATTTTTTTGATATAGGATTATTCAGGTTTTCTATTTCAGTTTTGGTAATTTGTGTCTTTCAAGGATTTTATCCATGTTACCTAAGTTTTTTGTTTGTTTGTTTTGTGTGTGTATGAAAACATTTAAGTTCTACTCTGGGCAAATTTCAATTACGCGGTACAGTGTTATCAACTATAGCAGGGGTTCCCAACCCCCGGCCATGGACCGGCATCAGTCTGTGGCCTATTAGGAACAGGGCCACACAGCAGGAGGTGAGCAGCCGACGGGCGAGTGAAGCTTCATCTGCCGTTCCCGTCGCTCCCCATCGCTCCCCATTGCTCTCATTACTGCCTGAACCATCCCCCACATCGCTCACATTACCCCAGTCCATGGAAAAATTGTCTTCCATGAAACTGGTCCCTGGTGCCAAAAAGGTTGGAGGCCGCTGAACTATAGTCACCATGTTTTTCATTAGATCCCCAGACCTATTCATCTTACAGCTGAAAGTTTGTACCCCTTACCAGCCCTATAACTTGCATTTGTCTAAATTCATTTGGCATGCACTTTGTTGTGCATGAACATTTATTCTGCTCTCAAAATGGTGCCAGAGATTCTGTCCTCATTACTCCCTGAACTTACGGAAATGTTATCCATTTACAAAATCTATGTCAATCACCATTTGCTCTGGGAAAACTGACTTATTGATTTGATGTAATGCCTCCTTCCTTGGATTTACCTAACACTTCACTGGACTTCACTTAAGACTTTTACCTGATACCACTTGAACTTTACCCATGTTGGCAAGTTTCAGAGAGAAGGAAATCTGATTTAATCATCTTCATACTGCTCATCACATCAAGTACATGAACAAACTCAAAAAGTGCACTTGAATTCAATTAGCATTGTTATAGAAGAGAAATTGTAAGGTTCTTAAACTTAAGAATTAGATTCTGTCCCTTAGTCTTTAGCATAGCCTCTCATAAATTTCTAATTATTTTAAAATTACTAAACCCAGAAGCAGTTTTCTAGCTAGTCTTTTCTGAAGACACGCTGGTTGAATTGCTTAAGAAGAATGGATGGGAGAAATTAACATTAAATAAACAAATCATACTGATTGCAGTCAGTACATTTCCTCTCACCCTTGTTCCTTCTCCTTTCCTACCACCGCATACCCCTTCCCCTGTGTTCATAAAGAAGGCCATAGTTTTCTAATACTGATTCAAATATAACCCGTCCTGTCTTAGAGATGGAGCAAGTCTAGGGATTTTGTAATAGGGTATGTGTTAGCACTTTGCCTGGATAATTTGAAGCGTATTAGCATTTTCTTTTTTCCATCTTGGCATGGTATTTGGATAAGGGCAGCACCTCCAGCCTTTTCAGTTTACTAAAACTTTTTTTTTTTTTTAGATATTGGGGGTAGGAGTTTATTAATTAATTAATTATTTTTTGCTGTGTTGGGTCTTTGTTTCTGTGCGAGGGCTTTCTCTAGTTGTGGCAAGCGGGGGCCACCCTTCATCGTGGTGCGCGGGCCTCTCACTATCGCGGCCTCTCTTGTTGCGGCGCACAGGCTCCAGACGCGCAGGCTCAGTATTTGTGACTCACGGGCCTAGCTGCTCCGCTAGGCATGTGGGATCCTCCCAGGCCAGAGCTCGAACCCGTGTCCCTTCATTAGCAGGCAGATTCTCAACCACTGCGCCACCAGGGAAGCCCCTCAGTTTACTAAAACTTTTTAAACTGCCACATATTGGGCATTATTATTTCACTATCTTTCTAAAAGACAAGATGTTACCCTGCAGCTCCATACCAGGTCAATGATTTAAATCCAATTCTGTGAGAAAAGTTGAAAGTGTCAGACAATGAATCATTAGTACACATTTCCAGAAGAATCCGTATCTTCCTTAGACGTTGCCTGTCTAACTTGGCCTAACTATGTTGGATGTGCAACTCACGACAGGACAACGGAATAAGTGGGTAGGATTGCTTGCTCAGAAATGTTCTCCTTTGTCCCTTGCTCTTTCTCCCTTTTTCCCCCTGCCCAATCTCAGAAGTGGACAAAAATATTGTTTTTTTCTTAGTGCTCCCATATTATGGGAAGAAAGGCAGTCTTGCAACACTTATTATAAAACTCAATTCCTTGAAGCAGGCTGCAGGGGGCTGCTCATGAATAACAAAGAGGAAGGAAAGGGAAATTTGTGAGAAACAAAAAAGAGTAATTTTCCTGGGATTGAAAAATAATTCAAAATGTAACAAATCAATAAAACAAACATAAATCTGTGAGAAAAAGACCTGTGAGAGAGAATATATATTATAAATGTGCAGTTTTGTTACCCTGAATGCTCACAGTGAAACCAAGAGTAGAAAACTGGAGGTTTTTGAATCTCTTATAAACTAGAACAAGCATCTGTTCCATGAGTTCCAGGACTGAATGCTAATGCTGCATGTACGTGACAGAGATTTTTACACCATGTTTTGTGATCTCTGACCTGTGAGGTTACTTAGGTGTACCACTGCCTCCCTTACCTCACCCTGACCCTGAGTTAAAATGTGTGTTTAATGTTGGAATGGTCTCCGGTGCATGTAATAACACTGTACTATTACTTAATAAAATATTTTATATCACTCCCAAGAATCATCAATTCAACTCACTATTCACCTGCTCCCTCCATGCCATCCCCCCAAAATAAAAGCCATATGCTTCAAATCCATATGAAATTGGGAGTAATAAAACATGATCTTTTATTGTGTTATTTATAATCCAGAATGTTGTTAAGGGAAAAGAAAAAAAAAAGCTCCTGTATGTCATCATCTCTGTCATTTGTTTGAGAGGATGGAAGCTAATGATGCATGTAATACGGTTGTGGACAGTGCTTTACCTTTGGTTTTTTTCACCTGTTTTCCGAGAGAGCAATCAGTTGCTTGGCGTAAGGAAAGCAGCATGGATGTGATCCCAGAGGCTTCTCAATTGCCACACAGTCATCTGGGAGAAGGAAATAAATAGCCCTCTTTAGGACTTAAAGTGGAGGTAGTCTTCCCTGTAGGTCTGCTGTTCCCCGCCATCTCAGCTGAGAGTTGCTGCAGACAAAGGTGTTGCAGGTCCCTCTTTTTCAGTGTGAGAACTGGAATACCTGACTATCATTGGCCTAGGGAATTGGCACAGTTTTAGCAACTGTGAGGACCGCTCTCCACGTCTCTTTTATGTTTTAGATAAAATGCCAAGCTGTAAATGGGAATGATGCCCTGGGGGAAGGTCTGGGCTTCAGCAGGTTCTCTGAAGTGAACATTTCTGGGTATCTCACATACATGCCCTGATTATTTTATTAAGGCTCTTCTGTTGACTTGTGCTTGTCTCAGCATATTTTAGACTTGGCTTTAGTGACCTGACTCACTCTTATTGACCCATACCCAGTCTGTGGCTTCATTCTACCACTGGCCCTTGTACCTAGAGGGTGTGAATGATACCCAGGCATCCTTTGGTACCTTTCTAAAAGAATACTGGCTGATGGGAGCAAATAAATAAATATAGCATGGTTAATATTTATGTTGAGTAGGAAGCATCCTACAGACCAGGTCTTTAGCTGTGTCCTCTTCTCCATTAGTTCAACTGTTGATCATGCCACCGTTTCTGTTTTTAATTTGCATGTTCACTTAAAATGCCAATATTTGGGGGGAAGTGAGAGTGAAATAAAACCATTATCAGGCAATAAAGTATTAATGTTAAAGCAGGCATTATTTGATGCCCAAGAACAATATTCAGATATAAGCCACTGAAAGTGGCATCACTAAGATTTGTTTGAGGAATTTGGGGAGTGGGGAGGGGGAACGGGAAGCAGATCTTCCATTATACTCCAGTGTTTTGTGTGTTCGCTTTACTAGCTAGCTTTACTAGCTAGACTGTCCCTTCTCCCTTTCAACAGCTGGCTATTACCAACTCCATGCCCACCATTTGTAAATGTTACTACGTTAAGAGCCCTAGTGAAATAATTAATTTCTCTGTAGTGAGTATTGCTTTTATTCTGAGGTCAGATTTATTTGGACATGCTTCTGGTATCTCAATAAAGTGTATCCATGAACTTTCATCCATGAACTACAGTGAATATAGATATTTCCATGCAACATTTTATTTTACTATTCTTTGCTTCCACATTGTTTGGTATTGCCTTCTTGTTTTCACATTTAGTCTATTTTCTGTCCCTCATTTCGTCTTTTGTTGAATTTTTATCAACTCTATTCTGTGGGTGTTATCAGTTCCTCTAGCAATATATCCCAGGTTTACTAATAAACAGTCTCTAGTTTTGGCTATGGCTAGAAAGTCTATTAGACATGAAATAAAAAGCACAGTGGAAATTGTGCTGTCTCTTTTCTTGGAAAGGTTTCAGCATTCAGGTCAGATGTAAGCTGGTTCACACAGTGTCATAGGCACAGGAATGGAATAGCATTCTTGTGAGAGCTGAGCCTGCCGTTGTTTTCATAATAATCTTCTGTTTGGGGGTTCAGTGTATATTTTATTGATACTTTTATATACAACCATTTTCATGATTATACTTCTCAAGCAGTAATTAAATTCAACAAATATTTATTCGTTTCTTACTTCATGTCAGGCACTATGTAAGTACTGTAGTTTCATAGGAACAACATAGGTCTGCTGTTTGTCTCCGTGCTATTTGTAGTCTAGAAAGGATTCATAATAACAACACTTATGTGGCATTTCATAGTTAAACAAACACTTTCACTTTTATCATCTCATTTGATCTTCATGAACTCTGGGAGTAATAAGGGTGGATGTTAACATTCCCATTTCACAGAGGAGGGAAATGGCTTAAAAAGATAAAGTGAGTTTCTCAAGGTCACAGCTAGTAAGGGGCAGGTTTAGGGCAGTGAGTAGAAGAAACTTTATTTGAAATTCTCCTATAAACATAGAAGTCCTTAAACTCCAATAACATGTGACTAAAGATATTTGCTTCATCACAGCTCCAGATTAGTATCTTTCTGATTATAATGCTCTCCATCATCCATCTTCCAAAAAATAAAAAAAAAAAGGATACGGACAATAGAATTGCTGTAAAGGCAAGCTATTTGACACTCTCCATAAAATATTATTGTTGTTTCTCAGTCTTATCCCAGGGGGATAGTTAAATCTAAGAAACACTAATTTATATGTCAGACCAATAGTATAGTCCAACAGAAGATCAATTTAAATGGACATTTATTCCTTGATTTTTATTTTTAAAGAGATGCTAGTAGAATAAAAGCCATTTCATAAAAGAAGCTAATCTTTTTTCTTTGTTCCTTCTGGTTCCTGCTACAGTGCTGCCTGGCTCTCTCATCCTTAGTACAAAGGTAGAGGAAAGACAGAGTACCTCTTTATCATTAGTAGCCAGTATTTTTCTTCTTCTTTATAAAACTCGACACATGATTATTTTAACTAAGAAATTTATTTACATGCAATTCATAGCCTGATATACTCTGGTCTTAGAGTATATCAGCAAATATATGAAACATTTCCATAGCACTTTATGGGAGAATGAAGCACTAAGAGCTTTCCAAATATCTTCCTAACCTCTATGCAGCAGTGCACACCCTTAACCACTTCCTGTATCTTGAAGTTCTCTCTTCCCTTAAATTCTATAACCCTGAATTGTCTAATTCTCTTCCTATCTCCAGTTCCCTAACTGCTTTATTTTCTTCTCATGCTTTTCTTATACTCGCAACTGCAGTAATACCTTGAAGTTCTATCCTTATTATCCCTTTTCTGATAGAGCTCATCGTTTGATAGTGTATCTATTTTCATTATTTTATCAGTCATCTAATATGAATGACTTTCTAAGTCATATATTTAGTTTTGAATTCTCTCTTAAAGCCAATTCACCAAAATATCCTCTGTATAATATCATCTTACATACTATAACTAATATTTTAGTACTTTAGTATTTTAAAAACCAAATATCTCATTTCAACCTCAAATTTATTTCACTCAGCATGATGGTCTCCCTTTATTTCTGCTGGCAATACCCTTAATCTCCTAGTGTTGAAACTCAAGTTTAAACCTGTATTCATCATCCTCCCCTTTTATTAACCTATTTAATGAGTTTCTAAAACCTGTTAATTTCCTTTTCTAAAATTACAATTACTTTTGTTTTTATTTATACTGCTACCATCAGGTATTCTATTTTCACTGCTGTCAAATTTATTTTTTAAACATGGATATCATCAGTCTGTGACCACCATCAAAAACTGTCAATATCTCCCAATGTCAAAGGCCTGACAGTCAAGTCTGCAAGCCTGCAATGGCACTTTCTGACACTTACTCACTTCAACGTATATCTCAGCTCAAGTGTTATATTCTGTCTTAGGTAGATATTTTGTCTGAACTTGTTTTTATGGCTTTGTCCATGCTGTTTCCCCAATGGATGATTTCTCCTCTCCTTCTTACCACATACTAAGAACTCCATGGATCATTTACAGTTTGTTCTATTTCCCATATTCTGTGTAAGTCATCACTGACCATCCAGAATGGAAATATGTCTTGGCTCTGTTATGCTATAATAGATCATTTGGCCTTTGCATATAATGCCTTAAAAATTTAATTGTCCTTGGGCTTCCCTGGTGGCGCAGTGGTTGAGAGTCTGCCTGCCGATGCAGGGGACATGGGTTCGTGCCCCAGTCCAGGAAGATCCCACATGCCGCGGAGTGGCTAGGCCCGTGAGCCATGGCCACTGAGCCTGTGTGTCCGGAGCCTGTGCTCCGCAACGGGAGAGGCCACAACAGTGAGAGGCCCGCGTACCACAAAAAAAAAAAAAATTAATTGTCCTTTATACACATGTATTTCCTATCTTCCCAACTAATTTCTAAAGTGCTTATTCCAGGGATTATGTCTTATTTCTTCTTGCAGCTGCCACAATAACTATACCAAGCCACTTTAGGCACTTAATAAACAGTTCATTGGTTGCATATAAAGAAGATAAATTCTTAATGAAAATTATTTATATTGAAAAACTATATATGCATGCTTTTAAAGATCATTAACAAGAATATGCTTGGTGGGAGATTGGTTCAAGATGGAGAAGTAGAAGGATGTGCGCTCACTCCCTTTTGTGAGAGCACCGGAGTCACAACTAACTGCTGAACAATTATCGACAGGAAGATACTCGAACTCACCAAAAAAGATACCCCACATCCAAAGACAAAGAAGAAGCCACACTGAGACTGTAGGAGGGGTTCAATCACAATAAAATCAAATCCCATAACTGTTGGGTGGGTGACTCACAAAGAAGAGAACAATTATACTGCAGAAGTCCACCCACTGGAGTGAAGTTTCTGAGGCCCAAGTCCACCCACTGGAGTGAAGGTTCTGAGGCCCACGTCAGGCTTCCCAACCAGGGGGTCTGGCAACAGGAGGAGGAATTCCCAGAGACTCAGACTTTGAAGACTAGTGGGATTTGATTGCAGGACTTTGACAGGAATGGGGGAAACAGAGACTCCACTCTTGGAGGGCACACACAAAGTAGTGTGCACATCAGGACCCAAGGGGAAGGAGCAGTGTCCCCGTAGGAGACTGAACCAGACCAACTTTCTAGTATTGGAGGATCTCCTGCAGAGGGAGGGGGTGGCTGTGGCTCACTGTGGGTACAAGGAGAGTGGCAGTAGAAGTTCTGGGAATTACTCCTTAGCACGACCCTCCGGAGTCTGCCATAAGCCCCACCAAAGAGCCTGTAGCTTCCAGTGCTGGGTCACTTCAGACCAAACAACCAACAGGGAGGGAACTCAGCACCACGCATCAGCAGACAAGAAGATTAAAGTTTCACTGAGCTCTGCCCACCAGAGTAATACCCAGCTCTACCCACCACCAGTCCCTCCCATCAAGAAGTTTGCACAAGCCTCTTAGATAGCTTCATCCATCAGACGGCAGACAGCAGAAGAAAGAAGAACTACAATCCCCAGCCTGTGGAACGAAAACCACATTCACAGAAAGATAGACAAAATGAAAAGGCAGAGAACTATGTATCAGATGAAGCAACAAGATAAAACCCCAGAAAAACAACTAAATTAAGTGGAGATAGGCAACCTTCCAGAAAAAGAATTCAGAATAATGATAGTGAAGATGATCCAGCACCTCAGAAAAAGAATGGAGGCAAAGATCGAGAAGATGCAATAAATGTTTAACAAAGACCTAGAAGAATTAAAGAACAAACAGAGATGAACAATACAATAACTGAAATGAAAAATATACTGGAAGGAATCAATAGCAGAATAACTGAGGCAGAAGAACGGAGAAGTAAACTGGAAGACAGAATGGTGGAAATCAGTACTATGGAACAGAATAAAGAGAAACAATAAAAAGAAATGAAGACAGCCTAAGAGACCTCTGAGACATTAAACACAACAACATTCACAGTATAGGGGTGCCAGAAGGAGAAGAGAGAGAAAGGACTTGAGAAAATATTTGAAGAGATTATAGTCAAAAACTTCCCTAACATGGAAAAGGAAATAGTCACCCAAGTCCAGGAAGCACAGAGAGTCCCAGGCAGGAAAAACCAAAGGAGAAACACGCTGAGACACACAGTAATCAAATTGACAAAAATTAAAGACAAAGAAAAATTATTAAAAGCAACAAGGGAAAAACGACAAATAACATACAGGGGAACTCCTATAAGGTTAACAGCTGATTTCTCAGCAGAAACTATACAAGCTAGAAGGGAGTGGCACAAATATTTAAAGTGATGAAAGGGAAGAACCTACAACCAAGTTTAAGATTACACTACCCTGCAAAAATCTCATTCAGATTTGAGGGAGAAATCAAAAGCTTTACAGACAACCAAAAGCTAAGAGAATTCACACCACCAAAACAGCTCTACAACAAATGCTAAAGGAACTTTTCTAGGCAGGAAACACAAGAGAAGAAAAAGAGCAACCAAAAAAACGCAACACAATTAAGAAACACCAAGGGGAGAAAATGGCAGGGGGTGGTGGTGGTCGTGGTGGGATGAATTGGGAGATTGTGATTGACATATATACACTAATATGTATAAAATAGATAACTAATAAGAACCTGCTGTGTAAAAAATAAATAAAATAAAATTCAAAAGAAAAACAAATGCTAAAGAAACTTCTCTAAGTGGGAAACACAAGAGAAGAAAAGGACCTAGAAAAACAAACCCAAAACAATTAAGAATATGGTAACAGGAACATACATATCGATAATTACTTTCAATGAGAATGGATTAAATACTTCAACCAAAAGACACAAGCATGCTGAATGGATACAAAAACGAGCCATATATATGCTGTCTATAAGAGACCCACTTCAGATCTATGGAAACATACAGTCTGAAAGTGAGGGCATGGAAAAAGATATTCCATGCAAATGGAACTCAAAGGAAAGCTGGAGTAGCAATGCTCATATCAGGTAAAATAGACTTTAAAATAAAGAATGTTACAAGAGATAAGGAAGGACACTACATAATGTTCAAGTGATTAATCCAAGAAGAAGATATAACAATTATAAATATATATGCACCCAACATAGGAGCACCTCAATACATAAGGCAAATGTTAACAGCTATAAAAGAGGAAATTGATAGTAACACAATAATAGTGGGGGACTTTAACACCTCACTTACACCAATGGACAGATCATCCAGACAGAAAATTAATAAGGAAACACAAGCTTTAAGTGACACAATAGACCAGATAGATTGAATTGATATTTTTAGGACACTCCATCCAAAAACAGCAGATTACACTTTCTTCTCAAGTGCGCATGGAACATTCCCAGGATAGATCACATCTTGGGTCACAAATCAAGCCTCAGTAAATTTAAGAAAATTGAAATCATATCAAGCATCTTTTCCAGTCAGAAAGCTATGAGATTAGAAATAAATTATGGGGAAAAAAATGTAAAAAACAAAAACACATGGAGGCTAAACAATACGTTAGTAAATAAGCAAGAGATCACTGAAGAAATCAAAGAATACCTAGAGAAAAATGGCAATGAAAATACAATGATCCAAAACCTATGGGCTGCAGCAAAAGCAGTTCTAAGAGGGAAGTTTATAGCTATACAAGCCTACCTCAAGAAACAAGAAAAATCTCAAATAAACAGTCTAACTTTACACCTAAAGGAACTAGAGAAAGAAACAAACAAAACCCAAGGTTAGTAGAGGGAAAGAAATCGTAAATATCAGAGTGTAAATAAATAGAAACAAAGAAAAAATAGCAAAGAAAAATAAAACTAAAAGCTGGTCCTTTAAGAAGATAAAGATAATTGATAAACCTTTAGCCAGACTCATCAAGAAAAAGAGGGAGAGGACTCAAATCAATAAAATTAGAAATGAAAAGGAGAAGTTACAATGGACACCGCAGAAATACAAAGCATCCTAAGAGACTACTACAAGCAACTCTATGCCAATAAAATGGACAACCTGGGTGAAATGGACAAATTCTTAGAAAGGTATAAACTTCCAAGATGGAACCAGGAAAAAATAGAACATATGAACAGACCAATCACAAGTAAACAAATTGAAACTGTGATTAAAAATCTTCCATCAAACAAAAGTCCAGGACCAAATGGCTTCACAGGTGAATTCTGTCAAACATTTAGAGAAGAGCTAACACCCATCCTTCTCAAACTCTTCCAAAAAATTGCAGAGGAAGGAACACTCCCAAACTCATTCTACAAGGCCACCATCACCCTGAAAACAAAACCAGAAAGAGGTACTACAAAAAAAGAAAATTACAGACAAATATCACTCACGAACACAGATGCAAATATCCTCAACAGAATACTAGCAAACAGACCCAACAACACGTTAAAAGGATCATACACCATGATCATGTGGGATTTATTCCAGGGATGCAAGGATTCTTCAATATACACAAATCAATCAATGTGATACACCATATAAACCAACTGAAGAATAAAAATTATATGATCATCTCAATAGATGCAGAAGAAGCATTCGACAAAATTCGACACCAATTTTGATAAAAACTCTCCAGAAAGTGGGCATAGAGGGAACCTACCTCAGCATGATAAATGCCACATACAACAAACCCACCACAAATCTCAATGCTGAAAAACTGAAAGCATTTCCTCTAAGATCAGGAAGGAGACAAGGGTGCCCACTCTCACGACTATCATTCAACACAGTTTTGGAACTCCTAGCCATGGCAATCAGAGAAGAAAAAGAAATAAAAAGAATACAAATTGGAAAAGAAGAAGTAAAACTGTCACTGTTTACAGATGACATGATAGTATTCATAGATAAGCCTAAGGATGCAACCAGAAAACTACTAGAGCTAATCAATGAATTTGGTAATGTTTCCAGATACAAAATTAATGCACAGAAATCTCTTGCATTCTTATATGCTAAAATGAGCAATCAGAAAGAGAAATTAAGGAAACAATCCCATTCACCATTACAACAAAATGAATAAAATACCTAGGAATAAACCGACCTAAGGAGGTAAAAGATCTGTAGTCAGAGAAATATAAGACATGGATGAAAGAAATCAAAGATGATACAAACAGATGGAGAGATGTACCATGTTTTTGGATTAGAAGAATCAATATTGTGAAAACGACTATACTACCCCAAGCAATCTACAGATTCAATGCAATCCCTATCAAATTACCAATGGCATTTTTTACAGAAGTAGGACAAAAAATCTTAAAATTTGTATGGAGACACAAAAGACCCCGAATAGCCAAAGCAATCTTAAGTAAGAAGAATGGAACTAGAGGAATCAGGCTCCCTGACTTCAAAGCTATAGTAATCAAGACAATATGGTACTGGCACAAAAACAGAAATATAGATCAGTGGAACAGCATAGAAAGTCCACTGATAAATCTATACACCTATGGTTAACTAATCTGTGACAAAGGAAGGCAAGGATATACAATAGAGAAAAGACAGCCTCTTCAATAAGTGGTGCTGGGAAAAATGGACAGCTACATGTAAATGAATGAAATTAGAACACTTCCTAACGCCATACACAAAAATAAACTCAAAATGGATTAAAGACCTAAACGTAAGACTGGACACTATAAAACTCTTAGAGGAAAACATAAGAAGAACACTCTTTGACATAAATCACAGCAACATTTTTTTTGACCCACCTCCTAGAGTAATGGAAGTGAAAGCAAAAATAAACAAATGAGACCTAATGAAACTTAAAAGCTTTTGCACAGCAAAGGAAACTATAAACAAGACTAAAAGACAGCCCTCAGAATGGGAGAAAAGATTTGCAAATGAATCAACAGACAAAGGATTAATCTCCAAAATATATAAACAGCTCATGCAGCTCAATATTAAAAAAACAGCCCAATCAAAATATTGGCAGAAGACCTAAATAGACATCTCTCCAAGAAGGACATACAGATGGCCAAGAAGCACATGAAAAGCTGTTCAACATCACTAATTATTAGAGAAATGCAAATCAAATCTACAATGAGGTATCACCTCACACCAGTTAGAATGGGCATCACCAGAAAATCTACAAACAACAAATACTGGAGAGGGTGTGGAGGAAAGGGAACCCTCCTACACTGTTGGTGGGAATGTAAAATGATACAGCCACTATGGAGAACAGTATGGAGGTTCCTTAAAAAACTCAAAACAGAACTACCATATGACCCAGCAACCCCACTACTGGGCATATACAGAGAAAACCGTAATTCAAAAAGACACATGCACCCCAGTGTTCATTGCAGCACTATTTACAATAGCCATGTCATGGAAGCAACCTAAATGCCCATCGACAGACGTTGAATATTGAAGATATGGGACATATATACAATGGAATATTACTCAGCCATAAAAAGGAACGAAACTGGGTAATTTGCAGAGACACGGATGGACGTAGAGACTGTCATACAGAATGAAGTAGGTCAGAAAGAGAAAAACAAATATTGTATATTAATGCATATATGTGGAATCTAGAAAAAAGTTACAGATGAACCAGTTTGCAAGGCAGAAATTGAGACACAGATGTAGAGAACAAATGTATGGACACCAAGGTGGGAAAGCAGGGTGGGAGGTGGTGGTGGTGGGATGATTTGGGAGATATTGGGATTGATATGTATACACTAATGTGTATAAAATGGATGACTAATAGAAACCTGCTGTATAAAAATAAATAAATTAAAAAAGTTTTTAAAAAGAATTTGGTTGGTGATAATTCTTCATCAATTGTTCATAACTGCTTTAGGCACTCACAAAACTAAAAACAAATAAAAATTCATTAATCAGTTTCAATTCCTTTGGCAGTTGACCAAAGTCCAAAACAGATGATGGACAAACATAAACAAATATCGTTCCAGTGTCTGATTCTTTAATCCCAGGCATAACCTTCTCTAGGCTGTATCCATCCCTTTCTTTCTTCTAAATGGGACAATTATCAAAGCTTTTCCTACTTGATTGTGCCCAGAGAAGGTAAACTTGCTTACTGAGGCACAAAAAATGACAAGTTGAAAAACCCATTTAATATGCGAGTTGAGCAGCAGTGGCCCAGTGGTGGTGGTGGGGCAGTTACATTATGTATTTACTGGATCCAATATCTTTTAGTCAGGTTGCTTTAATAGGCAGGTTCTACATTGCGTGTTAACAATTGTTTTTCCCCAATAGCATGTAAACCCTGGAGACTGAGAAATGTGCTTTATTCATTTCTGAATCCTCAGTGCCTATCAGTTTTGTGCACATAATTTGTTTGCAAAATTTATTAATTCCTTCCTTTTCTTAGTGCACAATAGTGTTTTGCCCTCTTTTTATCCAACAATAAGTGGATCACTTGTATGTCAAGTCATCAGCTGCCATTGGGTAAAATTTTGCTTAAACAAACAGATAAACATACACAAGAAAGAGGGGAGAGACTCTCCCCACTCCCCCACACACACATACTTTCCTCCCTTTGCCTCTCCGCCCACACATTAATTTATTAGACAGAAAATAGGAAAAGACTAAAGAAAATAGTCCTCCATGGTGCTGGGATGGTGACTCTGCTGATGATCTAGGTCATGCAATTCCACACTTCATCAAATATGAAGGAGAAAAGCAGTATTTCAGGCCCATACCTATAGGTCAGTGGTTCTCCACCATGGGTAATTTTGCCACAAAGGGAACATTTGGAAGTGTCTTGAGACATTTTATTATTATTATTATGCTTTTGCGGTATGTGGGCCTCTCACTGTTGTGGCCTCTCCCGTTGCAGAGCACAGGCTCTGGACGCGCAGGCTCAGCAGCCATGGCTCACTGGCCCAGCCGCTCCGCGGCATGTGGGATCTTCCTGGACCGGGGCACGAACCCGCGTCCTCTGCATCGGCAGGTGGACTCTCAACCACTGCGCCACCAGGGAAGCCCTTGAGACATTTTTGATTGTTCGAACAGTGTGTGTGTGTGTGTGTGTGTGTGTGTGTGTGTAGACACACTCCTGGAATCCAGTGGGTGGACGCTATGGATGCTGCTAAACATCCTATAAAACACAGGACAATCCGCACAACAAGCAATTTTCCAGCCCCCAAAGTAAATAGGACCAACCTGATAAACCCTACTTTAGATTCTAATTCAGTAAGTAAATTGGAAGCTTGAATTTTTCATTTTTAACATATACTCTATATGATCTGATATAGATGATTCACAGGCTCTCAAAATGCAAATTTGTCCTTTGAATAATTATTTTATTTCTCTGTGATTCAATCACGTGAGAAAATTATTAGGTATACAGAACATTCAATTAAAACATTCAGTATTTTATACCAGTGCATATGATCTTCATTGATATGGAGTACTTAAAATGAGCTTCACGGACAGCCAGCGTGACTTCTTATTACTAGCGGGAAGCCAGCCAGGGTTAACACCCACACCGTCTAGTCAAGTCTGACAGCCTTGTCGGCTCCATTGTCAAGACGTGCGCCTACACAATTACAGCATGTAGTCTGATCTGGTGTCCCACAAAAGAAAACTATTGTAGCAGATGACTGCTTCCAGGATCCCTGCTGTCAGAGAAAATAAGCCAGTCATAACTTCTCCATCATCCTGCTACAGAGCATTTTCAGTGGTGCCTATTGCTGCTTCACTCAGGGACTACATGTTGTTTTTCTCTGGTAAATGGTCCAGCTAACTTTTGACCTTATCTCGGGTCATGTCATATTGATTCCTGTATTAAGTTACTGTTGCAAGGTAAGCCTTTTTCTCGGCATTATAAAACTTAATACTACTTGTGATATGCTAACAGCTTCCAAGTCACTGTTTGGAGGGGAATACCATTTCTTTTTGTGCAATACAGAGCGTCAGCCACCCAAGAAGATAGCTTCAGCAGGGCGTTCAGCAGGCTCTTCTTAATCTTCTTTCTCCCCCAGTGTCACAGTCTCAACCATACCCTGTCCACCTGTTCTGCCTACCACTTACAACCACAGCTGCCTTCATGGACCCAAGCAAGGAATCTTTATCTTTCCTCTATCTTTCGTTCTGACATCCAATTACCTGATAAAGTTGTTTCCACCTCCGTTGCATTGCCCATGTTCCTTCTCTGTTCACCATCTCTGCTTCAGTTTAACCCTTGAAAATCTTTGCTTCTAAAATTATAACTGCCTTCCATTTTGTTTCTCTCCCGCTTTTGTCTCTTGACTCCCTTTTAATCTACCTTCTATGGTACTGCCGGTTTTCCTTGTGAAACAACTCTTATATGTCATCTTGCACATACAGTCTGCAAAATGATTGCCTATTACCTATGGAGAAAAATCCAAATTCCTCAGATAGGCAACCAAGACCGCTTATAATTTGGGCCCTACCTTCCCCAGCTGTGCCATAGATCGCCTCTCTGGTATTCTAACAAAATTGCATGACTTAGGTGAATAAGGCATATTCTTTCTTATCTCTGCTTTTTCTTGCATTGTTCATTTTACATGGAATGCACTCTGTTTCTTCCTTTCCAGTAGACAAACTCCTATTAATATTGAGAGATGTCTCAAATTATAACAAGTCTTTCTTGACCTCTCTGGACTAAGTATAACAGGTCAGTTTCCCCAGAAAGCAGACTGTAAGACAGAGATTTACCTGCAGAAAGTTTATTGGTTAAATGTTCTTAGAATCATTATCTGTGTGATCTGTGTGAGTAGGAGAGTGGGAAGGAAGCAGGGATATCCAGAGAGAGAAGTTGAACAGTCATGCAGTCACAAAAAAGGCCTCAGAAAATTTTATGGGGAGGTCATAGCTAGCATGACTCTTCAGAGTTGTCCTGAATTCAGGCAAGGGGACTTGGCCTTTATATCTCAATGTTGGAAAGTCACTGTATGCAGATTGCCCCAGAAAGAGGTGTGACATGAGGTAAAGCCCAGGGTCATTCCTAGAGAGGGACTCTGCTAAGAGCTGTGGATAACTCGTACATCATCAGCTGGGGGAATGAGGACTGACACCTTTAAAGAGCTGCTGAGGAGATGTGGATGCAGGACTACATGGCATCCACTACACCAGAGTATCCATGCCTTCTGCTGCTACCTTTATTCTAGAAACTGGCATTTTGTACATTATTTGTTTACATCTTTTGTTCACTAAACCAGGTGGGATAACACCCCAATGTAGCAAAAATAGTTTGTACTAGCCCTTCATTTATTCAAGATAAAAATGTAGCTAAAGATAAATAACATTGATCTGCATACTCGGTTCTTAATTTTAAATGAGATTGGCATCTATTTTTAATAATTGAAATTCCACAGACTTTTAACAGGCAATATTTATTCTTCTCATTAATAAAGGACTTAGTTTTTCTGTAACATCAAAAGCATATTGTGCTATTGATACTGTGTACTTATGAGAACGAGAAACCTTGCCATACAAATATCTGGACAAAATGAATGGAAAATAATATTACATGAAAATTATCCAAAAAACTTACCAATGCTCATTTGCAAAGAGAACAAGCTTAATATTCCTTTAGTGCCTGGCAACATACTTAGATTCCCTCTTACTTGTAGAAGAAAACATTATTACAAGATCAAAGATACATATTGAAATAAGAAAGCTGTGGCCTTTGAAGGTAGCTCATTTAGTTCTGATCATTAGATGCTAAAATATAATTGGTTCATCATTATGAATGAAACTATTCAGAAAATGTAATAGAGAGAGCTTTCATAACAATATATTTAGCATAGCATGTAATTACTCATTTACTGTTTATACTGTTCATCATGAGTCAGGTGATGTGAACATTAAAATTTCATCTTGAAAAAAGAAAAATTTTCATCTTGAACGTTGCCTGGCATTTCTTTGTTTAACTTGAATCTTGAAAGTTAAATTCTAGATGTTTTATTCCTAATTATTACTTATTTTATTCCTTTGAATGCAAGAATATAATGAGAAAAATAAAATTTTTTTCTCACTTGTTAAAGATATGTTGAATCTTCATAGGTACCAGACACCATTCTTTATATAAATTACTCAGATTTAGCCAAAATGATGATGTAGCTGTGAGTTACCATGTCTGAGCCTGAAGCCCAGAAATAATTTTACAAACCAGTTAACAACTGAGGCCACCAGAAGCTGGAAGAGACAAGGAAGTATTCTCATCTAGAGCCTTCAGTGGTAACTTGACCCTGATTACACCTTGACACCTTGATTTTGAACTTCTGAACTTCAGAACTGTGAGAAAATAAGTTGCTGTTGTTTTAAACCTTAGGAAACAAATACATATTTTGGTGCCCTCTTGAACTGTCATTTGAAAAAAGAAAAAAACATCAGTTTTTATTTATAAAACCTCTCCATTTATGATATTGTAGGTATTTAAGGCTTAGAGACTAACCAGCCCAATGTTGACAGCATTCGGGGCTGCTAAATCTCAGAGAGCTAGCTCCCTCTAGCACCCAGAAGAACTGGAGCAGGTTGGCACAGGCTGATGCATGGATGAAACAGAGTTAGTTCAGGCTGTGTGTAAATCTCCCACCCCACCTACCCACAAGCTGTGACTCCACATCTTTCTCACTCAACAAGGTTTCCACTCTTCAGCTAAGAATGCTTAGCTTATTGTATTATTTTAGAGAGGAGGGCATTGAACCTCTAAGCTAAGACGTATCCACAATGACACAGTGAACTCATTTTTGACCCAGATCTCTCGTTCTTACTATCCTTTGCTTTCTGTTGGATAGGAGGACACCTGGACCTGAGACTGAAGCATAAATATTGGTAACTCAGTGAAGTGTAATCATTTGTATTAGGAAGACAACATTTGTAAAATATATTTGCATTTGTCTTAAATCACTTATTTCCAACCCATGTGATGCTAATTGTATAGGACTTTGTTCAGATTAACCGAACATTTATAGATCACCTTTTATGCATGCCACATTTTCATTTCTATTATCATGCTTATCAGCATTGTAACTTCAGATGTGTCATTTATCCAAGGTAAGTAACACTTGTTTTCTAGTTCCTAGTCTGTTTTTCACTACTACTATTGCAAAAGGTAGTACAAACGGTGACCATATATTTTTAAGAGAGAAACAAAGCACTATTTAGAAACACACTGGACAACAGGCGTCAACCAGGACTGTTCTGGTGCAACAGTACATAAAGTATAAATAAGAACGGTCTGGGATATTACCACCATATTTCTTTTAAGTTGAATTTTGAATATGATGATTGAAGGTGCTAACTCCCCAGTATGTAATGTAGTTATGTTTTAAGAAAAAGGTATCTCTCTAAGAAGTGCATTGTAGCAGTCAAACGCAAAACTGGGATACAATGTAGTCTAAGATATAGCCTGGTGCAAAGGTTTGTAAGAATACCTAGAATGCTCCCTGAGAAATCAGACTTAGTGGGAGTCACCCATAATTCTTGTTTAGGTTCACTCAAGCACAGTTGGGCTCACTGTCCTCCATGCTTCTTAAATCCTTTATTCACACCTCTTTTAGAGCATTTAATTTATTATGTTGTAACTTTTCATGGATGTGCCCCTCTCCCCCAGTAGAATGTGTGTCTTGTCACTTTGTGCTATCCTTTGTGCAGAGTGACAGTAGCTCACCATGGGCAAACTGGTTGGGGGGATATCACTGTGAACAGCAGATGGGCATACAAGAAAGCAGGCTTCTGTTTCTTAATCCTAAGACAAACACCCATCAGAGCCAAGAGCAGAGAAAGAAATGGGCCACATTAGTAGTTTGAATTGTTTATACATAATTTGACATAGTTGATTTTAATAATAATGGTTATCAATAAACATGAAAACAACAAATGCATATATAGTGTTTAATATGTGCAAGGACTCTTTTAAGATACCTTCACACCAGTTGTACACTGAGGACCAAAATGATCTTAACATGATTTTACTATTCCAGAGTCTTCATTAGCATAACTGTCTTATTCCAGAAGACTCTTGCCCAGGATGGTGAAAGTTGGAAATAACTGCATTGCTTGTTACAGGAATTCCCAAGACCCATTACCTCTTCAACAGAAAGCACCAAGGGTGTATCGTATAAGAATTCTTGACTCTCTCTCCTCAAAATGCTCTCCCTGTTGTTTTTATCAATCCCAAACTGTTATGATTCTTAGCCAATCCTCATCAGGACCCATATTTTGTGAAAAATCTGCTTTTAACCAGACTTCAAAATTTCAATAAATCCAGCTTTGTTCTCTTCCACTACAACATGCTGTCAGACACTGTAGAGGTTTTATTCTCCTGGATAAGCCATAAACTCAGTTTTGTCTTACCAAGAGCTTATAAATTGCTTTGCTCTTCTGGGAAGCTCTCAGCAAGCACTTTACATATAACTAACTTAATTCTCACAGAAACTCTATGGTGTTTAGTGTACTATTAGTGTATTATTATTATTCCCATTTTGCAGAGGAGAAACTAAGCCCAAGGTTATTCTGTGAGTAGATGATAGAGCTGAGGTCTGAATCTAGGCTGTCTGACCCTATAGCCAGTGTATCTGCATTATATTCCTGGGAGTCATTTAAAAGCCACTTTAATTGGCCTCATTTGGAAGAAATCTCAAAGCAGTAGAATAAAGGAAAACACTTAAATTTAAAAAAGGGCATAACTAGAAATGCAACATTTTAAATATTATATCGTTTACATAAATTATTATTCTCCATTTAAAGGAGAATTATGACATTTTCAATGGTCATGAAAAGTGTCTTAATACTAGACTCCTATCCCAGTGATTGTTCTAACTGATTTTAATTAAAAGGTTATTCTAATGCAATGTAACAAAATTCAATGGTTTACTAATATTATCTATGATGGAATCAAGACTTCATATGTCAGTAAGCTAGAAGGTTATGGCAAAACGAACACAAATATATACAGGTAAATACAAATTCTGGTGTTTAGGCCTAAAAAATAAATTATGTTAAATGCTTGCTAACAACTAAAGCTGACTCACAATGAATCCTCCAATAAAGTAACTATTTAAGCAGAACACTGAAGACCCTCCTTCTGGAATATTCTGTATGACAGTTAAATATAATGATATTGAAATTTATTTCCAGTTACTAGATCCATACTACTGATATAACTGTGGTTTGACAGATCCAAAGCTTGCATTCAAGTTTTAGTAATGTGGCATTTAGTCAGCCAGCCTTCAACTGACATATTTACCTATACATATTTTTTGGTTGTTGTTGGGAGGGTTTGGGCAAAGCTTTTTTACCTACTTATATACATGTTCACATAACTTTGGCCATGACCAGATGTCCAAAAAAGGAGGGAGACCTGGAGACAGAATTTATCATAGAGCTTGAACTCTGCATGAAGGCTGGCAGAGGAAATAAACCATTTGTTTTAATTCTCTGATGTGTCTGAGGTTAGTTGCCGTCCTTCCCTAGCCTTCCCTAGAATTAGCTTGTCTGAGTGAATCCAGGAGTTCAGCCATTGAAAGTATGGCTGATTAATGTGTACCTGCCTTGAGTTAACTTGTCTCTGAGGGTAGGAGCCTCTATACTTGACCTTGAGGAACCACTTTGTTCTGAGCAGTGATTGCAGTAGTAGCAGTGTCAGGAGTGTCAGTGACTAGAGGGGGTGCCTCAGCCAAGGGATGCTGATAATGCCTTGGACCCAGGGATGCTAGGACTCCAGCACATAAAATCTCAGCTCTGCATTCAACAATGGCAATGTTGTCTAAGTAAGTTATCAGAGAACTTAGAGGGCATTAAGCTATGATGGCCAGAGCAAGGGTTTTTTCACTATAGGGCAACACAACTTTGAGGCTAAATTTCTTCTTTCCTTGACCACCAGAATCCTGAGCATCTGCCATGAAGCACTGAATGAGCATTTTTCTTTTTTTCCTTTTTCTTGAAACCATTAAAAAGTGGTCTTAAAGAAAACATTTGGTGAACACAAAAGGCTGAAACAAATCTTTTCTTGGCTTTTTAAAAAGCAAGCATATGTTGATATAATATTTCTCTGTGGTTTTTTTTAACAAGTTCTTTATTATTTTCATCAGTATTCTTCATAATTATTTTTATTGCTATAAAGAACTATATATATGTGCCAGAGGCTCAAGAGGGAGGGGATATGGGAATATATATATGCATATGGCTGATGCACTTTGTTGTACAACAGAAACTAACACAGCATTATAAAGCAGTTATATTCCAATAAAGATTAAAAATGAAAAAAAAAAAAAGAACTGTAAGATTAAGAATAGACTCAGGTAAATTTTTACCACTGTTGGGGATGGAGAAATTTCCCCCTCTACGCTACTTGAGTTCTTGTGGCTAGACGAATAAAAAAATTGACCCAACACATATTAACCGGAGAAAAGAAATTTTAATTCTTGCACATGGAGGTCTCACAGAAGTGGGACCTAAAAAGTGGCCAAAACAGGCAGCTTTTATACTTTAGACAAAGAAACAAATTTGTGAGGAATTGACAAAGAAACTTAGATTTGGGGTTCTTAATTAATCAAGACTCTAGACAGAGTTTGGGCTTGGGGTACTAAATTAAAGAAGTAACAGTGTTTTATAAGGCTTCTTGGCCCTGAATTCTCTATCTCTGGTGGTAAGGATGTCCTTCTACCTCCAGATGCACATTTTATATGGTAGGTTTATTTCCTGCTTTCAGGGGGACAGAGAAGGATCAGAGTTTCCTTCTTACATTGGCTGCTTCTCAAGTAACTTCAATTCAAAATAATCAATATGCCATTGTGACATATTTTGGGGTTGTCTGCCCTGAGCCCCAACACTACAATCAGAATCCTGAGGAGTTCCATCTTGCCAAAAACTTATTCAAGCTTACCCCTGTGGTCAAATATTCCCCCATCCCTAACCTGTGATTTTCACTGATCTTTTCTCCATTCCTATAGTTTGGCCTTTCTAGAAAGTTGAATAAATGGAATCACAGTTTGTAATCTTTTGAGACTGGCTTCTTTCACTCAGCTTAATGCTTTTGAGATGCATCAATGTTATTGCATGTCAATATTCCTTTCCTTTTTATTTCTGGGTATTATTCCATTGTATGGATATGCTGCATTTTGTTTATTCAATCACCTGTTAAAGGTCATTTATGTTATTTTCTGGTTGGGGGCTGTTATGAATAATGCTGCTATAAACACATTTGTACAGAGGTTTTATATAAACATAAGTTTCCATTTTCTAGGGCAAATATTTAGGAGTAAAATTGCTGGGTCATATAAGTAAGTGTCTTTAACTGTAAACAAAATATATATTAATTTTATATTATATGATTATGTATGTCATAACATATATTTTATACATATAATTATATATCATATATAATAGGTATAAATTTATTATAAAATTTATATATTAAGATATATATCCTTATAAGAAATGCACCATTTTGCATTTCTATCACAAGTGTGTGAGTTCCAGTTGTCTTGCATTGGTGTCAGCACTTGAAACTGTCAAATTTTGTTTTTCTCCCATTCTAAATAGGTATGAAGGGTAGTCTCATTGTAGTTTTAATTTGCATGCTTCTAATGGCTACTGTACTGAGCATCTATTAATATGCTTATTTGCCATCTGTGTGTCTTTTTTTGGTAAAGTATCTGTTGAAATCTTTTATTTTAATTGTTTTTTTTGTTACTGTTGAGTTATGAGAATTTTTTATAAATTCTATAAAAAGTCCTTTATGAATATGTGATTTGCAAATATTTTTCCCACTCTGTAGCTTGTCTTTTAATTCTCAGAAACTTTCACACAGCAAACATTTGTTTCTCTTTACTTTGATGAAGTCTAATTTTACAACTTTTTCTTTTATAGATAATGTTTTTGTTTTTTGTTTTTGTTATATGTAAGAACTTTTTGTCAAAGCTTAGGTCAGATTTTTCTCCTATGATTTTTTTCTGAAATTTTACCTTTATTTGTAGTGCAATGACCTATTTTGAGTTAATTTTCCTATGAAGTGTGAAGTTTAGGTTGAGGGTTTTCTTTTTTGGTATATGGATGTCCAGTTATTCCAACATCATTTATTGAAAAAACTGCCCTTTCTGTATTGAATTACCTTGGAATTTTCATGAAATATCAATGAATCATATTTGTGTGGGTCAGTTTCTGAACTCTCTATTGTGATCCATTGATCTATGTTCCTCTCTTTTCTCCAGTGCCACTATCTTGACTACTGAAGCTTTATAATGAATGTTAAGAACAGGTAGTATGAGTCTCCCAATTTTAATTTTTCAGTATTATTTTTGTTTTACTTCCATTGCTTGTTCATATAAACTTTAGAATCAGATTGACTAAATGTATAAAAATAACTCCAGGGATTTCTTTTTTGGAATTACATTAAATCTATAGATCAACTTGGGGAGAATTAACATGTTAACTATATTGTGTCTTCCAATTCAGGGAACATGATATGTCTTTTCCCTTATTTAGGTCTCCAGTTTCTTCTATTAGTGTTTTATAGTTTTTAAACTCAGTTATTATTAGTTCTAGGATAGTTTTTCAAAATTCCTTGGAATTTTTTACATAGGCAAGCATGACATCTCTGAATAAGGACAGTTTTCATCTCACATTTTCCAATCTGTATGTCTTTTATTTCTTTTTCTTCTCTTATTTCACTGGCTAACTCTTCTAGCACAATATTGAATCAGAGTGGTGAGAATGGATTTCCTTTTGTTCCCAATTTTAAAATAAATATAATCAGTCTTTTACTATTAAGTATGTGGGTTAAAAGTGTGTTTTTTTGAAATACTTTATTAGATACAGGAAGTTTCCCACTATTGCTAGTTTCCTGAGCATTTCTGTAATGAAACAGCATTCTTGATTTCCTCTTGCACTGATAAGAATAATTCTCGTCAGAACTATATATTCAAGAAAGAGGTCATATTGGGAGTGGAGGGAAATAACTGAGTTTATTGCAAAACTGTGTAGTACAAGGTCAGAATTGTGGTCTTTAAGGTGTCAATATTGAGTGACATTGCTTTGAACTCTAAACTAGTGGAACCACATATAACAGCCTCTCTATGAAATTTATTGGGTGATATCTACCAATTGAATAGCCACTGGGGAAAAATATTTATAAAAAGACTTCAGATCAGTATTTGCTTTATCAGGACTATATCTTTATCTTATATAAGGAACAGATTACCAGGTAAATGGAGGAGGAATAGAAACTTTTCTATAGCTAGTTCATTTATAATGTATGTCCTATAGTCTTCCAAAAATATTTAAATTTGCTACAGAGATAAATATGTAGGCATATTATAGCGTAAAATGTTGGTTAATTAAATAATTGCACTATTTTTCAATTAATGCCTTACTGACTACTAATTTTGTAAAGTTACATTTCTCTAGGTGTTTGAGGCTGATTAAACTCAGTCGTCTCACTGCACTTACCTTACACTTCTTTAGAAGAGTTGTTCATGTAGTTTTCTGTTATTCAATTTACATGAATAATTGCATCACGCAGTACATAGCAAGACAGATTGCATTGGCCACTACCTTGTTCCTGAATGTAATTTAAGGTGTTGACATTACTTTAAAAACCTCTAAGTGTTTGCAGTTCTCACTACATTATAAATTATTGTTCCCAACTGAAATTTCAAAATAAGGGAGATAAGCCAATATACTCCTACTGTTATTGCCTGAAATCTACCTTTGGGAAGTCAGGGCATGGTCATTTATTGGTATGATATCATCTAAGGACGATTTTGACTGTCTTTGCCTGGAAAACTAATATTTGGTCTCTCAGTAGCTGGTATGAGGCATACAGTTTTGAGATTTTCAGGTGGCATCTTAAAATTTTATAGCTGACTTTGTTACACTGCAATATAAATTGCAATGTCATGAGGAATCTCTTTTTAATGCCTTTATTAGCTGTTTCTCCCTGAAGCAATTCTTAGAAGAGCACATTTTAAAATTTAAACAAATCTGAAGAGAGTTTAAGAAAATGTATGGCTTGGCATAATTACAAATTTAGAGCAAAGACTATTTGTACACTCATTTTCTTACAAGTGAAATTTATTCATTGGATTTTGCAGTGATGTTTTGTATTCTTGGACTGCACATCTCCAGCCAAATCTTTTTATTCAGTTTACTTTTCTTCCTTACATCTGTAATGGTATATTACTGTACAGAGATTTTACTTACACAAATTTAGAATTAAGTCTTTCAATATATGTGATAAAATTTTTAAATCCAACTGTTCTGTTGGGAGTGTTATAATAAAATATCAATCAATATTGGTTCAACCTCTTTGTACCTCTGTCTCTTCATACATCAAAAAATAAACAATTAACTAGTTTTCTTATCTCTTAGGTTTATTCTTTAGGGGAGTCACACAAACATGCATACACATGCAAGTATGCAGGTGTCTAAGTTCCACAGTTTTCTGTGTGACTAACAGTTTGACACAATGAAAAGAAGACAGCCTCTGGAATCCTATAGAACTGCAGTTAAAACTTGTTTTGCCAGTAGTTGAGTAACCTAGACAAAGAGTTTAACTTTTTTGGTCCTTGGCTTCCTTAGTATGAAATAGGAAGGATAACATTTACCTTTTAGAAGTATTATATTAAACTAGATGAATTCATGAAACTAGACTCAGCCTGCTAAGACTCAGACTTTAAGACCCATGCAATTAATTTGCAGCACTTACTGCAAGCTAAGGACACAAATGAAGTTATATCAGCCCATCTGGACTGAGTCATTAACTACTACAGTTGCTGACAGTTGCTGACAGTGCACCCTGAAAGGAATTCAGGGTGAAGATGAGGATTGAGACTCTCTGTGCTCTGGGAAACCAAGCATAACAGGCCCTTAGATAGTTTGAGAGTTATATTTCAGGAAAAAATTTTAATAAACCCAGATTCTTGCATCTTCCCATACATAAAGAAGCACTAAAATTATTAACTGAGTTACCTGATCCTCATGCCTAGCAGTAACCTTTTACTGAGATGTATCCTTGACTGCCTGTATTTCCTAACCAAAATCACATTGGCTTTTCCCCACTTCCTCTTTGGAGCAGTTTCTCAGAGCTATCTGAGAGGCTGTATCCCTGGCTATAGTCCTCAGTAAGTCCCCAAATAAAGCTGAAACTCACAGCTCTCACACTGTGCATTTTTATTTCAGTCAGCAAATACTTCCATATGTTCTTTTTTTAATATAAATTTATTTATTTTTAATTTTTGGCTGCATCGCGTCTTCGTTGCTGTGCACGGGCTTTCTCTAGTTGCGGCGAGCGGGGGCTACTCTTCATTGCAGTGCCTGGGCTTCTCATTGTGGTGGCTTCTCATTGCAGAGCACAGGCTCTAGGTGCGCGGGCTTCAGTAGTTATGGTGCGTGGGCTTCAGTAATTGTGGCATGTGGGCTCAGTAGTTGTGGCTTGCGGGCTGTAGAGTGCAGTCTCAGTAGTTGTGGCACATGGGCTAGTTGCTCTGTGGAGTGTGAAATCTTCCCAGACCAGGGATCAAACCCATGTCCCCTGCATTGGCAGGTAGATTCTTAACCACTGTGCCACCAGGGAAGCCCCTTCCATATGCTCTTGTTCTTTTCCTTTGAAGCATTAATAATATGAGATTTTATATTTTTACCATTATTTGGAAAATCTCTGTATATCCCATTAAATTGTAAACCCTATGAAGGAAGGAACTGTGTCTTTTTTGCTTACCGTCTGCTTTTGTAGCATTGGCAGAGTGTCTAGCACATAACAGGGTATCAATAAATTGTTTAGAATTGTGTCTTTAATGTCATCTATCTTCCAGTGAATTATAGTGAATTACAGAGAGGAAAGTGCCCTGCTTTGCTACCTTTACTTTTTTAAAGTTTTTACAAAGATTTTATGTTTTTATTTAAATGTTCTTAATAGTTCTGTAATGTAGGTATTTCTATCCCAATTTGTCACATGAGGAACTTGTAGATCAGAGAGATTGTGGCTCAAAGTCACACACTAGTAACTGGTGAAAATGAGATATAAATTTAACCTCTACTTTTCTTTAACCCTACTTGAGATATAAGTTACATACCATAAAGTTCACCCATTTAAAGTGTATAATTTAAAAGATTTTAATATATATTTACAGAATTGTGCAACCATCACTATATTCTAATTTTAGAACATTTTCTCACGCTCATAAAAGAAGCTTTGCACCTTTTAGTAATCACTCTCCATCTCTTCCTTCCCTACTCCCCAGTCGTAGGCCAACACTAATTTACATTCTGTTTCTATGGATTTGCCTATTCTGGACATTTCATATAGGTCATATCATATAGTATGTGATCTTTGGGACTAGTTTCTTTTACTAATTTCATTACTATTATAATGATTAAGGTTTATCCATGTTGTGCCATGTATCAGCATTTGATTCTTTTCTATGGCCCAGTTACATTCCCTTGTATAGATTTACTATATTCTGTTTATCCATTCATCAATTTATCAGCATTTGGAGTGTTTCCACTTTTGGCTATTATGAATAATACTCCTGTGAACATTCATTTACACATTTTTGTATGTATATATATTTTCAGTTCTCTTGGGTATCTACCTAGGAGTGGAACTGCTAGGTCATATAGTAATTCTGTATTTAAAATTTTGAGGAACAGCCAAACTATTCTCTAAAGTGGTTGTAACATCTTTTCATTTCCACTAGTGATGTATAAGGATTGCAGTTTCAATTCTTGTTTACTAGTACTTGTTATTGCTTTTCTTTTTCACTATAGACATTCTTGCAAATATGAAGTGATATCACATTGAGGGCTTCAGTCACATTCCCTAGTGACTAATAATGTTGAGCATCTTTTAATCTGCTTATTAGACATTCATATATCTTCTTTCAAGACATGTCCCTTCAAATCCTTTGGTCATTTTTTAATTGGGTTATTTATCCTTTTATTGTTGAGTTTTAAGAGTTCTTTGTAAATTCTAGATACAAATCATTTGTCATATATATGATCTGAAAATATTTTCTCCCAGTCTGTGTGAACCACAAATGTTTTTATTTCTGATGAAGTACAGTATAAGGTATCTCCTCTTTGATTGCTTGTGCAAAGAAATCATTGCCTAACTCATTTACTCCTGTGCTTTTCTGTTAAGAATTTTATAGTTTTAGTTCTTACACTTAAATCGGATACATTTTGATTTAATTTTTGTATATCATTCAAAGAAGGGGTTCAAATTATTATTATTATTATTATTGCATGTGGATACTCAGTTGTCCCAGAACCATTTTTTGAGAAGACTGTTCTTTCCCCCATTGAATTATCTTGGTCCCTTTGTTGAAAATGAATTGATCATAAATTTAGAGTTTATTTCTGGACTCTCAGTTCTATTCCATGGATTCTATCCTATCCTTATGTCAGTAATATACTGTGTTGATTACTGTGCCTTGCAATAAGTTTTGAAATCAGGCGATGTTGAGTGCACTCACTCAGTTCTTTTTTGAGATTGTTTTATTTTGGCTATTCTGAGTCCTTTTCATTTTCTTATGAATTTTAGGATTAGTTTGACAATTTCTGCAAAAACAAAAACCAAAAAAACAGCTGGAGTTTTGATAGGAGTTGTGTTGAGTCTGTGGATTGATTGATATGGGGAGTTTTAATAACAACTCAATTTAATAACATGACTATAATACTCATGATCATAAGGCATCTTTCTGTTTATTTTTATCTTTTTAAATTTCTTTCAATGATGTTTTTATAATTTTCAATGCACAACTCTTGCCCTTCTTTTTAAAAATCTATTCCTAAGTACTTTATTCTTTTTGATGCTATTGTGAATGGAATTATTTTCATTGCTGGTGTATAGAAATATAACTGATTTTTGTATATTGATCTTGTCTCTTGCAACCATGCTTAATTTGTTTATTAGTTCTAATGTATTTTTGGAAGATTTCTTGGGATTTCCTATATACAAGATCATGTCATTTACAAATAGAGATAGTTTTACCTTTTCCTTTCCAATCTAGATACCTCGTATCTAATTGCCCTAGCTGGAACCTAATTGCCCTACTTGGAACCTCAAGTGCAATATTGAATAGAAGTGGCAAGAGTAGACCTCATTTTCTTATGTCTGATCTTAGGGGGAAAGTATTCAATCTTTCACCATTAAGTACAATGTTGGCTGTAGGTTTTTGTAGATGCCTGTTATGAGATTGAGGAAGTTCCCTTCATTCCTATTTTGTTGAGTGCTTTTATCATAAAGGTTTTAGGTTTTTTCAAATGCTTTTTCTACATCTCTTCAAATGATAATGTAATTTTGTCCTTTATTACTATAGTGCATTATATTAATTGATTTTTGCATATAAATACAATTTTTATTGTTCTCCTTTTCTTACTGGAATATTCTTGACTCTAGTTCTTGCTACTCCATTCACTCCATCAATTGAAATTCTCTCCACTTTTCCAGGCACATCTCTAATTAAACCTCTTTTAAGAATCTTTACCCCATAACAATTTGTATTATCCATGTGATTCTTTCATGATCTGTATTTCATCGTATTCATTCATGTGTGTATCACTTTTATATCACTTCATGTTACATGTATATGTGCTATGTAAAAATGCTTCTTGGGGACAGGAAATATCCCATGCTATATTACACCATAGTTTCAGCAGAATAATATATACAGAATATACACAGAAAAGTTGTCCAATAAATGTTTGCTAAATTGCAAGGAGTTTCCAGTTTTGTTGAGGCCAATTTTCTATTAACTATGACATTGAAAGAGTTGATGTAATCACATTATACTCAAAACATGCTAAATTTTAATAACCAGATTTCCATTTTCATTGTCTTGTAATTTACTTGGGCTTTTTGTCTTCTTGATGTAAGGTTATGGCAGATATTTCAATATACGGATGACTATTTCCAGAACATTTGAACAGAAAATCCATTTTAAAAAATGTATCCAAGTGGAAAAAGGCATTTTCAGTTTTAACTCAAAAAGTTGTAAGTGTTGAACAATGTTGACATGACATATATCCAATCTTCAGCTTTCAAACGTTGAAGATAGTTTTATAACACTAAATTTAGCAGCTTAAGAAAAAAAAACAAAAACAAAAACTTATCTGTCAAGCTCATGTACTGATTGTATATGCTGAAAATCTGATCCCCATCTAACTTACTTTTTAAGAGAGCTCCCAGAAATCCAGAGATTGCTTAGGATCAATAAACATTTTCTCACTTTGATTATTTTGAATTAAGCTTACTTAAGAAATGACCAATGCAAGGAGGGCAGTTTGACGCTCCTGTCTCCCTGAAAACAGGAAATAAATCTCCATGTGAAAGATGCCCTCCCTGTACCAGGAGGTAAAAAGACGTCGTTCTCACCAGAGGCAGGGAGTTCAGGGCTGAGGAGCCTCTGAGTAAACCTTGTTACTCCTTTACTAGTTTACTACTCAAACTCAAACTTTACTTAAATTCCTTACTAATTAAGCACCCAAACATAGTTTCTTTGTCCTGTCAATTCCTCTCAAATTTGTTGTTTGTCTAAAAAGTATAAAAGCCCCCAGCTTTGGACACTTCTTAGGTCCTTTTTTATGAGACCACCGTGTGCACAAATTAAATTTGAGTCTTTTTCTCCTCTTAATCTCTCTTGTGTCAAGTCACAAAATCTCAAGAGGGGCAGAGAGGAAAATTTCCCTCTCCCTAACAATGCATTTGCGAGAAGAAAAGCTAGCGCGGTCGGTTGTGGCTCCAAGGATTAGCTCTCAGCACAGGGCTTCTGCTTTCTGCAGCACACCAGGTAAAGACAAAAGGGCTTGAGTGTGAGCCTTTGTGATGAGAAGAATCACTTTATAAAGGAAACAACCACTTCATTTTTTTCGTGGTCTCTGAATTCAGATGTTCACAGCCATTTAATTGAGACATTTAATAAGAACCTATTGGGTATAAAGGAACTTGCTAGATGTTGGGATGGTTTTGAGGTAAGCAAGTGAGAAAAAATAGAATTAATTACAATCAGTCATTTTTCCTCTTTAAGGCTATTAAGGACCAGTTTAAAAATAAATTCAAACAGATATAGTATTTTTTCCTTCTTTTTTCCCATAAAGAGTTGTTTTAATTTTCTGTTGCTCAAGGCATGGACTAGACTGTGCTGGGAGAAATGATTTCTACCAATTGACTATGAGACCCTGGAAAAATCTTTTTACCATTTGTACTCCATCCATTCACTTGTAAAAGAGTTTGACTAGAAGATCTCCAAAGTGATTTCTATCTCTCAAATTCTATAATTCTGCCTTTGCTGTTCATCTCCTAAGCCCTGCCAATATGTCAGTTTAATATAGTGACTACAATCACATCATTGGGGTACTTATCCAAAGTGTGCCTGTTGCAGTGTTACTGAATGCACCAGCTTACCTGGAACCTGGAAAATTGGACAGGGGCTAGCTAAGGAGAAGTTCAACTACATTCTTTTTGCAAGTAAAGCATATTTAAAGCACTTATCTCTCCACATTTATCTGGAGATAGAAAAATTCTGTTATGTAATTGACGATTAGCAAATGAAGAACCCTTTTCCACTAGTTTAGACAGTCACTATGAATTTGCTATATTGATAGGCTTTGACTACTCATGTGTGAAGTGGTGTATTTCCCAAACTATGTTCCGAAGAATACTGCTGTTTCTCAAGATATTTCTAAATCTTTTCTTTGAGTGTAAGGGAGAACTCCGTGGCCAAATTACCTTGGAAATTTTTTATACTCCCTCCTACCTTTGAATATTTACAACAGTGCATATTAACTAACTAAAGGTTTTGAGAAGGGCTACAGTAAAGAAAGCACACATCCTCAAACCTACAGGACCACTGTAACTTTTTTCCATGGAACGCCTCTAGGTTTTCAGAATGTAGATCCACAAATGAGAATTTCAAGAAATGTTTTCTTACTTGTTAAATTCTCCAGAGACTTCAAAATTTGTTTAAAACAGTCATGCTATATTGTTTTTGCACTTTTTCCTTTGACATCTGCTAAATGTCATCTCATTATTTATGGCTCAGTTTTTAAGAACACATTTGGTATGCTTTTCTGGTTATTGTCCCTTTCTTATTTTTTCCTCAGCTTTGTTGTTGTTATTAAGCCATATCTAACATTTCCTTTCTAATTATTCTCATTAAATATTTCTGATATTTCTTCTTTCTTATATTTTAGTAAAAGTATGCTTTATAACATCCACATTTAATTTCTGCTTTGATGTTTATTGTTTAGTGAGGAGCAGTTAGAGGTATTGGGTTATTAGCTCATGTAGTATGACACAAAAATTTTCCTTTGTACCCAGAAGTTACAGGGATGGGTAAAATTCACCATTTCTACTTCACAATTTATAGAAACAGGAAATGCAAAATAGCTATGCAAAGAACTGCTCTAGTGAGGGAGACACATTTTCTCTTTTATGCTCAAGATTCACCTTCCATAGGAAGCTTCTCTTAGCACCTGACTTCAGCTCATTCTGATTCCTCCTTAATTGTTCCTTCAAAATGGATTCATTTTATCTTACTTTCTTAACTGTTCTGTATGTTTTTGGCTGTGGCCTCATAAGATTATAAACTCCCTAGGAGGAGGTACTGTAAATATTTTTGCATGTTTGTATATCCACAATATTATGCTTTCAAAAATTATTTTTGAATGAATGTGGGACTATCTAAAGGAATAAAAAGACCTATGTCTTTACTTGAATTCAATCTAGGACTTACACATTGAAGATATGAGGTAACATTGAAATTTGGGGGGCAGGAAAAGCTAACCTCTACAGAAGTGACTTCCTATATTGAGAGGGAAATGAGTGAGAGAAAAGAATGCACATCTGTTGATAAAAAGAATTATTCTAAGTTATTTGTATTAACCATGTCCCCAGAGCCGTGCTTCACGTCAATCAGAGGCAACACCATGCCTATTTTCTGAGTGGTAAAGGGGCTTGCTTATGTGAACTCAGCAGAGCCTCAGTGTAAAGTCCCATCTGATTCCAAAGGCCATGGCCTTTCACCATCTCATCATGACTAAAAGGCTGTGTGCTCTCTGGTTCAGGTAGCATTGCCTTCTACATATAGTAGGGCTTTACTAGCCTATCTTTTATGGATAGATATTGGGAAACATTACAATTTTGAGGTAAGAACTGTGGCTAGAAATAATCAACAGCAAAATCAATAAATAATTTCTGGTTATTATTTCTTTCCCTATAAAATGGCTTTGTTTAAGCTGACTAGATATTAATGTATGAATTCAGTGATAATTATTTTTTTAACAAATAAAAATTTGGTTAAATGTTATGAAATGGCCAATGAAAACTCAGACTGGCAAACTTTTCTTGAAATGAATATATATAAATAGCTTATTATACTGAATATAGAAAGTTAAGGAGAGGATGAAGGAAAAAGGGGTAAAAATAAGATTGGATGTATGCTCTGAATTCCATGCAGGCTAAACACCAAATATTAGGAAGTAAATTTTGGTAAATCTAAATGATATTTTATCTGACATCTCCCTTGCAAGTCTGATATTGACGACAGCTTGCCTCTCTGTGCTCGGATACTTTTACTGACTTTTCTATTCAGTGCCTTGTCATGCAGTACCAGAGTGATTGGATGAGTATAGTTTCCGTTTGAGATTAGTATTGGAATCTTAGAAATCTTACAGATACATTTATTATATTTCCAAAATTTTAGTACTTACTTAACTAACCGGGGGGGAGGGGTTTGCTGCTTTATGTAGTGTGGTTTGGGGGAAGGAAACAATTTGCTAGAGCTAATACAGATAGTTTCAAAGTTATATCATAGTTTCTGTTAATGGAGCTTATAACCCTAGAGAAAAACATACTATTAAAACAGTTTGGCCAACTTGCAAGAGTGCAGTAATGAGTTCTGTGGCTATGGCTGTAGTTGTTGTTTTTCTTCTCTCTAAACCATATAATTCTCCATCTCCCCCTTGCTATTTTTAAACTAATTTTGCTCATTCCCACTGCCACCACACACAATTTCTCTTTCTTCCTTGGAAAACGAACAAAAACCATTCTGTGTTACTTTTTATATATAATATGTTGTGAGCTGATTCATTTAATAATTCTGACAAACGTGAAGCCATGTCTCTATCTCACTTATAGTATTTGATGATTTTCTTAAGTGAATCTTGAAACAACGTGAGATTTTATTTTTTTATGTTATTATGAGGTCACTGTACTCTGCTCTTACAGATCATACAGCTTTCACTTCTATCTTTATCTTTTTATTTTTTCCTCTTTTCCTTATCTTAGTCCACTCCCAAATCTGAGACTTTACCTATTTTATACATTTTCTGTATTTTGACCAATTCTTTAACAAATAATTGAACTTGTAGTGATTGGTCTCCATTCTAAAGAGTCATGTGTATGAGGAGTATGTGTAGGTAAAATATGAGATTTGATTATTTTACCTTAACAAAACTCAAAATCAACCAAAACTACTGTACAATCATTTTCTGTGTTTTTTTTACTAAATTATTTTTTAAAGCACTTTACCGAGGTATGATTGACATACAAAAAGCTATACATATTGAGTGCATAATGTATACAACTTGATGAGTATACACTGGTGAAACCATTACCACAATCTATGCTGTAAATGTATTCCTCACCTCCAAAAGTTTCCTCTTGCCCTCTTTATTTATAATGATGATGATGATGATGATAAGAACACCTACCATAAGATTTAACCTCCTGGCAAATTTTAGAGTATAGTTGTCCCTTGGTGTCCTCAAGAGATTTGTTCCAGGAGCAAACCCCCATAAAACTGGCAGATGCTCGATCAAGTCCTTTTTACAAAATGGCATAGTACAGTTGGCCTTCTGTGTCCATGGTTCCATATCTGCAGATTCAACCAACCATCGATCAAAATCTGAGGCTGGTTGAATCTGTGGGTGCAGAACCCATGGATTTGGAAGGCCAAATGACACAGTATAGTATTAAACTATAGGTATTATACTGTATAGTAGATCTCTAGGACTTATTCATCTTGCATAACTAAAAGTTATGTTTCATTGCCCTTCAGCCTAGATTCACAAGTGACGAAAAAGAGACTTAGAAAGATTAAATAACTATTTCAAGTTCATAGGCGCTATTAAATAATGTATATTAGTCAGGATAGGTTAGGTTATGCTCTAGGAACAGATAGTGTCTTAAACCTCCCTGGCTTAAAACAGTAAATCTATTTCTCATTCACGTCACAGTCTGAGTTGGACTGTCCTCCATTTTATAATTACACTACCTGGAGCACATAGCCTTGAACGAGATCATTGCAAAGGAAGAGAAAGATGGTAGAGGCACGTAGGTGCTTAACTTCTTGACATGATAACAACATATTTTATAGTCCTTTGATCAGGACCTGAAACTACTCCTGTAGTTCCAACCTAAGCCAAAGGGAGGTTAGGCACATGGAAACTTCAGTAAGCATTAAATATTTCTGCCATGTAGTTGAAAAAGTTGAATTCAGATTATTAAAATTCCAAGGCCCACACTATGCTTTCTCCAGTAATTTTCATTTCAGTCAACAATGTAATTATTTTCAGGATTTGCTTAACAAATAAAAACTGAGATGCTTTTTATCTCAACAATATAAATAATTAATGTTTATGCATAAAAATAGTAATAATAATATACAGGGAATGGTGTGTGGCTTTTATTTTATTAACCTAACATTTTATAATGAATCATTTTCTATGTATTATTCCCCAAAACGTATTTGAATGGATATGCATTATTTATTAAAACATTTCTCTATTGTTGAAAATTTAGGTTGGGTCAATATTTTTTTTTTTTTTTTTTTTTGCGGTACGCAGGCCTCTCACTGTTGTGGCCTCTCCCATTGCAGAGCGCAGGCTCAGCGGCCATGGCTCGTGGGCCCAGCAGCTCCGCGGCATGTGGGATCTTCCCAGACCGGGGCACGAACCCGCGTCCCCTGCATCGGCAGGTGGACTCCCAACCACTGCGCCACCAGGGAAGCCCTCAATATTTTGATTATTATAAATAACACTGCATTGTGTTTCATGTATAGTTCCTTAATTTCAGAATATTTACTTCAAATAGATTTCTCGAATGGCAATTATTGAGTCAAAGAATGTTAACAACTTTAAGGCACTTTACAAATATTACTAAATTGCTTCCCAAATATGTTGCATCAGCTTGCACTTTATTAGATATGCATGAGAATATGTCTATCACATTTTTTGAATTTTATGTGTACTTGCAAATTGTTTGAAAGTAGGCCTCAATTCTTATTCTCTCATAACTGAATCATTGTTTTATCCTTCTTTGAAGAAATGTAACTTATTGCTTCCTTTATCATTGGTTTTTAATAACTTTTAGATATATTTCAAAATTATATTCTTTCCTTGCTCATGTGATTTCCTTGCCTGTCTTAAGGACTGACATCTTGAACCTCTATTCCTCTTATCTGCTCCCTCAGTTCTTTCGTTTATATCAAACACTCAGCAAATGCTTATTTTTTCCTCATCTCTTGTTAGATCCTTTTCTCCTCATCTGCTTTTGCTAATGAAATTACAGATGGCAGAATGTACTGAGATGGAGAGATTCTAGTAGTAAAAAGATAAAGGCATAGGAAGGATACTGTTGCAGGGACAGACATTAGGCTTTTGTGTTAGGATGAAAGTGCATTGAAGATCTCCCAAATGACTTCTATATAGAGTGGAATTAACTAACAGGATAAAACACCCATGACTGGATTATCAGTTTACTTCTCCTTGTATGAGGTTAAATATCATTAAAAAAAAATTTTTTTAACGTCTTTATTGGAGTATAATTCCTTTACAAAGTTAATAGTTCAATCATTTAGATCATGTTTATAAGACACTGATATTGGAAAATCCGCTCAGGAATGCCAAATTCAGAAAGATGATTTCTATTTCAGGAAACTGACCTCTGCTTCATTCTAGGAGCTATATTACCAGTCTCATACCTTCTATTTTTCCATTTGTTTTATTTAATCAACGTAAATGCAGCTTACCATACCTGTTCTATTGATTTTTGTAACAGATTTCAGTAGTACCCACAGACAGAAACAAAGACAGATCCCTCTTATGCTCTGATTGATGCATTCTTTTACCACACATGACAAAGTGATAGATGTACTTAGTTAACTTTCTCCAAAATCGTTAATGCCACACTCACTGGTTGGCTACTCAGGGATTGGTTAAGTAGCTGTCATACATTTGTTACCTGAAACACTGCAATACTGAATAAATAGCCTATTAATTTTCTTTCAAGATCAACTCCAAGGATTAGTATGAAATACATAGAAAAGAAGTAGAAGAATATACCATGAGCTTCAGAGAGATATTAGATACTGCAAAATTACAACTTAAGCCTGAGATTAAAAAAAGAGAAAGTAAATTGATTTTCTCTGAATTTACACTTGGGAAAATTATTGAAAATGCTAACAAGTTTTCTTGCAAGCCATAATTTAGATGTTGAGTTCTCGGGTATATGTACATAGCATCTAAGTTTTAATCTCAAACCCATAAATATACACAAGCAGTAGAGGGAAAATTTTTATTTTAGAAAACTTTCTAGATATAAGACAGGAATAGAGAATATAGAAAATGTACAGATTAAGCTAAAAGATAATAATTTCACAGTTAGCAAAGGAAACTAATGAATAAATAATTAACGCTCCAGGAAAATGGGGAAAAAAGTTACTGACCTAGAAGAAATCCATCTAATACTAATACTTTAGTGAGGCAATTTAATAGTTCTCTTCTATATTTTATATCAATATTACTCCCATTGATTCTTTAAGTTATAATGAGATTTTCCCTTATGGAATAAAAAGCTATGGTTTATCTTTCTCTTTGAACCCAAGATAATTTCTCCTTTATAGTTAATGAGCAGTAACTAAAGTTATAAGAACCAGTTAGTCAATTGAACATCATGAAGCTCTAAAAGCTTAAAAAGGCTGACTTGCTTTTTCTCCTCCTTATTTGTGGTTTCTATGTACAGTTGAAAAGCAAAGAATATTTTCCTCATATACAGTATTTTCTGTTTTGGGGAAGATTAATTTTACATAGTAACTTTGTTCCTGGAATAGCATAGAGGAAAGAGAAAAAATTAGTAATAATATCTTATATCTGTCTTATGCCCACAGAGAAATGTGGCCAACCAATGGCCAAGAAAACAAAAACATAAACAACAAACACTTCTAAAATAGCAAGCCTCTTTATCCACAGAGAGTTAATATTTGTTCAAGTAATCAGAAATGGAAAAGATTTAAAGGGATGAGCTAGATTGTACAGTTTTCTGTAGGCAGAAGGGGCAGAAGAAGGGAATGTTGTCCTAACCCTGCTATCAAGAAATTTGCAATCTGATGGGGGAAAAGATTACAGACATATACTAGGAAAATCAGTTATTAAAAGATATTTGTCTATTCATTAAACAAGTATTTATTTTGAACCCACTATATTCCAAACAAAGTTCTGGAGTCTGGGAAAGACAATACTGAATAAGATAAAATATAGAGCTTACATTCTACCAAGGCAGGAGACAGACAATAAACAAAGACAAAAACAACCACAGAGAGGCTATGGAGTAAATGCAAAGAAGGGAATGGGCTAGACAGATACTGGTAAGGGATAAAGTGTAGATTTTTTTTTTTTAGGTACAGTGGTTTGGCAAGTCTTCTCAGGAAATGGCTTTTGAGCAGAGACCTGAACGATGACAAATAGCTAGTAACTGATGTTCCAGGCATAAGAAACAGCAAGGTTAAAGGCCCTGAGGTGAGAACAAAGTTCAGGAATTGCAACAAATTGAGGAACTGAAAGGAAATGTAGCTGGAGCTCATTCCTGTGTGTATGTGGGTAGGGGAGGAGGTGAGGAGGTAGTGAGATATGTACTGTCAGAAATAACTGAGATCATTTTGGCCACCATGGTTTCCCAGTCAGTTCAGCTAATATGTCATGTTACACTCAAATGCCTCAGCTTTATGGCTTGAGGTATTAGAATAATAACATTGTATATCTCTTATAAAACCATTCCCTTTCTATTGATTTTTGTCCAGAGAGATCATCATCGTGTTATTATGATTTCCATTTAGCACTTACTCATCCTTACTGGTTTGTTGAACAATCAATACTCTTTGTCTAGAAGGCAGAAGCCATCTTTATTTCTCTTATCTCTTTTTGGTAAGCATGAGGGAAGGATCACTCTTGCACTGAAAAACAAATTGCTGTGGAAATACGAGTAATAATATCATGTTTCTCTGGTATGTACTAGCAAATTACATTGCTTATTCAGAAAGAATCACTTCTGCTCTCAGCCAAAGCTTTGTAAAATCCAGGCATTTCAAATTGCACCCCACAGCCTGGATGCCTTCATTCAGGCAAAGCTGAGTCCTGAGGCACTGCTACATTTAGAGTAGAGAGCTGCCCTTTAAATCTAGTCAACCAATCATTGACTTGCCTATTTATGATTGAATTTTGCTCTAAAACACCCATTTTAAAAGCAAAACCATTTACCTAAATATCTTTCCATGATACAAATGTCCAACTACTTTCATAACCCCACATTATCATTGTTAGCATGTATTATATAACTTGCATACATGTACTGTGGTTAAAAATGAATTATGTCACCTCATGTTCTAACTACCTTAAGAAATAATTTCACAGACATGTTCTTATTAATTTCTAAGTGCTCATAAGTATTGTTCTATATAATTTTGTCCTTTTGTCTGTCCCTACTGGATACTAAATAACTCAATGAATATGCTTTCTTTACCCCAAATTTAAAAACTTAGATCTTTATAAATTACTAAAAATACAAATATAACTTAAAATTTATATTCACAGCTAGAGCTTGGAAAAGATAGACTCTCAGCCAAAACTCAGGGCAGATGATATAATATTAATGGATGACAGAAAATAAGGACTACTCTAGCCTAATTAGTTTCTGTCTGTGTTATCTTTGAGAATCATTCATTTGTTCTTTTAAACTGTATTCACTAAATATCCATTATATGCCAAAAGAAATTTCAGGCACATTTTATACAAATAGCTACTGCACACAGGGGTCAAGAAGCAACTAAATAATTATACTGTAATGTTATCATTGCTACAGTAGAGTGGTGTAAAAACTCCAGGATGAAAATATGATAAAGGCAGCCTAAATCTAATGATAGAGGTCAAAGATGACTTTCAGAGAAGGTAGCCCTTAAGAAGGTACTTGAAGCAGGGGTTTTCTTTTTACAATACAAGATAGTGTATTCCAGGGAGAGGGAACAAATATGCAAAGGTATAGAGTCATTACTGAGCATGATGTATATGGGATGTTCCCTATGTTTGTATCAAAAGAAGTAAGTAGTAGATAAGTTTGGAGAGTATGCAGGAATCAAATGTGAACATTTTTACACAGGAACGTAGCATCAGGGGAAGTAGGAGGTGTTTTTTATGGGGGTTCTGGGTTGAGGAATGACACCATTTTCTAGAGTATCAACTATGCTCTACCATGCAGGGATTATTTAGTATTTCAGAAGATCATGGACATGACAAATGGCTGATTCTAATCCCAATGAAGGAAAATAAAAGAAGTAAACAAATGTTACTTACACTTCATCTGATTTTGAGGATTCCAGGAATGAGAATGGCTAGTAAATGTAGAAGAAAATGGTGAATATGGTTAGAAGGTCTTGAGATTCATCCAAAAGCCTCCTGCATTTATATTGACCCAGGGAGGAGGGGGAAGGAGAGATGGAAAGGCTAGGAGTGGAAATGTAATGAGTCAGAGTGAGGAAAAATGCCTCAGCCAAGGCACCCCAATAAGATGGTCTTGATGGAGGTACTGGAAAGTACTTCAGCTGAGGCCCTGATAAGGAAACCTTTGCATGGAGGTGCCTGAGTTAGGAATGAAGATATATGTATGAGTATGGCTGGTCCAGGAGAACCTGGGTCCTTGACTGCAACTCTCTCTAGAGAACTGTCATGCACTGGCTGTGCACCAAGTCTCGTGTGGGGAGGGCAGCTTTCCCCATGAAGCCTGCCAGGCAAAGCCTTGTAATTGCCTGTGGTCAGGCCTGAGGAATCACATATATGCCTTTTGCCCAGTGCCAGACTCTTCAAATACACACACGCGCGCGCACACACACACACACACACACACACACACACACACACACATATATATTTATCCTAGGAACTACTCATGTTATAAATATGAGCAATGCAAGCTCCTCAAAGGTGAATCTATAAGATGTTCTGGGAAGTTCATAATAAACTTGTTATTGTAGTTGTTTGATTTTAGATACTTGGCTATTCTGGATTTATTTTAATTTTACCAATTGGCAGGTCCCATCTCTCTGTTAAGGCAGAGATGTTTCTTTCCTGAAGAAGATGTTTCCTCTTGATTAAATGTACAGCCTACACCACAGTAAAGCACTATCTGAATGAAAACAATTGGAAATGTTGTTTTGTCTAAGAAATAGCTAGAGGGGTTCATGTTTAAAACTTTTTCAGGCTGGCACGCCCAAAAATAGTTTCTTTCAATTTCCTATTAAAATACGTGGGAAAACAAACAAACGAAATATCCAAACCCACAACGCTGATAATTAGGACAAAGAGGCAACCAACCGCCAAAAGTTGGGAGGATTTTACCCTAACTGGAGGGCTGGGGAAGAACTGGATTAAAGTGTCTTATTAGTGGCCCACATCAGATTGCCTCATCTGAAATTATTGACAATTTTTATTACTCCCCTGCCCTTTGTCATGCTTTTTTTCCGGAATAAATAAAGGTCTTTACGCACAAGAAATATGAGCAGCCATCATTCTAGTACTGTGTGCTACCCTTTGAGGCAGCCAGAGTACAATACACCCAAATACCTGTAAGTTTCTGTCTTTGTATAATTACATTTCAATATTGATAAAGCAACTGGGCAGACAGAGGGAGAGGGATATGGTCAGTGATACACTGCATCTTGGAAGGCATAATCCTCACAATCAAGTATTGAAGATGGAAGTGGAAAGAGAAAGAGCTCTGGAAGCAGTAAGTATTAGGAAATTTAGTTTTTCATCTTCAACATCAATGCTTAGCTCAACACATCTACACTAGAGAAAGTGTGTGAGGAAGGACTGGGCAGAGTTATACACACTTACCTGCTATCCAACCAAAAAACTCAGAGCAAAGAAAAATCTATATACCCACTTTGTTGGTGTGGGCAAACACTGAGTCTAGCTAAATCTCTCCCTAGTTTAAGAATGAGTAAACAATCATATACACACACATTGTGAGGCTCACAAAAATATTGTAGAACAAGCTAACATTATTATGAAGATCAAAAACAATGTTTCTTTGGTAGTTAGATGAAAAATAACAAAGTAATGTGGCATTCTCAGTAGCTGAAAAAATGAAAATCTGGATGAAATAGGGCTAGAAATAAATATTGAAAGATCAAGCTGAAATTAAAATCAACAAGATAAAGGGAAAAGGGAGAGAGAAGGAAATATTAGGATGAAGGGAGCCTGGAAATGGAATTGCAAGATTACAATCTGCATAGGAGGTAAGAAAGATTAAAACTGACATAACAGATAGTCAGTGACAAGGAAGAAAAAATTGTCCTTGAGAAAGAAGAGGAATAGGACAAAGAGATGAAATGCTAATGAAACAGTTAAGAAATGTGGAGGTCAGGGAATATATTTAGATAAATTTTGTCAACATAATAACATTGCAACGTAAAGAAAATATTCATTCCTGTATTTAAATTTATTTATAGAATACTATTCTGGATTCTGGGGATATAGAAGTAAAGAATATGGAAATGTTTTGGCTTTTATGATAAGAAGGACAGAAAATAAACAAAAAGATAAAAAAATAAATAAAAGGGCATCAATATTAATAAGTGTTACGATGAACAAAATATAGGTGAGCGATGTGAGAGAATGTGATTAGAGGTCGCTTAAAGTTGAGTGGTCAGGGAAAGCCCCTCTGAGAAAGCAGCCTTTAATCCAAGGCAAGAACAATAAACAAGAACAACAAGCAAGAACAACAACAAAAAACTCTGGAACAGGAATAGTCAGGAACATTCTGGAAAGAAACAATGGCTGTTGAAAAGATCCTAAAATCGGAATAAGCTGGTATATTTCGGGAACTAAAAGGAGAAACGTATATTTTGACTATACTGAGCAAGCGAAAGAGGAAGGTCACAGGTCAGAGAAGAAAAAAGATTATTTAGGACCCTCTAAGCCAGCGTGAGGATTTAGGATTTTATTGTTACTACTATTGGAAGCCATTGGACGATTTTTAAGATCAGGATTGACAAAAATAAGACTTACTTTTTAACAAAAGATCTTCTTTGCTGCTGTGGAAGAATGGAAAATAAGGAAATATCTAGGAGGTCTTTCAAGAAGTTACTGAAGCATTCTAGGTAAGATATAATTGACAGGTGTGTTAGCAGTGCAGATGGAGACAAGTAAACATGTGTTATGCTTTGAAGGCACGATTCATATAGTTATTGAGATACTTCATGTAGGATATGAGGAAAAGTAAGAAACTGAGGATCCAGGTTTTTGTCTTAAGCTGCTAGATGGATGATCAGGTATGTGTGCTGGAGTATAGTAGGTTTGCATTATGTATGTGTGTGTGTTTCTGTGTGGTGTGGGAGGAGACCAAGAGTGCTGTTTTTGAGGCTGGTTAAGTTTGAGATCCATGTTAAAACTGAGATGCTCGTGTGATATCAGAGTGGAAAGGGTAACTTAACTATTGCATATATGTCCTTGGTGTTCAGAGGTGCACTCTGGACTAGAGATAAAAGTTCATGAGTTATTAATAGATAAAAATCCAGGTGGAAAAAATACATAATACACAAGGGAGTAAAATCAGGCTGCTCTAAGAGTCTCTGCATTATTAAGTGACAGAAGCTAATGGAGCAACATATGTAGAGTATAGAAATTTTTAAAATGTGGATCAATATTTGATACTATGTCAAATTACTTATCATATATGAGGGCGAGAATAAGCAATTCCAGATATGTACATACTGCAAAAGTATACTTACCACCCATGCCTTTATAGGAGGGCACTTAAAGTCATGCTTCCAAGCAACTGAGAATGAATCAAAATTTAGTATTTAGTAATAATGATGTGGTGGGTTTGTACTCCCCTTCTAGAAATATATTCTAAGGAAATAATCTGAAATATGGATGCAAATTTATGCACAAAAATGTTCATTGTAGAGTCTTTATCAGTAATGAAAATTGTAGTCAACATTAGGAGAATGTCCATATGGTGGAATACTAGGAAGACATTTAAAATTATGTTTATGAATAATTTAAATTACATAGAAAACAATTATGAAACACAGATAAATGAAAAAAGCAGTATGCCAAATTATAGGTACAGTATCATCACTATCAATCTGTGTAGAAAAACATCCTGGAAAGGAAAAATTTAAATGTCACTGGTGTTTGCCTCTGAGAGATGGAATTACTCTTTTCCAGTTTCATTGTTATTTTTCATACTTTGTAAGATTTCTAAATCAGTATTATTTATGTAATGGAAAACTATGTTTTAAAAATTTTCAAACTTGGAAAGGCATTGTAAAGTTTATGAAAACATGGGATAATTGTTATGATATAAAGCGAAGTGAAAAAGCAGAATAAAAATTCAGTATGCATTACTGATTCAAACATATAAAAATGTAAGTAAATAGTGCATGTGGAGAAGCTTAAAGAGACAATCATATAAAAAATATCAGTATTCACAGGAGTCAGAGAATATTGTAAATTTCAAGTTAAAAGTGAGTAGGGAAACAAACAAAATTCTAACAGTTACTGTTGGAACTCCCTTCAGGGCTGCAAGCTTATGAATGCAGAGATTAATGCAGAGAAAGAGGAATCTAAATGGAGCAAAGGTAGTGAATAGAAAAGGGAAGATGAAAATGTAGACAAAGCTCAGGAAAGAAAGTCAATCCCAGGAAGAGAAAGTCCAACACTAAGTGCCAAAATCCTGGACACAGATCAGAGACTTACTAGAGTCTAGAGCAAGGGGCGTAGAGGTGCGTAGCATTGGAGGCAGACTCAGAGCTAATGGGAGAGAAGAGATGCCCCTTCAAGGCATGGTAGTGTTTGAAAAAAAAAAGAAGAGGGAAAAATTAAAGGCCCTGCAGAAGCAGCATAGAACCGCAAAATAAGACAATCCATCCTCAATGCCAACCCTTAATGAAACTACATGTCACTATACTAGCAGAAGAGAGCACTCATGAGATAGGAGCCCTGTCCACAAATACCTCAAAATAGAAAAAAATCAGAGCAATTCCATACCAAACTACTCAAACAAAACAAAACAAAACAGAAAGCTTTTAATCTGTTAAAAATGTTTCTAAATATCCAGTCAAATGGAGAACAAATCTATCACAAAACAATCTCAAATGAATTAAATAAATCAAGTATATTTTTAAAAAATGACTCTAAATTCAAGAATTAAGAGCAAAAATAAGCAAAAACAAAAAAGTGTGAAGTTTGATAAGAGTTGACAGAAAACTCAGGAAAGAAATTTTTTAAAAAACTTAAAAATATAAAAAATTAAGGATAAAATTCAAGGTGCTCAAGGGAGAATAAAACTGAATGAAAATTTAATAAAGGACATTGAAAGAAAAGGAAAATAACCACCAATATAAACATTAAAAAGAGGAAAATTAATAACAGCTAGGAAAAAAAAGTGTTTAAAATGGAGGACATGAAAAGAATATCTATATGTTTGGAACTAGAATCTCTTAAGAAGAATAACAAAACAATGAAACTAATATTTTTAACTATAATCCAAAAAACTATTTTCCAGCAAAAATTAAATCTATGTCAGCATACTGAAAAAAACTCATTGTTGTATCTGGAAAAGCTTGGGCCAGGTTGACTACTCAAAAACATATCAAGGTAAAATTATTAGACTTTAAAGACAAAACATTCTTAGAGCCTACAGGAAAAATGACAAAATTATTTATAAAAATAAGAAAGCAATATGGTCACCAGATATTTCAAGAGCACATCAACCATGGCAAGGTGATAGTGGAGAAGGATTTTCAAGAAACTCAAGAAAATGTAGTGTGGGCCAAAGATTTTATGTCTAGCCAATCTGTTCTTCAAATATTAAAAGTGCAAAACCCTCTAAAGAAATCTATTAGAGGAAGAGCTCCATCCTGGAAAAACTCAACAATGGTAAGTATTTAGTATATTTAATTTTAGATCTAGATCTAAGACTAAAAAAGGAGTGAGGACATGGTGGAAGAATAATACAGATGGCCCCAGACATAGGATAGTTTGAGTTATGACCTTTTAACTTCATGATGGAGGGAAAGCAAAGAGCATTCAGTAGAAACCATACTTTTTTGAATTTTGATCTTTTCCCTTCACCTGATGCTGGGCAGTGGCAGCAAGCTGCAGCTACCAGTCAGCCACGCAATCACGAGGGTGAACAACTGATCCACTTACAACCATTCTGTACCCAGACAACCATTCTGTTTTTCATTTTCAGTACAGTAGTCAATCAATTACATGAGATACTTAATACTTTATTATAAAATAGGCTTTGTGTTAGATGATTTTGCCCAACTGTCGTCTAATGGAAGAGTTCTGAGCACATTTACGGAAGGACAGACTAAGCTACTATGTTCAGTAGGTTAGGTGTATTAAATGCATTTTCGACTTACGATATATTCAAGTTATGATAGGTTTATCAGATGTAACCCTATAGGAAAGTGTGGAAGATCTGTTTATAAACGTATTTCTCACAAAGTAGGAGAATGCAACTAAGAAATGAAAGGAAAAGAGAAAACTAGAATATGAACACTAATTGTAATATAAGTATTGGGTAAATATCAAGGAATGCCATTTATTTATTTATTTAACATCTTTATTGGAGTATAATTGCTTTACAATGGTGTGTTAGTTTCTGATATATAACACAGTGAATCAGCTATACATATACATATATCCCCATATCTCCTCTTTCTTGCATCTCCCTCGCACCATCCCTATCCCACCCCTCTAGGTGGTCACAAAGCACCGAGCTGATCTCCCTGTGCTATGTGGCTTCTTCTCACTAGCTATCTGTTTTATGTTTGGTAGTGTATATATGTCCATGCCACTCTTACTTCGTCCCAGCTTACCCTTCCCACTCCCCGTGTCTTCAAGTCCATTCTCTACGTCTGCATCTTTATTCCTGTCCTGCCCCTTGGTTCTTCAGAACCATTTTTTTTTAGATTCCATATATATATATGTTAGCATGCAGTATTTGTTTTTCTCTTTCTGACTTATTTCACTCTATATGACAGGCTCTAGTTCCATCCACCTCACTACAAATAACTCAATTTCGTTTCTCTTTATGGCTGAGTAATATTCCATTGTATATATGTGCCACATCTTCTTTATCCATTCATCTATCAATGAACACTTAGGTTGCTTCCATGTCCTGGCTATATTAAATAGAGCTGCAATGAACATTGTAGTACATGACTACTTTGAATTATGGTTTTCTCAGGGTATATGCCCAGTAATGGGATTGCTGGGTCTTATGGTAGTTCTAGTTTTAGTTTTTTAAGGAACCTCCATCCTGTTCTCCATAGTGGCTGTATCAATTTACATTCCCACCAACAGTGCAAGAGGGTTCCGTTTTCTCCACACCTTCTCCAGCATTTGTTGTTTGTAGATTTTTTGATGATGGCCATTCTGGCTGGTGTGAAGTGATACCTCATTGTAGTTTTGATTTACATTTCTCTAATGATTAGTGATGTTGAGCATTCTTTCATGTGTTTGTTGGCAATCTGTATATCTTCTTTGGAGAAATGTCTACTTAGGTCTTCTGCCCATTTTTGGATTGGGTTGTTTGTTTTTTCGATATCGAGCTGCATGAGCTGCTTATAAATTTTGGAGATTAATCCTTTGTCAGTTGCTTCATTTGCAAATATTTTCTCCCATTCTGAGGGTTGTCTTTTCATCTTGTTTATGGTTTCCTTTGCTGTGCAAAAGCTTTTAAGTTTCATTAGGTCCCATTTGTTTATTTTTGTTTTTATTTCCATTTCTCTAGGAGGTGGGTCAAAAAGGATCTTGCTGTGATGAATGTCATAGAGTGTTCTGCCTATGTTTTCTTCTAACAGTTTTATAGTGTCTGGCCTTACATTTAGGTCTTTAATCCATTTTGAGTTTATTTTTGTGTATGGTGTGAGGAAGTGTTCTAATTTCATTCTTTTACAGGTAGCTGTCCAGTTTTCCCAGCACCATTTATTGAAGAGGGGAATGCCATTTAAAACTGGCAATGCAGATAGAAAAGAGATTAATTTTAAAAGGAGGAATTCAGGGCACTAGTAAAGGTATAATACAAAGGTAATCACAGTTTTAGAAAAGTATAAATCTTCTTAAATAACGAAGCAAGGAAAACAACTAACAGTGAGGGGAAACACAGTAAATATAATACACACCGTAATTATGGCATAAAATGATGCAGCAGAATTGAGGCAAATCATATAGATAATTATCAATGAGCTTAACTCATCTAGCAAAGAAAAGGATTTTCAAACTGTCTCATGAAGGTAAACCTAACTCTATGTATATATGACACACCTGAAACCAATTAAATCAAAAAGGCTAAAAATAAAGAGATGGACAAAGATATACTGGGTAACTGAAAGCAATAAGAAAGCAGATACCAGACTAAGGAGAAATAAGCCAAAAACAAAAAAAGAGAGAGAGAGAGAGAAAAAACACTCAATGAAATAAAGACATTTTTTTCTAATTGATAAAAGTCATGGTTTACAATGAATATTTAACAGCTGTAAATAACTATGCAATATATAATTAGAATCCATGAGTCCACACTGATAAAGCCATACTTAGATAGATATTTTAAATTAAAGATGATAGATAAATAGATACACAGAAGATAGATAAGGTGAGGGAAAGTTCTTTCTTATGATGAAATGTCAACTAATCAATATGAAAGAAGTAATTAATGTGAAAAAATCACTATTTTACAATTATCATAGTAAAAATTGATTCAGGCAAAAATTCATCAAATTCAGCATCTTATGGGAGGATCAAGTTTGATGAGGGCAGGATATTTACATAGTCTCCAAATTATATATTAATTCTAAAAGTCAAATTATATTAATGCATACAAACTGTAAGTGCAGAAACTGGATAATCCCTTAATGCAGTCATTTAAACAACATCACAAGTAAAATACAAATGTATATCATATGTCTTGGAATGTGATACCTTAAGGATATAATATGCCTAATGTCATATTCAAGCCAGAAATCCATAGCCTGATTCAAATTTGGGGAAAACATCAAACTGTAATTGAGAGACACTCTATAAAATAACTGCCCTGTATTCTTCAGATATATCAATGTCATGTAAAATAAAGGCTAAACGTAACTGCTCCAGATTAAAGGAGGCTAAAATGATGCATCAACTAAATACAATATGAGATCCTGGATCTCTCTTGAACTAGAAAACAAATTCTATAAAGATATTATTGGGACAGGTAGAAAATGGGCTGTAGGTTAGTTAGAAGTATTTTATCAAAGTTAAATTTCCTAAAAATTGAAAAATAAATAAGTTATATCTTTGAAGGTAAGAAGAGCCTATGAAAATCAGTAAAAAGAGAGGAGGGTAAAGGTGATCAGTGTTGATGTGAGTAAATTCTCACTCTTTATTACATACTGTAAGAATTCCTAGGATTTTTGGTTTACCCAGTTTCTTGACACCCTCTTGTTTGGTAGCATGGGAGGAGCTGTGGAATAGAGCCAGATTTCTGTTCCCATTATGACCCAAACCCGAAATGCAAAAATGTTCTTGGGACTTCACTGAATTGGAATGGGCTCATCAGCAAAAGGGAAGACATAAAGCCCATGGCCACTGGCTATCGGACTAAGCAGTATAATCCCAGATATCCTGAGGGACATCTTATTACAACACAGATATTTCAAAACCGAAAAAAAAAAAAAAACCAACAAATCTACCAACCCGTCATAAATCTAGAAATATGAATACATTTGAAATAGCCCTGCTTTCAATACAGAGGAAAAAGGTGAAGAAAATATGTAAGAACATAAAATATGACTCCATTATCTTCAAAGCTCTGACAATTTTAATTTGAAATCTATTTTTAATGCATTAATTTTTTTTTTTCAAGTGGAATTTATTGAGCCTTTTTTATGGTTGTGTGTTAGATGTTGAACTGAAATAGCTTCTGAATAGTCTATTCTTGAATTATTTCTCTTCTCTCCATTTCTAGTGCTAGTCCAATCTCTCAGGGTAGTGACTCAAGTACTTCTTAACTGATATGGCTACTTAAGTTTATCTCCCATATAATCTGTCCAACCTGTGACCTTCAGATTTATCTTTGTCAAATATAAATCTGCCCATGCTACACCCTGTTTTAAAATTTTAATAGTTTTCTTGCTCTGTAGGATAAAGCCAGATGCCTCAACATATTACACTTGTTTTTTTTTTCTCCCAACCTCCCTTCAGTTGATGCAGTGTTACTTTCTGCTTTTGGAAAAAACATATCATCCTTTTATACTTTTGCTTAATCATGCCCTCCTTCTTGGAGTTATTTTCCTTGTGCTTCTAGGACACAGAGGCCTTAATCAAAATGTTTCTTCTCTCACCCAACAATATTTAGAACCCCCAAGTCTGGGATCTCATGGCCCATTGTATCTGAACTCTTTTGTGCTAGCGTTTATTTCTACAGTGCTTCTTTTCCTCCTAACTGTATCATAGCATCTATGATAAGGCATCTCATTTTATCACAGTGCTTGTGCAATGTTTGGATTCTGTTAGTATTTTAATAAATATTGTCAAATAGAAAGATAATATTTACCATGACTACATAATTAAGTCACCTGGAGAAGAAATTAAGATATTAAGAGAATGGTATATACAAGAAAACCCCCAAAGACTTCAGAAGCAAGAACTCATGTTGCACAAACAGACTGAATTCATGTACTTCCCATTACAAAGTTTCAAACTGTACCTAATGATACCCCATTAACAACACCCAAGATGATTTTGAAAACATTAAAGATGTTGGACAGAATTAGACATCTGGCTTGAAATAATTCCAGTGGGATATAGACAGGCAGTCTCTTTGAAGTAAAGATATTTATGCAACACAGAAGAATTATCAAATACCCTACCTACTGCCAAAGAGCGGCTGCAACCAAATATTAAATAATGTGAAAGAGAAAATGAGGCCACAATTCTCTCAATGGGATATAAACCAAGAATAGGCCTTGTTTCAGACATGTATTTGGACACAAGCAATGCATTTGTTCAATAGTCTTGTCTTTCACACAAAACAATAAAAAACGAACAGAAAATAAAATTTTGCATTTCAGAAATTTAACTCATTTATTAATTTTTGAGTAATGCTTTGATTTCAATCAAGGGCAATATAAAAAAGTAAGAGTTTAATTACTAAGTGTATGACTTTTTCTACTTACATTATTTTCATATTTTTTTATTTTAAGTAGACCTATGTGAATACTTCAAATGATTCAATTATTAATAGTACTTAAAACTATGAACAAGAAAATAATTATTTTTTATGGCACAGTTTCTCTTATTTGCATACATAATGACACATTTATCAGAGGCTTTTGAGAGATAAGAAAGAGGTAGATAATGTACAGAATTTATAAACATTTCCAGGATATCTTTATAGTTCCTTATTGTCCTCCTTCTCTGCTGTGGGATTTGAGTCGTGGTTCCTTTCAAACTACATTATAAACAACCTGAATTTCTCTGATTATATTTTAATCCTATTTCCTCCTCTTTCCATCTTGAGGAGAGATGATTACCATTTGTAATGTTGAAGATAGTTATGAAACCATCTTCCCTTTTTAATTTCCTAGAATATGTCCAACTTCTATCTTCCTTCTTGAGATTGTTCAACCATTACTGCTTCTGGTCCCTTTCCAGATTCTTCACAGCAGTCATTTCTCAGAAAATCATGCACACCTGATAGAGGGATAGAGAATGATGTAGGGGGATACACGTATCACAAAGGTTCTGCTGGACCAGTCAAAAATAGAATCCATTTAGCAAAAGGAAATTCCAACATCTTTGCAGCAGAATTTTATCTCAGTGGATCAAACAATCTCTCTGGCTTGAATTGGGTTCCTGGGCATTGACATTATGGTAGGATTATTTGATTAATCATGTGAATAGTATCCCGCCCACTTTTTTGAGTCATAATCCAAGTTCTTCAGGGATTGATGATAATACTAATAACAACAACAATAATAATAAGCAATGATACTTAATATTTATTGAACAATTGTCATGTGTTGACACTTTGTTAAGGGCTTTAGATATATTACCTCATAACAACTGAATGAAATGAGGAATATTATCTACCTTTGATACATGAGAAAGTACAGAGTGATTACTTACCCAAGAGCCATAAGAAGGCAAAAACAAAATATGATCCCAAGCATAATACCCAGGGCCTGAACTCTTAGGCACCATTTTATATTGCTGCTGGAAAGGAAATCTGAAGATGGTAGGAAAAATGAGATGGTCAGTTGTTGGTAGGACATGGATAATTCAACTCAATTCACTAAATGTTGATTATGAACCAGAGTGTGATAAGTCTAGTGAGGTCAGAATGCATCCAGAAAGATGTTAACATGCTCTGTAACAGTGGAAGGATATGATTTCTAGACAAATTCAGGATTATATGTGAGATAGTGAGGTATCTAAGGTCAGAAATCCAGGAAATCTTGGCAGACCAAAGGGTTTAGGCGTATATAAAATATGAGAGCTGACATCTATCCACTGTCCAAGAGAGCCAGGTGAACTTAAGGCATCCAATCATTCAGAAGGTGGAGCAGTAGAACATTTTGACATCATTCATTAAGGGAGCCTAATTCTGGAGCAGGAAGTATTTGTCCTTTAGACTCACATACTTTTAGAAAGACAGTTTAAGAATCTTGGGAGTAGTTTCAGTTAGAGGGAGACTCTGAAGAACTTAGGTATATAATCTTTCTGCCTATGCTAGTCCCTGAGCTTACTAAAATGATTCTGTTCTTACCATCAAAGGATTTATTCTCTCTTTTGTGAGATAGCCATATACCCAGAATGAAGCAAATGAAGCAAATGATCATAGCTGACATGTATTACATGCTCAGTAGGTGCCAAGCATTATACTAAGTACACTCTGATGATAAGTTACAAATGTGAGAGTATGCACTAAATGTTAGGTGGAAGTCCAGAAAAGGTAGTGGGGACAGGACTTGGGTCATAATGGTAAGCTTCATGAGAGTAATGAATGTTGGGAGGTACTTCTACATGGGTCTCATTCATTTTTCATGTCTTATGAGCACAGGCACTGTTTATACAAACAACTTTTGTTCTGAACTATCTTTACAAGCATGTTTGTATACTAAACAGTCATGAAAGGTAGAAATAGTGTATCTTTTCTTGCAGAACAGAAGGCTGTCCAATATGGTAAAAATAATGCTTCCCTCTGGGGAAGATTTTGGGCAGGCTTGTTTGCATCCAGTGTAAAAGATTCAGGTCTCCTAATCTTGAATTCCTTGGCTGTGACACAAACCCTTGAATACATAACATCCACCTGGGTTGCTTCATGTTGCTTTCATGAGATTTGTGGGCCAGGAGAACCAGTGCAAACTTGAAGTTCATAAGCTTGCTATGCTTTGTCTCTGACCCAGGAGTTTTATGTCTTCTGTCATAAAACTGTCATAAAACTTCATCAGGAAACTCTGGTAGACTAACCTGGTAGCTTTTAAGTAGAGATCCTTTACAGTTCTTGGCAATAGACCTTAAAGAAAGGATGAAACTTATAAAATCAGATAGGGATAGTAAGACATCTCAGAGTAAAACACTGATACATGAATTGATTAGGGTACAAAGAACAGATCAGTTTGATTAGACTTACATATTTGAGTAGGGAACTAATGTTAGACAAACTGAGGTTAGATATTATAGAACTTTGAGCAGTAAGTAGTATGGAACTTAATCCAAGAAATTCAAAGAGCCACAAAACATTTCAAAGCAAAGGATTCTTTCCTTTTCTGTTTATACTCTCTCTTAAAAGGCCCCACCTGGTACCTTGATTTTACTAATCAGCTGTAGGCATATCTTCTTCATAATATGGACAATCCATCTGTATATATACTTAGCAACAATCCCATATTTTCAAACCTTTCTAGATAAATTACTGTTTACACATAATTAAAACTATAGTTGATTCTAATTCCGATTTAGTGATTCTCACCATTAAGTTGCTACCAATATTCAGGTGAGAGAAATATTTCATTCGCTTTTGAAAATGATTACAACTGAGATTTCTATGTTAATTTCATCTGCGATAAAGTATAATTTATTATTAACTTGGCTTTACAAAGGAACTAAACAATTGGTGACATTCTTATGGGAAAGCTATTTATGTGATGAGTTGCAACTGGGTTCATTTCTTTCTGTTCTTCTGCTTTTCTCAAATAGTTAAATATAGACCCTAGGATTTAGGTATGAAAAATAAAGTACAACACTGGGATGTACATGTGTATATTTACTATTTCTGCCTTTGATGTCTCACATAAATTATCTTTTGAAAAGTTGTACATTTCAAAACAGTACTTATGAGCTTATAGTGAACTAGGTTCATCTATTCACTGTAGAAAAAGAAAGAAAGAAAGGAAGGAAGGAAAGAAAGAAAGAAAGAAAGAAAGAAAAAAATTGCTCTAATTAAATGTGAAGTACATTTCATACTTTTAGTATTACATTTGGAAGGTAGTTAATTATAGGTATTGAAAAAGGATAATCCTTATTCAAACCCTAGCAATCAATATGTTCTTAATATAGTGCTACTACTTATCTTTTTTTTTTTTTTTTTTGCGGTACATGGGCCTCTCATTGCTGTGGCCTCTCCCGTTGCGGAGCACAGGCTCCGGACGCGCAGGCTCAGCGGCCATGGCCCACGGGCCCAGCCACTCCATGGCATGCGGGATCCTCCCGGACCAGGGCACGAACCCGTGTCCCCTGCATCGGCAGGCGGACTCCCAACCGCTGCGCCACCAGGGAAGCCCTACTTATCATTTTAAGCCATGAAAGTTCTTCTACTCTAGCAAGAACCATAATCTCCAAGAAAAAAAAAATTCTCCTCCTCAAACATTTGATTAAGAGAGTGAATTCTAGAGAACTCTTTGAAGATTTCTCTATTAAAAAATCAGGGCTTCCCACATGCCGCGGAGCTGCTGGGCCCGTGAGCCATGGCCGCTGAGCCTGCGCGTCCGGAGCCTGTGCTCCGCAGCGGGAGAGGCCACAGCAATGAGAGGCCCGCGTACCGGAAAAAAAGTAACAAAAATCAAATGATATTTTTAAGCATGATATTTATGTTTGGCTGAACAGCTAGAAAAAGAGAATTACCTTTTGACTCCATCACAGAATGAGGCACTCTGTAGCATGCTGCTAAAAGAGAATGTTGTTTCTGCTGAAAAGTGAACACGTTGTAAATCATCATGACTCTTATTAACATGTAAACATTAGGCTAATCTCTCTCCAGGATTGGCTCATTATTTATTTTTTCAGGGGTTCACAGGGAAGATTCTTTGCTTTCTGTTGTCACTCACAATATGTGACCTTTATATTACGAAAGCTGTATGTATGTATGTATGTATTTAGATAGATAGATAGATGATAGACAGATACAAATCTGGGGTAGAGATGGCAAATAAATGACAATGTGCTACTGCTCTCACATTCCATGCCCATGACAGATATTACTTCGTACCAAGTCCAGAAGTAACCTCAGATTTCTTCACAGAGCAGTTCTCTGGCCAAACACTAGCAAAGAATGAAAGTTAGCCTGGGAATTAAAAGAGTATTCTTGCTCTAATAATATAATATATTTGATTTCTAAGCCACATTGGAATTCTGGCTAAGTATAAAATTCTTACCCAAGTAATACATAGGCCTTCTTTAGTTGAATCCATTGCATACCTGCCTCATATATTTGTCCATTTATAAAATATTTGTCACTGCACAGCTATTATAGCAAAGCACTGGTTGAAAACCTGCCAAATTTTATGTATCTAGAAGGCCCGCAAGACATCATCTACTCATGCTGCTTCATATTACACGTGAGAAAGTTGAGATCATATAGGGGAAGTGACTTGATCAAGATCTTACAACTAGCAAGTGACATAGCCAAATCTGGAACCTAGGACTTTGGAAGAATTAATTTAACTAAAATCTGGTTCAAGTCACATTTTTGTACCTTAACTTGGTAAAGAGATGTCTCCAGACAGAAAATCCCAACAGCTGTTTGTCATTGGGATTCAAATGAAGGAATTTGAATACTTGGGCTAGTTAATAGAATAGACAAAGCTTCTTAAAAACAGTTACTAAATTTTGGGTACAGTGGTATCTCATCTGTATAATGGGGGAAATGCAAGTATCTCATAGGATTGTTAAGGGGATTAAATGTCTTAGTATAATTAAAGCATCTAATTGAAACATTGGAAGCAGCCTTTTACAATGTATTTTCTAGTATATTATTTTTATTTATCTTCAAAAATAGCACCATTACCAAATAGTTTTATGAGTAAATTGAAACAACCCTCAGAGAACTTTGTCATTCATGTTATAGCAATCTTTCAATTCATAGAATATTATAGCATATATTATAATATTATAGCATAAAGAAATCAATTTAAAAACTCATTTTAAAAAGTTCAAATAACTTCCAAATCACAGTTTTAAAGAATATGAACACACAGCTGTATGAGACTATATACATACACACAAACACAAATATAAATACTATAGGTCATTTTTGCTAATAAACCTAGACTTTAAAACAAGTAAATAGAATTCAGAAATACATTTAGAGAAGTGAATAAGGTTTGTACTAGGGATGTGAGTTTAGACAAAAATTAGAAATCTGCTTATTTGTTATACTATGTTAATAAATTAAGGTAAAAAAAAATCATATGACCATCTCATCAGCTACAGGAATAATAATAAATTCAACACCCACTCTTGGTTAAAATACAAACATGCAAACTTACATTAGCAAACTAGGAATAGAAGAAAACTTTTAAAATTTCATAAAGCTCATTTTTAGAAACCAAAAAAACAAGCATCACTGATACTATAAGTAAATCCAGGAGCAATATAAGGTGCCTGATTTCATTACTGCTATTTGACATTGTACTGAATGTTTTGACTCAGGGTTTCTACCTTTGGCACTGTTATTGTAGACCAGATAACTCTTTGTGTGGGAGACTGTTCTGTGCAGTGTAAGATGTTTACCAAGATCTTTGATTTCTAATCACTTGATGTGAATAACATCTCCCTAGTCATGACAATCAAAAATGTCTCAGGGGCTTCCCTGGTGGCTCAGTGGTTGAGGGTCCGCCTGCTGATGCAGGGGACACGGGTTCGTGCCCTGGTCCGGGAAGATCCCACATGCCGCGGAGCGGCTGGGCCCGTGAGCCATGGCCACTGAGCCTGCGCGTCTGGAGCTTGTGCTGCGTGGCGGGAGAGGCCACAACAGTGAGAGGCCCACGTACTGCCAAAAAAAAAAAAAAAAAAATCCATAGTGTGAATTCCCACCCATGTGTCAGAAGGATGGAAGACTACAGTTTACCTGCAACTTCTTGAACCATGCCTCCTTACCAGCACAGCCTCTGTGCTTCCTGGTTGAGAAGTGAATACAGGTGTTTTTCTAAATGTTGAAACAAAAGGGACTCACTAGTGAGCTGACATGAGCCCAGAGCTCAGATTTTGAAAATCTAAACCCAAGGCCTATCATCATCAGGCTGCATAGAGAATAGGAAGTGGTGAACAGGGCCCACTCACAGACCAGGGAAGCTGTCCAGGGAGACATCTCTATGTGCATGTCACTTTTAAAAATGTTGCCATAAGAAAGGAAACTGACAGAGCTGTTTCTCCCAGAAAATCATTCCGTTGTTTGCACAATGCCAACACTTGTCTTAGACATTCCCATCCTACACCCTCTTTCTCCTTACTTTTAATTTCTTTTCATTACATATACAGTTTAAACTCATTGTTTTTTTTATTATCCTAAAGATAAAACAAACACAGAAATGGAGACGTAGGTAAGCAGGGATGGGGGAGTGCACAGAAAACCTGAGCTCTTAATTTCACATTTTTGTGTTTTAAAAGCTTTTCAGTGTTAAGAGGTACTTGTCTGGGTCTTAGGTTAAAGACTCACATAATTATGGTTTCTTTGTGGAATCAAAACGCCTGATGCATCAAAAAGCATGGTGTCACCACAAGCTGGTGGACCTCACAGTAGAGACTCTCTGCCAAAGCTTTTTGTATAAAACGTTTTACATAAATAAAATTTTACTGTACAAATTTAGTTCATGAGACCAGAGTGACCAAATCATGTATTGGCATACACTGAGTATTCACAAAGATTTAATTATTATTATTTTTGTTATTGTTCTTTTTTTCTCACCAGAATTTAGGAGACAGAGGCAATGACAAGGAAGAAAGTTGTATTCCTATTTTGCGGAAGGAAATGTCATTTTATTTTTCTTCCAGACCTGGTTTCATTAGGCTCCTCTTTGTGAATTTTTTCCTAATAATAAACTCCTTTGGACAGCATGTTTCCCTTCTCTGTACTTTTCCATTTATCTAGAATATATTAAGTGCAAAATAAAAGTTAGCTAAATCAATGAATAGATAAGTGAATGAAAGAAGTTAACAAGAAAATAAAATTAATCAGATCAGGTATTTCTGTTAATTTGATATTTTAAAAATATTGCTAATGCAAATACTTTGTTTTGGCTCTAAATACCCAATGATAGAATCAAAAACTTTTATTTATTTTTGAATCAGCTAAGAATTATTTCCTTTGTTTTGTTAGTGTACACTAGAACTCAGTCCTAGGCTTTACTGCCAAATTCCTTGTAAATACTTTAGATTTCAGTTCACAAGGGTATTGGGATCTAGCCATGAGAAAGAAGAAAAAGAAAACACTTAACTTGGAGTCTTATTTAAAATAATTACTCATCTTCTCTAGAAAATTTCATAGCAATGTATCTAAAAATCTAGCACTTTTTTTTTTTCTCTCAGAAAAAATTAGTAACTGCTCATGCAAGTAACTGGATGTGACCAGGTTTCTAAATGGGGTTTGAGAGTTTTCTATGTATTGTTATAAATTACCTTTATTTTTTTTTTGTTTTTGCTGTCTTCTGAATATTTATCAAGGAAAATAACAGATGCATATAGGTAATAAAATGCAAATTGTGGATTCAGTCCATGGTTATCCATGGAAGGACGCAGAGGACAACCTGGGACCTTCTTTCCCAGTGTCAGGGTTTAGTTCAAGCTCTCCCAGCAGGGACACCAAGAAGTCCTGCACAAGAGCTGATGCATTCACTGATTCCTCGGTTCAGAACAGATGATTGCTAACATCTCTTCCGTTACCCTGCAGGTTTTTGAGAGTTTATAATGAGCGAAATATAAAGTGCATTATTTAATATGAATTTTAAGAAATGACCCCATTGTTAAATATATAATGTTGCATACAGAGAGCTAAATATATATATACACACATATGCATATATATATATATATGCATATGTGTGTATATATATATTT
>NW_020837956.1:16150523-16285868 GCF_003676395.1 Aethalodelphis obliquidens | reverse complement strand
ATATATATATATATATATATATATGGAAAAAAAGAATGAGCTATCATGATGAAAAGAAACCTGATGGGGTCTTTGGAAGGAGAAAGGAGTTTATTTCTAGAGAAAGCTGACATAAGAAATGAATTAACTGTCTTGGAAATTCTGTAAATATATGTCTTTAATTTCCAGTGTTTACCAAGATCAGAAAATTCCAATATTAAAGATTATGATTATGTGGTTTATTTTGAATTTATTGTTAACATAAAAATGTTTTAATCATTAAAAAATTACAAACGTTTGCAATATTGTGAACATTGGCAGAGATATAATGGAATCACTGTGTTGGCATTTGGAGTATGTGGCTTCTAAATGCCTTTTCTTTTTGTAGGATTTGTTCACACATTAATTTGGATGCTTACATTAAACTGTATAATTGCTGTTAAACTCTCAGATCAGTTCTAATTATTCCAGTACTGATTATTGTATTTGTGGGCAGCTTTCCTTTGCTTTCCTTTTTTACTATACCCTATGCCACTCCCCAAACAACTTCTGATACATAAAAGAGGCATTATTCTCATAGTCCCTGACATCTAGTTCTACTTTAATGACTTGGCTGAAACAAATCTCTAAGAAGACTCACTATTGGGACAATTTAATGGATTCCTTTTAATCTCCACACTTCTTGTCCTTTCTGTAGCATTTGAGACATTTGAGTCAGTGAAGTATGAAAACCCTGTTTCTACAAGTCTTTTCTTTGGCTTCTGTGCTGTTATGATGTTATGCTCCCTTTTGTCTCCTTTACTTACTCTCCCTTTTCACTCTCCCTTTATATAAGCACATACTAGAATTCACCATCAATATTTTCTTTTTCTTTTTTTTTGTAGTCACTCACTGGTTACCGTGTCATTCAATTTTCCAGTTACAAGGATCTCTAAAGTTCTTTTCTTTAAGCCTCAGCATTCTCTTAAGTCTTGAAAAAAATGATTCCCTGGTTATCTCAAAAATCTACATGCTAGGGCTTCCCTGGTGGCGCAGTGGTTGAGAGTCTGTCTGCCGATGCAGGGGACACGGGTTCGTGCCCCGGTCCGGGAAGATCCCACATGCCGTGGGGTAGCTGGCCGCATAAGTCATGGCCGCTGAGCCTGCGCATCCGGAGCCTGTGCTCCGCAGCGGGAGAGGCCACAACGGTGAGAGGCCCGTGTATCGCAAAAAAAAAAAAAAAAAACTACATGCTAAAAATTCAGTTTTTTATTTTAAGCACTATTTCATACTCACCCACTTCCAAACCAACTTCTCTTCCTGGTCTGAATGTTGTCATCATCTACTGTATCTCAGATTCAAAAGCTTGATGTCAATGTTGACTTTGCCTCTTACTTCATATGTCAAATACAATCATTTACCAAGTCCTACTGAATTTTTGAACTAATTAATTCGGCACCTATTATATGACAGAAATGACATTTAGCACTTTGCATATACTATGATTTAAATCCTCAGAACATGACAGTGAAGGCATATTACTGTCCACATTATGAAAAATTTGGAAATAAAGGTTCAGTGTGTGTAAGAAACTTGCCTAAACAAGCAGAAGTTGGGCAGGAACTGGCATTCAAATTCAGGTTTCTTTATAATAATGTCTAGTGTTCATTCCTCCAAACTATATTATTTTTATTTCCATAAAGTCTCATAGCCTTCTACTCCTTCATAGTCCTCTTAATTCCACAAAACACTGCACTTCTTCTTGCCTGTACTCTGATTCTAATTCCTTGTTACTTCAATTTTTCCTAAATTGCATCTTTATCATATTACTCTTCAATAAATTTTAACTGCTCCTCGTTTGCAAATTATGTTCAGATCCATTAGACATGTTTGTCAGTTGGAACTTCTTGCTTATGGTCAACAGAAGGTGATTCTGATTAAGTTGTGCAAAACAAAAGGAAAAACAAAACCTTTATTACCCCCCCCCACACACACAAACAAGAAGTTTATTGTAAGGATACTAAGGGGCTTACTAAAGTAAAGGAGAAGTGGGGCCTTGGGAAGGACCAGAAAGTGGGTAGATTCTGATGGTGGGATTCAGAACCTTTGCATGTAGGTGCTGAAGTTGATTTAGCTCCAACAGTCCTTTGGTCCATGTGCCTCCTTGGTCAAGACTCAGATTCCCAAGTGACAGATTAATTGGCATACGTGGGGTTATATGTCTACCTCTTGGGGAGAGGGATGAATGGTAACATTATTTATAATCTTAACTGGACCACAAGGTAAGAGGAGTGAAGCACCCTGAAGAAAATAACTCTGCTGTTACCCACAGAAGGGAGCAGAGGCACCCACAGGCCTAAAAGACAGGTGTCCACATGCAAAGCATACAGGTGCTCCAATTCAGCAGCAGCCTTTTTCAGTGTCATCACCAACTGCCTCTTCCTACCGTGCAACCCAGGAATTCTCACCATTCTCCATACATGCTATAAGCCTTTCTGGCCACTGTTTTTCTGGAGCATTTGCTTCTCCTACATCTCTAGCTAACAAAACCCTTCCTATCCATATTGGCGCTCCCAAATGGCTTTTATTACCATTTCAAGATTTCTACAGATAGGTAATTTCCCGCTTTTTCCCTTTTTCAAAGCATTTCCTTTTGCTCATCTTTAACAGTACTTTTTAACATCTGCCTTGTATCTTCTTTTCTAAAATGTATGCGCTTTGAAGGCATGCATCATGTCTTATTCATCTCAGCATCCCCTCTAATGTTGAATATGAGTTCCTATAGCCTGTAGTGATTAATAAATATAGGTATGGTTATTTTTCTTATGTTATTTTTCTTATTGTTGGTTCAAAGTGCTGGTTTGAATCTATAATGCAATTGTATCATTTATCTCCAACATCATTGTAATGTCCTTTTTCTTTCTTTCTTTTGGCTGCGTTAGGTCCTTATTGCTGTGTGGGCTTTCTCTAGCTGCGTTGAGCGGGGGCTACTCTGCATTGCGGTGTGCGGGCTTCTCATTGCGATGGCTTCTTTTGCTGCGGAGCCGGGCTCTAGGCATGTGGGCTTCAGTAGTTGTAGCATGGGGGCTCAGTAGTTGTGGCATGCAGGCCCTAGAGTTCATGGGCTTCAGTAGTTGTGGCACATGGGCTTAGTTGCTCCGTGGCATGTGGGATTTCGTGGACCAGGGATCAAACCCATGCCCCCTGCATTGGCAGGTGGATTCTTAACCACTGTGCCATCAGGGAAGTCCCCATTGTAATGTCCTTGATGGGAAATTACACACACAGCATTTAAAAATATTAATTTATACCCAGTAGGTAATGAATAAATGTGATGATTCAATGTCAATTTAACAAAGTTGAATGGCAATCTAACATTATTTGAAAAAGAAAGATCAAGTTACTGAAAGGAGAAGGAAGAGAAAATAGGCCAATAATGGTTAGACATTGTCCTAACACAGCTATGATGTAGGCATTATTATTCTTATTTTATATATGAGGAAATTGAGACTTAGATGGGGTTAATTTCTTACAGGAAATAAAAGTTATATCCAGGATTTTTTCATATGCTGATTGTTCTTTCCATTAATTGACAGTTTTATAAATCTAAAGTAATGAATATATGAATATTTTTTTAAAAAGTCAAGTAACCCAGTGGGTTTTATCATAAAAATGAGCAGTTTTCTGTCCTAACCTTCACTATCCTAAAGGCAGCCACTCTTCATCATTTCATTTTGGAGTTATTCTTTTGGTTAGCTCTGTTTTTCTAGATAACATGCATATGCCACCCTCTCTTGATGGATTATGAGTGATAGATAGCCATTCTGCTTCAAGCAAAAAAAATTTTAAAGGCTAAGAACAAGTTACAGAATACTGTAAAAGAAGGACAAGATAAATCCAGGTAGCAAATACCCTAACAAGAAAAATAATTCTTAGAAGAGGAAATAATCATCCACTCAGTGCAGAAATTAGTAATCAAGGAAAACAAAATCTATTAGCAAGACCCAATATTCAACCATTATATTAGAAAGAGGCAAAACCTGTAAGGATACAAGGAAATGGACCCTCAGATGCAGTGTTGGAAGGAGTATAAATTAACACAGCTATTTTGGAGGGGAATTTGGTAGCATTACCCTAAATGCTAAAACAATGAAAAACAAACAAAAAAACCAAAACTCGTGCACACTGGCCTCCAGTAATCCACTGCACTGTATCTTAAAGAGAAGCACCTGGACATGTGAACATTGAGATGTGTAAGAGGGTGTTCACTGCAGCATTGTTTGCACTAGGGAAAACTGAACAACTTCAAAATCCGTCTTCTGCAAGGTACCTGGTTATATACTTTGCTCTAATTTTATCTTGTTATTTGCCTTATTTTATCTCTAAAAAAAATTTCAAATATTAGCCCTTTGCTTCACAAATGTTGCACATATTTTCGGCTACCATTTATTGTCTAGCTTTTTTCCACATTCTTTCTCCTTTCAAAATTTTATCTTAATTCTGATCAAGTTTAACTGATCCATTTTGGCTTTCGCTTTATGGATAGTTTTTGGGATGGCCTTTTTTACCCCAAAGCCCTAAACACATTCTCCTGTATTTTTCCTATTGCCTCATGGATTTAATTCTTTAGTGTCTGTGGAATTCTTATTTTTATTATGAGGAAAGGAAAAGGAATTCTTTTCCTTTTATTATGAAAGGAAAAGAGCTCTGTTTACAATTCTTTCTCACTTCCCAACAATTTCTCTAATCATGTCTTAATCAATGCACCTCATATTTGGACCACAATTTCTTTGACAGATTTTGTTTGCCCTGGCTTTGCTGATTGCATTATTTTCTTTCTTTGTAGAGAAAAAACGAAGTAGACTTCAGTGAATCACTTGCTTTCAGCTCCATGCTGCCCTCTCTTGCTCATTCTGTCCTCTATGCCCTCTCAGAGATGGAATAGTACAGGAGCTGTGCTGGGCTTATTTTTTGTACAGGTCTTCTGCATGTTCTAGGCTGCAGGCTCCTCTATCCTGCTTTTGATTTGTTCCCTCTATGAAGAAGTTAATGAAATACCTCATTCCTTTTTAGTAAGGCTTTACAACATTTACATTCTTTTGGTATCATGATAATGAGCACTGTAGAGAGAGGAGGCGGAAATATCAATACATGTGTATAGCTCACTATCATTAAAAAAAAATCTACCACACACTGTTTAAAGTTGTCACTGTATTACCTCTTAAGGTTAAATGAGTGTATCCACATTCTTGCTGGGAAAAAAATGATATGAGAAGAGGTTTATTTGTGCATTTAAATAAAATATCTCCAGGTTTCAACTGTTTGAGCTCTAATTGTTCCTTATTAGCAAGATGTGACTGGATCTTCAATTATATCATTACATATTTCAATCAGGACTCAGCTAGACTCTTTTTTACCCCCGCAAAGCTACTTATCTCTAGTTTCTCAAGTTACTTAAAATTGACCCAAACTGTAGAGCTTTTAATGGTCATTCAGATCACCAAAAAAAAAAAAAAAAAAAAAAAAAATAAATTAAGCTCTGTTAATATAAAGGAATCATAAAAATTATTCAGGCTATATTTTCTGAACTTATCTTTCTGATCGTTCTTGGATGCTTTTCTGCCGCTTCCTCCTTCATCTGCCTCAGATGCTTCTGTCTGTACCCCTTTGGGGGTGGTGATACCCTGCTGACAGCCAGAACTTTATCACTGTCATCATGTAGGACACTAGTCCAACCTAAGGCGCCTCAGCCACCAACCACTTTTCTATTGTCATTCTCTACCAGCTGTCATTGTTGTCATCAAAGGCATAAGTGACACTCTGACTAGTACAAGTAGACTAAAGAGGAAGCATAATCCTGTGAAAACTGCAGCTACCTAGATGTCAAAAGATTTCAAAGCTATTCACATTCATATCTTATTGAATGACACACATATCATTGAATGGCTCCTGCAAAAAAACAATATATTGTCTTACAAACTTTTGCTTTTTCTTCAAATAATAGATATCAGGTTGTTTGTTCTTTAGTTTACACACATAGGGATGTATATATACAAGTTTGGAATGAAAGAAGAGGATGGGAGATTGCATCTAAAAGGAGAAGAGCTGAAAGACCTAATTGATCTATTGGGTTGGCCAAAAAGTTCGTTCGGGTTTTTCCCTGACAACCCAATACATTGTTGCCAGTCAGGAGCTGTCCCTGGTACCAACCTCAGTAGTGATATCTCAACAATAAACTGAAAAGAAGAGGGAGAATTTGTAGTGGGGAGGAGATAAGAATATAAACAAACTTTTGCCTACTGAAATCAAGTTACAGATGAGGGCCACCCACGCCAGCAGTATCCCCTTCCTTTCTGTGGCTTCTTTTTCAATTTCCAACAGTTTTTCTCCCTCATTCCTCAGGGCCTGGATCCCAGTGGTGCTCTCCTAATTTCTCCTGTTCCAGGGAAAAGTGAAATAAACACCTTTACCTTAGCATTGGTAATTATTTTGCTTCTTAAGGGAAGATACACTCTAACTTAAAAAAAAACACGTTTTGGTAAAATAAAATAGAGAACCCAGAAATAAGCCTCCACATATACAGTCAAGTGACACAGTGCCAAGATCATTCAATGCGGAAAGGAGAGTATTTTCAACAAATGGTGTTGGTAAAACTGGATATCCACATGCAAACAAATGAAATTGGTCACTTACCTTATAACATATACCAAAATTAACTCAGTATGGATCAAAGATATATCTGTAGGGCTAAAACTAAAACCCTAGAAGGCGTTTGGACTTGGCAATAATATCTTGTATACGACACAAAAAATGCAGGCAACAAAAGGCAAAAATAGATAAATTGGATTTCATCCAAATTAAAAACTTGTGTGCATCAAAGGACAGCATGAAGAAAGTGAAAAGGCAACCCACAGAGTGGGAGAAAATGTTAGCAAATGATAGTCTCATAAGGGAGTAATATCTAGAATATGTAAAGAACTCTTATAGAGCAACATCAAAACACCAAAAAAAAATTTAAAATAGACAAAGGACTTGAATGGACATTTCTCTGAAAAAGATATACAAAGTGTCAATATCCACATGAAAAGATGCTCAACATCACTAATCATCATGGAAATGCAAATTGAAACCACAATGAGACATCACTTCACACCAATTAGGATGGGTATTATCAAAAAACAGAAAAAAACAAGTATTGGTGAAGATGTGGAGAAATTAGAACCTTTGTTCATTGTTGATGGGAATGTAAAATGGTAAAGCTGCTATGGAAACCATTAGGGCAGTTGCTCAAAAAAATTAAATGTATTACCATATGATCCAGCATTCCACTTCCAGTATTACTCAAGGAAGTAAAAATAGAGACTCAAACAAATATTTGTACACCTATGTTCATAACAGCTTTATTCACAATAGTCATAAGGTGGAAGCAACCCACGTGTACATTGATAGATGAACTGATAAATGAAATGTGGTGGTTGCATTAACATTGTGAATGTATCAGTACTTAATGCCACTGAACTGTGTTTTACATTACATATAATTTGCCACAATGTAAAAAAATGTGTATATGAAAAAAACCCACAGATTTTGGAAACAGCATATAATTACATTTTAACCTCAATAATTGAAAGACAACAATGCTTAGTTTACCAAGGACAATTTAGTAATAAATTACAAAGATGGATAATTGGAGCCCTCTCATACAGTCATTCAAAATATTTAGCAAACATGCCAGGGACGCTGATATGGGCAAACCAGATACTGTCACTGCTCTCACTTGGAATCAAGGAGAAAATCAGTTAACCAAATAATGACAAAAAATCAATTTATAAGTATCTAAAAGACCACGTAATCGGCTGTATTTGTATTGTATAAGCACTGAAATCTTTATCTTTTCTCAAAACTTCCTTGAAAACCATTTCCTTAATATTCTTTCCTAATACAGGTTGTAAACTCTGGTAGGATTCAAAGGACTTTTAGTCACTGTCCATTAATAATTATATAGCTTCTTTTGTTTAGGTAATAAAAACTCCAGTCTAGTAGACTATCAAAACAAACAAAAGATCATACCATTTAAATCTTCTCTTCTCCATCTCAGGCCTTATTTATCCTCAGAGACCTACAGAGAGGAAGAGAGAGATTATAGATTACTTCTCCCTTCCTTGCTGTTCCCCCTCTCCAACTATGTAACTGCAGTTTGGGAACCATTAGAGTTAGAGGGTAGGTAAAAGGGGGGAAGTGGAGGAGTGATAAAGTACAGGAAAAGTCATATTTAATGAGGAAATTTTAATCCATAAATAAAACTTCTGAATTGTGGCATATTCTCTCTGGTGGATGCTTTTGTGTGTTCCTTAGACATTTTTTCTGCTAAGGCCGTCCAACCATAATTTCTTCTAATTGGTGGCTTCCCATCAGGCTGGCATAAATCTCCACTCTTTCCCCAATTCTCCCTCTCACCAAGCTTTTGCATCCAGTGGTACTTTAAGGTACTTTCTGCTGAGGTCACTTCTGTACTCAAGAAAACATCCTTTTGTGCTCTGTCTTTGGCAATAGTGCAGCTTAATTCCATTGCTTTTATTTGCATTCTTTCTCTCTCTCTTTTACTCTCGGCCTCTCTATCTCTGTCTCTGTCTGTCTCTCCTCAAGTAAATGCACGGAGTCTCAAGAACCTGCTTATATCCTTATGTAAACCACAGCACATGAAGAGTTTTTTTCCCAGATAATCAAATAATAAATTCCAAATACTGTTGATCCTTGAATAATGTGAGGGTTATTGGCAGTGACCCTCTTCAAAGTAGAAAATCCATGTGTAACATAGGCCCACCCTATCTGCGGTTTTGTAACGGTAGATTCAACCAGCCCTGGATCATGTAGTATGTATTTATTGAAAAAAAAAATTGAGTATAAGTGGACCCACACAGTTCAAACCAGTGTTGTTCAAAAGTCTACTTTAGTCTCCAAATTGACCTTTTCTGTTGTATCCTATAGGTGAATGATGGTCTAATGCTGGCAGAAGTAGTTTAGTAATGCCTTTCTTAAGCATTCCTTATAGGTAGGTGTATAAGTCTGCTAGGGGTGCTATAACAAAACACCATAGGCTCTGTGGCCTAAACAACAGAAATACATTTCTTACAGTTCTGGGGACTGTGAAGTTGAAGATTAAGGTGTTAGCCAGTTTGGTTCCTGGTAAGGACTCTCTTCCTTGCTTGCAGATAGCTGTCTTCTGAATTTGTCCTCACATGGTAGAGAAAGAGAAAGACCTCTGCTGTCTCCTTCTGTTATATGGACACCAGACCTATAAGATTAGGGCCCCACCTCATGACTTCATTTAATCTTTCACTTCCTCAGCAGTCCTGTCTCCAAATACAAGTACATTGGGAGTTAGGGTTTCAATATAGGGCTTGGGTGCGGGGGTAGGGGAGGAGGGGGAATATTTGGTCTATAAAATCAACTTGTATTCCTATTTACTTGGGACAATACCAGGTTACATCTGTGGTGAAAGCTGAATTTTTAATAGCATTCTATTTTATTCACAAGTTGTTCCAATTTAGATGATAAATAACAGAGTCATCTTATATATAAATGTTCTAGAACTTTAATTTAGAATGTATGAACATTTAGAAGCTATTGTTTTCAACCTTTGGGGCCTCTGACAAAAGTCTGAGACAATAGGAAAATTTGAATTTGAAAATCAGTTACAATTATAAAATGTTATATAGAGGAAATATATCGGGCACGATGAGAGCATACAGTAGAGGTACCAAGTATAGCTAAAATGGTATGTCAGAAAGGAAATATTTGAGCCAAGATTTAAAGATCACCATAAAATAAGTAGGAAAAAAGGGTAAGGAGATGGGGCTGAGAGATCAGGTAGTGACACAGCAGAAAGGAGAATGTCCTGGGTAAAGAAAAAAGTAAGCATAAAGTTCTGAAGTAGAAAGAGACATGAACTTTTAGAGGAACTTCAAGAAAACCATTATGAATGGAGTTCACAAAGTGAAGTGGAGAGAAGACAAGTGATGTCTCCTTCTGTCTAGGTTATAGAAAGTAGCATCTCCTAGGTTTAGTATTCTAACAGTGAATAAAAATCAGATAAACTGAAAAATCATAACCTTTCTTGAGTCAATCAAAAGCTGAAATCATGGGGCAATTAAGTAGCCTGGATTTAAGTGAGGGACAGGCATCTCAAAAGAGAAGGATAGATGGATTGACTCACCTGTGGGAAGCACAGGAGGAGAGAGTGACTGTCATTCAAGAATATAAGAAGAAATCAGCAATATTTTAACAAATTGCCAAAAATCTAGTGTTGAGCTGGTATGCTAGACTGGAATAGTGGAGGATTCCAGGTATAGGAAGAGTTTACACATCCTTGCAGACTCCTTTCCATTTTCCGATAGCACGTGCTAATAAGCATGATTAGGGGCAAGGCAGGAGACTAGAGAGAGCACCTTAGTGACGCAGACATGCCGGAGGTGGTCAACTACTACTGCCGGAAAAGTATGAAACCCTGCCCTCTGGCCAGACCCTTCACTCTTGTGGAGTAAAAACCTCAAAGCTCTGTGAGAGTGAAAGTAAACCCTGTTACTGTCAGGGCACAGGCAAGGCCCATTGTGGCTGCAAAAATGGTACTAGAAAAAAAACTTCTATCCCTAATGAAGGGCAGAAGTGTCCAGTCCAGGGATTAAATACTTATACCACTATAGATATGTTAACATTGAGAGAAGGGGAAGGGTAGGAACTTCCACCTAGGACTAAAGTCAGGTATAAGGTAGGGTTTGGTGGCTATGGGAGATTATTATACAAAAGTTAGGGTATAATTGGCATTTTGCGTTTAATATCATTTATATTTATTGAACTCAGTTTAAACAGTATGGAGTTTCCTTAAAAAACTAAAAATAGAACCCTCCTACACTGTTGGTGGGAATGTAAATTGATATAACCACTATGGAAAACAGTATGGAGTTTCCTTTAAAAACTAAAAATAGAACTACCGCACACCCCAGAAATATACCCTGAGAAAACCATAATTCAAAAAGAGTCATGTACCACAATGTTCATTGCAGCACTATTTACAATAGCCAGAACATGGAAGCAACCTAAGTGTCCGTTGACAGATGAATGGATAAAGAAGATGTGGCACATATATACAGTGGAATATGACTCAGCCATAAAAAGAAATGAAATTGAGTTCTTTGTAGTGAGGTGGATGGACCTAGAGACTGTCATACAGAGTGAAGTAAGTCAGAAGGAAAAAAATAAATACTGTATGCTAACGCAAATATATGGAATCTAAAAAAAAAAATGGTACTGATGAACCTAGTGACAGGGCAGGAATAAAGAAGTAGACATAGAAAATGGACTTGAGGACACAGGGGAGAGGGGGAAGCTGGGGAGAAGTGAGAATAGCATCGACATATATACACTACCAAATGTAAAATAGCTAGTGTGAAGCAGCCACATAACACAGGGAGATCAGTTTAGTGCTTTAAGATGACCTAGAGGGGTGGGGATAAGGAGGGTGGGAGGGAGGCTCAAGAGGGAGGGGATATGGGGATGTATGTATGCACATGGCTGATTCACTTTGTTGTGCGACAGAGGCTAGTGCAGTATTGTGAAGCAGTTTTACTCCAATAAAGATATATTTTTTAAAAATCCCTTCGGAAACAATAAATAAAATAAATAAATAAATAAAAATAAAAAAATAAAGTCTTGCAATTTTCCAAAATAATTTTCAACACTAAAATTCTGTGATTTATTTTACATTAGGGTGTTTTGTGTTTGTGGAAAAACTAAAAACAAATAAACAAAATAATTTAATTTTAGGTTTACAGTTTGAATTACACTCTTTCAGATTTTTTTAAAATGTATACACTAGAGAAAACTACATTTTTAAAACAGTTTCCATCAAATTCAGATTGTATGATCAGTAGCAGTTAGATGATTAATATGTGAACTTAGTAATTGTTGTGGGTACACTATTGTTTCCACTATGAAAACAGTATGGAGGTGTCTCAAGAAATTAAAAATAGTACTACCATATGATCTAGCGGTTCCACTTCTGGGTATATATCTGAAGGAAATGAAATCATGATCACAAATAGATACCTGCACTCCCATGCTCCTTGTAGCATTATTCACAATAGCCAATTCATGGAAAAGCCATAAGTGTTACTGAGAGAAGAATGGGTAGAGAACAATGGAATAATTCAGCCATGAGAAGGAAATTCTGCCGTTTGCAACATGGATGAACCTTGAGAGCATCATGCTAAGTGAAATAGTCGGGCAGAGAAAGACAAATACTGTATGTTCTCACTTATTCATGGAATCTTAAAAAGCCAAACTCATAGAAGTAGAGAGTACAATGGTGGTTGCCAGGGGATGGGGGAATTGGGGAGATGTTGGTCAAAGGGTCCAAAGGTCCATTATAAGATAGACAAGGTCAGTGTGCCTAATGTACAGCAGCGTCAATATAATTCACAACACTGCATTATAAAATTGAAAGTTGTTAAGAGAGTAGATTTTAAATGTTATCATCACACACAAAAAAGATAATTATGTGAGGGGATAGAGATGGTAACTAATCTTACTGAGGTAATCATTTCATAATATACATGTGTACCAAATAACCACAATGTGCACCTTAAACTTACATATCTTATATGTCAATAATATCTCAATAAAGCTGGAAAAAATTATTTGAAGAGAATTCTACCATAATACTGCTGTGATGCTCCATTATATTGCTAGAAGAAGTTTCAGTACCATGGACAGATTTAGGATAAATCCTACCTATTTTCTAACCAAGACTGCAGAGAAAATCACGGTTATATTGAGTAAAACAATGAACTGAATTTATCTAATTTCATTGAATTATTTGACTTTTCTAGATTATTTATACCATTCTATATTTAATACAATTCATTGATTAGGAAATTTTACATATTTTGTTAAAATATGTTAATTAAACATTCTATTTCACAAACAAAATGATCATGCTAAAAGTACACCCTTCAGATAACCATTACTACAGGTGAATAAACAGCAAGGCTATAAAGATATTTCTTTGGTACCATTAATAACCTAGGAGTCATTTCCTCAACTTATAGACCCAGTAACTTGGAGGAAATAGCCTCTAATGTAGGAGCCTTTCAAACTCCTGGATATAGAATGATGGTAAACATTTTGGTTAGTCTCATACCTGTGGGACTCTCTTTTAATTAATTAGTTAATTTTAGCATCTCAGAGTGTTGTGGAGAAAGTATTGATTTTGAGGAGACATAGTTTTTACATTTGAGCTTAGGGCTGGACTAGTCCTTTAATTCTCTTTAATACTCTGGATCTCAGTCTCCTCTGAGACTGTACAGTTAGGTGATCTGAGAGGCATAACTAGATAATCTCAAAGTTCCTGTAAATATATGATTCAATCATAGAGAAGCCACATTTGGCTATCAGTGCTTTCCTGTCACTATGCTGTTCAGCATCTCTTCTAAAAGCAAGCCCAGGTGCTCTGCCAACTAACGGCTTTTTTTTTTTCCAGATCTTGAAATCGTAGCAGCCACCCCTTGTGGGAGGCAGTGGTGAACTATGGACTCATTTCCTCTGTGACAACATCATTAAAAGCCTTCGTGCAGCTTGGCATGCCTGTTATAAGCTGTGGTAAGCATTTTAACCATGTTACTAGATGTTTTCATTACCTTAAGTGATATTTGGCATCACTAGTGCCAACATAGCTTGTCACCAAGAACCACAGACCAATATCTCCCTCCCCCCAGATCTATCCTAGTTCCTCAGGCAATTTTGCTTTCTGATGAGGATTATTTCAGACTGCAGAAAACCACAGTGTCTTACTCCATGGTTACACAAATCACCTCCTCAATCAAAGCAGACAGATTCAGGTAGCAGCATACACTGACTCCTGATAGAGAGAAAGCTTTGAATCTGATGAGCTGGAAACGCTGGAGTAGCATTAAAAAAAAAAAAAAAGATGTGCTAAAAATGTCTGTAAATGCCTTGCACAGAGATTGATGTATTACTTCTCATAAATGCCTTTGTCCAAATAAACATTCTCAGGTCAAGGGCAAATAGTCATAATATTTTAATAATCTTGTTTTGAATTTGTGTTGGACATATCAAGGGTAACATAAAATGAAGTGCATTGGCTAAAGGAAGGTAAAAGATAATGTGTGCTGTAGTATATTTGAAAGATTGTTGTACTTCCAGTCAGAAGTACAACTTCCTGGTTGTGACCCTCCGTATTCCTCTCACTGTCTGTGTGACCACAAAAGCCACTTACCCAATATAGCCCCCTATTCCCTGGCCCATAATATTGGGTTGACTATACACCCTTTTAAGGTGCCTTTTCATCTAATAGTTCTTGATCTGAGTGCTCAGAGTGAGACAACATCTGTTTTTTTTCAGAGCTTCAAGGCTTTCCCCTGATGCCACTTTACTTCTTTTGTACTTCACTATCTCTAAAACACTCCAGCTCTTATAAGTTAGCAAATTAAGATGCACACATTTTCAATATCTTCCCATAATTTATATGTATAAGAAAAATATGTGCTGTCAAAGAACCTGAATTGCTATCTGCAGAATTTAGGCAAACACTGAAATAAAAATAATTCCTTTGTGTTTTAGTCCAAATTACCATGACCCCCCAACTTTATATAGTGATGAATAGAGGCACCTTAAGTGGAGAATATAAATTTTGTCTGTTATATTCATGTAATTGGATACTAGTGGTCATTAAAATTATTATGTAAATTTATATTTATTATGAAAAGATCTTTATGACATATGTATGTCAAAAAGCAGCTACAAAAAGAGTTTGGTATAACCCCATTATACTTATTTATATATTCACATATATTACAAGTAATTATATATACATATATAAATGTTTGGAAAAGTATTATGTGATTACCTATTAAAGGATTTTAACTACTTTTTCACTTTTCACTATTATTTGAATTTTATGTAACACATATGCACTACCTTAATACAAAAGAAAACCACATTGATATTGAAAAAAAGTAAATCTTTCAAATCAAAGTCCAAATTGATTTCAAATATGCTTTTTTCTAAACCTTAGTAATTATTATATTAAGGCTTACAAACATGTAATTAGATTGCAATTATTATTTCTTATATTTGTGGTACAAGCTGGTTATTTCCTTTTTATGCAAGAATATACACAAACTGAGGTGTATCTGTATAAATAATGTGTTTTCATTTTCAAATTCAAGCAGTTATGAAAATTATTCTCAAAAAACCAAACTGCGTAGTTTACTTTGGCATTGTCTGTCAACCTTTCTCCTGACAGTGTTTGCGAGCAGATGCCCAATAAATGTTTTTGAATGAATAATACCTTTTAACATTATTTAATTACAATAGTTAGATAAAGATAAGGCATCTTTAACCTTTAGGAAACATGGAAAGTTAAATGTTAGCCCCTCTTTTATAAATGAGAAAACTAAGACAGTTTTAAATTGCTAAAAGTCTCTGATTGAATGTCCATGGTGATGTGTTTTGGAGTGAAGAGTGACCTGTGTTCACAGACTTAAGCTACATTACCACTGCAAACAGTCTGAAATGATTTTACTATATTTTATTTAAAAAAATAAGTTCACATGTTGCAAAGTGTTTACTATAAAATATATTTAAATGCATATAAATTTGAAAAAAAAAAGTAAAATAATTCTGTAATCCTACCCTCTAGAGAAAATCATTGATAACATTTTGGTTATATAATTTACATTTTTTTTAGCCTTTGTGTGTATGTCTGTGTGTGTGTGTGTGTGTGCATGTATTTTTTAAACCAAGGAATTATACTGTACTATCTACTGTACTTTATAATGTGTCTATGTTACTAAAAATGTATGAGCACCTTTGAATCATGTTAAATATTTTTCTTCTATTTTGCTTCCTATTTTATTCTATAGATATGCTTTCATTAATTTAAACTGCTATAAGTGTTCCTCCAAATTTTGGAATGCTATTTTTTTTTTGATCTATAATTGAAGCTTCTCAGAATGGCTTATCAACTAAAGTCTTTGCTAAATTACAGAATGCTTCTAGATCCCATGTGTCTTAGTTTGTTCAGGCTGCTCTAACAAAATACTGTAGACAAGATGGCTTATAACAACAAAAGTTTGTTTCTCACAGATATGGAGGCTGGGAGGTCTCGGATCAAAGTGCTGGCCAATTCAGTGTTTGTTGAGGGTTTCCTGGTTCATTGATAGCTCTCTTTTCTCTGTGTCCTCCCACAGCAGAACAGAGAATAGATCTCTCTGAAGCCTCTTTTGTAAGGATACTAATCCCATTCATGAGGTCTCTGCCTTCATGACCTAAGCACCTCCCTAAAGTCCTATCTCCTAATCCCATCATTTTAGAGGTTAAGATTTCAACATATGCGTTTTAGGAAGACATAAACATTTATATCATAGCACCATTTATTACAAATATTCTAAATCCAGAGAAAAACAACAAAAATAGTACAGCTTTCAATGATTGTGATGTTTTAACAGAAGTGAAGAAAGCTATACCTCTAAATACTTTGCCATCATATCTCTATCAAGATTGGACTGCTGTCACATTACTAAGCTGATCTCTCATTAGTACCCAAAGATGCTCCAGCCAAAATGGCAGATTCAACTGTACTCTTTTCTACAGATTCAGTTATGCAGGAGGCCATTATTTGGAAAGGAAGGTATAGGCAGAAAGAGGGATCCAGTTGCAGCTGACTTTGATGTGCATTTAATTATTTACCCTTTAAAGTAGCTAAGAAGAATAAGATATCTGGCATTTTTTCTTTCCCTCTTATAAACCTCAAGGAACTGAGTCAGGAACTTGGGCAATGTAAATTGTCAGGTCTAACTATCTGCCTTGACCTCTTTGCTTTAGTAGCAGCACCTCTTTAAGCCAACTGAGTGTGGCTTAAAAGAGTTGAAAGAAAAATGCCTTAAATGGGCAAGGCTCCCCCAGTCAAAGCAGAGCAGAGAATTGAACCAATTATCTAGACAGTTTAGGGCAAGACAAGGAAGGGTTTCTGGACATATCAGCCAAATAGAAAATGAACACAAAAAAATTGAAAGCATCAATTATCATCATAGTTCAGCTCTTGCTTTGCAAAAAACTGTACAAATGATGTTCCTGAGTATAAATGGCAGAGAGATGGAAAGTAACTAAATGCCACTCATTTATCCTGCTTGATTCAAACCTACCAGTCTCAAACTTTTTGCCCCAGTCAATCACCACCCTCTGCTTTGCCTCTAAGAAAGCCTAGATCCACAAAACTCTCAACCATTGTCTAATCATGTGTTTTAGGGACCTGTTCTTACAGGGAATTGGCAGCTGGTTTTCAGTAACATCCCACTCTCATTTTAATTGCCATCCTCTCTGTCATTCCTCCAGGTTCCTCTCCTTCCCTCCCCTTTCTCACCCGCCTGCAAGTACCCCATGATATATGCCCTTCCTTGGCCTCCCAAAACTTCATGTTTTGCCTGGACATTTAGGTCTGTGAATTATGATATATACTTGCTTTGTCATGATGCACCATTCATTGCCATATTTTAAAAAGCAGATGTATATTTTATAGCATGCATTATATGTGATATGTTAATATGTTAATGGGTTAACTTACCATCCTACAGGTTAGTTTTAGATTTTAATAGGGATTAGGTGCAACTGGGACTGGTAACTTCTAAAGTATTAAACCACTGGAGTTACAACAGCATGGTAGTTTCAGGCACTGTGGATGGATAATGAGGGACAATTGTGGAGCAGGTGGACCTCTTATTGCCTATAAAACACACCCCCTGTGATGTCAGGCATAAAGCTGGATGCCTGTTAAATCCAACTAGTGTTTTATGTTTTTCTGCTTTATTCGGTTGAAATGTACTATCATTAATATTATGTTAGGCACCTTCCTTACACCTTCCTCACCTCTGTCTCCTTTATTAACCATTTCAGTATTGCTTCCTGTAAAAGTCTAGAAAGGAAGGATGTTCCTTTTGCTTCTGCTAGTCTTACATTTTTTAAATTTCTATCCATTCTTCTGCCTGTCCAAACAAAAGTGATCAAAGAAAATCCTGTCACTTCTCCTACTCATAGGGAATGGGAAAAAGAAAATGACACCACCAATGGCCTACCCTAGTGACATTTATTTGTTTCAACAAATGTCATGAGAGGCAGATTTGGAGGAAAAAAAAATCTGGAAACAAAGCCTGAGCTTTGCTTCAAAATAGACCTAGGTTTGTTTTAGTTCTGTCCTTTACTAAGCATGAGAATTTTACCAAGATGCCTGATCTATCCGGACTTCAGTTTCATAATCTCTATATTGGAGGTAACATTATTTACTTCAGAACTTTATTGCTGGGACTGAATGACATGTTTATGAATTGCTAATGGTGTAAATACACTATGTTCAGTGAATGATAGAACACTATACCAAATGTTGCAGGAGTTACAGACATGGATTGGATAGACTTGCTTTCTCCAAGATACTCCCAGGCTAGTAGTGAGTTAAACTGATGTCACAATAGCTATAATTCTGAATGTCAAGTAAAATCTGATGTTACTGACTAAATTGTATCTCTACAATAGTCATACATTTGAAGTCCTAACCCCCACTGTGACTGTATTTGGAGACAGGCCCTTTCAAGAGGTAATTACGTTAAATGAGGTCATAAGGGTGAGGACCTAATCCAATAGGACTGGGGTTTTTAGAAGAGGAAGAGATACTAGGAGTACACACACACAAAGGAAAGGCCATATGAGAACATATTGAGAAGATGGCCTTCTGACAGAGACCTCAGGAGAAACCAATCCTGCCGGCACCTGGGATTTCCAGGATCCATAACTGCTTGAAAATAAATTTCTGTTGTTTAAGCCACCCAGTTTGTGTTATGGAACACTCACTGCCTAAAATACCTGATATCAGAGAAGAACAGTGGGAATTCAGAGAAGGGAGAGAAGTTTTCTGTTTGTTTCTAGTTGAAAGAAGTGTTACTGAGTCCAAGCTCCTACCTCTTGCTGCACTACAGGCCAATAAATCCGGAGATGAGGTGTTGGGGCAAATAGTGACTTTATTCAGAAAACCAGCCTACCGAGAAGATGGTGGACTAGTGTTCCAAAGAACAATCTTACCTGAGTTAGAATTCAGGCTTCTTTTATACTAAAAGGGGAGGGGGAGTGGCTGGTTGTTGGACACTTCTTGGGGCAGAAATCCTTTGTTCTTGCAGCTGTACATGGCAGGTCTGATCACAATGTTACTATAAACCTCCAACAAGACAATTGTTATTTTCTGTTCTGCAACTTTTAATCTCTATCTGAATGGAAAAGTGTTATACTTTTAAAGGTCAGAGCCTTGAGAATGAGCTATCATGTATATTTCAGGCTCTAGGCAACATTGTTTTACAAACGTGCAGAGCCAGCATGACTAAGCACAAACAACAAAGCACAAGGGTTAGAGCTAAAGGAATAGACCCAATATGGCATCAGGTTTGTTCTTCTCTGTTGCAGAAGCAGAGAAAGTCTACATGGAGGTAAGCCTAGGAGTATAGGTGGGTGTTGCATAAAGGAATTTGGGAGGTGGGAGGGGATACATGTAAATACAGGGAAGAGTCCGCAAGCCTGGTTGGGAGAGATTGGAGACACAGGGGCAGAGCACAAGGGACAAAACAGGGTAGCTCAGGGGGTTCCTTCAGACATAGTATTTATTTCTTCACCTTGGGAAGTTAAGCACATAAAAACTAAATGTGACTATATGTACACATGACTTTATGGCATTAAAATAATTAAACGTACAGCTTGCTAGAAATTGCATCTTGGCCCAGAAAGGTCTGAGGCAATTGTCCTCCATAGTTGTATAATCCATTTCATCCATTGTGTTAGTATTTTATATGTAAAGGACATGTTTTGAGTAATAGAATTAGGTATCTTTTGAAAACACTTTCTCTCTCAACCAAGGAAATAACAGAAACAATGCCTGTTTTACACATAAGAGCTTTTGAATCAAACAATTTGGATTAGATTCTTGACTCCCCAAGTTGTTAGCTGTTTGCCTTTGACAAAATCCTTAGTTGCTGTAAACCTCAGTTTCCTTATCTATAAACATAATAATAACCACTACCTCCTACTTCAGGGGGCTAAGTTGTGAGAATGAAATAAAGTTGTGCACATAAGCAGTTAGTACAGTGCTGGGAACACAATAAATATTAACTATCATTTTAATTATTATGCTCTAGTACTTACCAGGAAACAGGATCACACAGGTTGCTGTCTTTATATAGCAGCCATCAAATCAAAGGGGGTGGTGTGATCTGATGGAAACCACTTACTCACCTTCACTTTTATTTTACCCTGCATTGAAGTTAATTCCTTTGTTCCTAGAATAAGCATTACACACATCCTTTGGGGAAAAATAATGATGGTTCTAGGAGTATTTGGGGAAAATATAAATACTTTTGTACTAAGTTGTTGGCAGTCTTTACCTTACAAACAGATCATGTTTTTCCACAGCCAGCTAAAACAGGACTCTAAGGAAAAATATACTTTGATGAGGTTTAAGTTGAAGAGATATATTTGTCATACACTCAGGAAAGTAGATTCAGGTTAAGGTTTGAGTGTAGTGTTGGGCAGCCCTGGGTCACTGTCAGCATCGTAGCCCCAGGAAGATGGATTATCAAGAAGGAAAGAGATGGATGCAGATTTCGGTAGTCCATGCATCCTGAAAACAAAATGTACATAGCTTGTCATTTTCCTAGAGCAGTTATGCTCTGGTCATTTATTAGATATAAGTTTATAACAACAGGCTGTTTGTGGTACAGTATAACACATCTGCCCAAATTCTCATCTTTCTTTGTAGAAAACAGACCAAGCCTCCCTATAGCTTTGCATATGAAGTTCTAGGGATCCATGCATTACCCTTTCATCAGTTCTAGAAGAGAAAATGCCCCTGATTAAACCCCTAATCTCCTGAGAAATGTTGCTAATGTTCTTTATACTTTTAAATACCAATGAAGGGCTGGATTTTTTTTTTTTTGGAAACACATATATTACCTATTATGTGTCATGGATGTTTAAAGAGTTTATAGATACTAACTAGTTTAAACTTTGTGACAACTTTATGATGTAGAAACTATTATTTCCATCTCTCAGAAAAAGAAGCTGAGACACAGATAAATTAAGTATATACAATTCACAAAGTAGATAAGTGGTGAAGTCAGGATAGCAAGGAAGTTTACTGTCTTTGTTTCGCGGGTCTCTCACTGCTGTGGCCTCTCCCGTTGCGGAGCACAGGCTCCGGACGCGCAGTCTCAGCGGCCTTGGCTCACATGCCTAGCCGCTCCGCGGCATGTGGGGTCCTCCCGGACCGGGGACCGGGGCACGAACCCGTGTCCCTTGCATCGGCAGGCGGACTCTCAACCACTGTGCCACCAGGGAAGCCCAACTGTCTTAATCATTAAACTTCTATCAGTAACTACTACCAGACACAGAAGTACAATACTTGGCCTTCCCCCATCCATTTTCTAATCTCTTTGGATCCCAGTGACAAAGTTCATGGTGCCATGTTGGTAAAATACAGTACCTACCTCCACATAAGCTATTCTATTTTGGTCCTGGATATTGCTTAATTTACACTTGCCTAGCACAACAAATAGAAGTTGGATTCTGATATTAATCCAGAATTGATACTATTCTTAAATGGATAATCTTCCAATTATCTCAAACAATAGCGTATTTTCCAAGTTTCTCAAGCTATCACCGTTTTTCTACAAACAAATTATAAGTAGGAGTATAATTTATTACCCCAAATCCTAGGAATGTAATATTTTTTTTAAATCCCAGACCTTTTCTTTTTAAGAAGAAAATAATTTAAATTTTTTCCAAAAATCAAATTGTGTAATAAGAATGGATATACATATACTCATTACACACACACGGTATGTATATATACTCTATATAGATATATGTACACTCTTATTTTTAAAAATCATTTGTATACTCCAAAATGCATACATAGTCTAGAAAATCAGATCAGTGATCTAAGGTTGTATGGCAGTTCTCTTCATCCAGAGGGCACTACTGCTTGTTTTTATTGTGCCCTGTCTCATTGACCTTGGATGAGCCTTGATTACATATCAGTCAAATGAGCTTTTTTTCTGTCAACATTATGTCTTAGATTTTTTGGCTGCTATAACAAAATACTACAAACTGGGTGTCTTATAAACAACAGAAATTTATTTTTCACACTTCTGGATGCTGTAAGTCCAAGATCATGACACCATCATAGTTGTGTTCTGGTGAGAACCTGTTTCCTGGTTCATAGACCAAGCTTTCTGACTGTGTCCTCACATGGTGGAAGGGGCTAAGGAGTTATCTGGGGGTCTGTCTTATAAGGGCACAAATCCTATTCAGTTGGCCTCCACCCTCATGATCTAAGCACCTCCCAAAGGTACCACCATCACATTGGGCATTAGGATTTCAACTTTGTGAGGACACAAACATTCAGACTGTATTATCTTATAGCTGATTTTCTTACCTAAATACTCGGTCCCGGCCCTTGGCACCAATTGAGGAAAACGAGGACAAGGGTTTGAGAAAGAAGGAAAAGGAGTTTATTAATTTGCCAGCAAATGAGGAGAGTAGCAGACTAATATCCAAAGGCTACTGTCCTACCTCCTTAAGATGGCAGGACCGTTTTACAGGCGAGCTATTTAAACATGGGTCGTGAGCTACCTGACTGGGACTGCACCAGCTCATAGTGTTGTGATGTCTTTTATCTTGATATATGTTTTCTATAATGTGAGTCCTGGCCCTTGAGGTTGTCTGCCTCTGGTCATGATGTCCCTGATAACAATCCCAAGTTTCTGCAGTTCTGTGAACAAAAGGGGAACAAAGATAGGAAAACAAGATACAATGCTTACATTAATTAGTAACATAATTCTTAGAACTAGGAGTACAGTTTTGAGGAGAGGGAAAGAAGAAAGCAGGAGGAAAAAAATCCCCATCTTTCCCTGGTCTGCATCAATTTCTTCATAAAAATGTGGAGAAGGTAGTGAGAACAGGTGTCAAAACTTGAGACAACAAATGGCCTATTTTAAAGATCTCTCACAAAACATTGCCACCTTAGACTCATTCTCATTCTGTTTTTGCATCCTTATCACTAGCATAGGTAGTAGAGCATTGTGGGTAAGAGTACAGCACTGGACCCCACTGGCCCCGGACCTGGGAGTAGACCTTGGGCCAACTTGGCTAAGTGATTCAATCTTTCAGTGCTTCAGTAGTTTTCATCTGCAACATGCAATTAATAATAATAATAATAATAATACTCCTGCCTCATAGGGTGATTGTAATAATCAAGTGAATATATTACATAATATATAATATATATTATATTACATATATAATATATGTATATACACACATCAATATGTATGTATAAATTATATATGTAAAATATATTCATTGTATACACTTATTATAGTAAAATATACATGCAGATGTGTGTGTATATTACATATATGTAATATATATATATTCCTTAAGATACACACATACACACATAAGTGAGTGTCTGCTATTACTATGTGTTTACTGTCCTTCACTATCAATGAGTTCATGATACATATAGAAAGAGATAGGGAGCATATTGTATAGTGATTAAAGATATAGCCTCTGAAGTAAGATCACCTTTGACAATTTATTCAACCTTTAAAAGAATTTGCTTCCTCATTTGGAAAATTGAGATGATAATACTATTTACAGGATCATTACAAAGATTAAATGATTTCGTACCTATAAACTATCTGGCCTAATACCTAGCATATACTAAGAGCTTAGCAACTATAAGCTTCTTTTATTATTATCATTTTTAATGTTATTATTATTAGATCAATTACAATAAATATTTGACCTGTTATTATTAGTATTAGTCTTAATTTTAGTATTAAATCAAGCACTCATGGAACTTTTCCTAATACAGAATATGTGTTCCTATATTGCCTATTGTATGTGGTATAAAGCTGACTATTGCAATTTGAAGTATGACCACAGAATATTCATTAAATATCCTAAAAATTAGAATTTAACCATTGCCCTTTAAAATTCCTCTCTGATTGTTTTCTGCAATGTTTTTTCTTTCCCTTTGGAAATCCTAGGCTTCTGCCTTGCACTGTGTCTCTTATGGAGTTGAGCATACATTATTAGCACAGTCAAGTTTCTGTGTAGTAATAGAAGATAGCAGTTCTCTAGAAGAGGACTTCAAATTAATTTTTAAGCAGCAAGGCTGCTGTTGCACTCTCCATCATTGTCAGACACTCCATTCTTCCTACGTGACCAGGAATAACAATAAATGCTTTTAGCAAGAAAACCCCCTGCCAAAATCCACATCTTTAAAAATGGACTCTAAACAGACACCTCATAATAAGCCTGCCATCATCTCTGATCTCATGAAATAATCTATTAGCTAACTGTCAGGTTGTTCATTAACTGTCCCTTCTTCACACCTTAGTTAGATATAATATGAAATTTGCTTTCTTTAATTCACTGTTAAAAATAAAACAATTACATTGCTCTGATGTATCCTTTTAAAGGACTATGGTCTTTATCTCTATCAACTTTTGTCCAGTCCAATGATATGGTGTTGTAGCAATCCTAAACCCTTCTATGTCTTTGCATTTAACTACAGTAGGGCACACTGACCAGTCTCTAAACGTTAACTTCAATGAAGTAGGCATATTTTGAATGTAGCTCATCTTTCCAAATAGTGACCCTTCACAGACCATTTGGTCTGTAGATTTTTTCCATTTTGTAATGGAAAAAAAAATTGTATGAATTTGATCAGAAAACAATGTGTGGCTTTACCTGCCAGACTCAATGTGGTCTGAATCTCACTATGTTATCATATATTCCGTAATTTTTACCATTATGAATATGTGAGATCTAAAAACCAGCTCTCAAAGGTGTGAGACTGTTTATATTCACAACTCACTTAAAATTCAGCTTTTTCCTTCTGCATGACCTATACCTGGCACACTAACCTCCCAAAGCCTTAATTTTCTCATTGGTAAAACAGGGATAATAATATTACCTATCCCAGAGGGTTTTTGTGAGGATGAAATGAACAATCCTTGTTAAGTAGGTGGCCAAGTTCCACGCATGTGGGAAGGGCCCAGAACACGTTTTCTGTCATTTTTGTTGTTAATACCTTAGAAATGTGAAGTGAGATCTCTTCACAAAGGATATGATGGTTCTTCAGAGATTGAGAGCCAGATAAATAAGCACAACATTGGTTTCCCAAGAAGCATATTTAAAGTAGGGTTATATGTTAATAAACACACACAGGATTTTGAACTTGCTACCCAGGCCCGGGTTAGACTTTTAGCCCCGAGGTTGTGCTGACTATAATGGGAATGATAAATCAGACATCCTTAGTGGGAAAATCACAGTTGAAATTCATATACATTGACAAGAGTTAGGAGCCTGAGAAAAGAGATCTATGGATGGCGTGTGCTGATTGCCAGAAGGAAAAGAATGACCCTTGACTTACTGTGCTTGACTCCAAATATTCTACAAAATAAATGATGAACAATCTTAGAAATAAACAATCTCAACCTTTTCTTTCAAATGTCTAAATAGTAAGGAGTGACTATAGAATGCAAAGGTCTACATCTACAGATAAACAAATACAAAATACTGGATGAAGGCATATATCATCAGATACACGGTTTTCTTTAGCTGAGTTGTAATGTATACCAGACGGCAAACAGGTCTAGGCTGATTTCAGGCAACAGACATGTTTTTCTAGGCTTGCACAGTGTTGGATGAGATAGTGTCTTAAACATTTTGAATTATTTTTGAACATTGGGAAAATAGGAAATTTTATGTAAAGTCCAGATACACATATAAATGGCTTATTTAAAAATATGTGGCAAATAAAGGGGTAGCGCAAGGGAGCCCCATGGTAACGGAACCGTTTTTCATCTTGAATGTGATGCTGGTTACACAAAGCTACACCTATGATAAAAATCATATAAAACTATACATACCCTGAAATAAGTGCTTTAAAACTGGTGAAATTTGAATAAGCCCTGTGAATTATACTAATGTTAAGTTCCTGGTTTTGATAGTGAACCATAGTAATGCACCAGGTTACGATTAGGGGAGGCAGAGTAAACAGAGCCCAAGACCTCTATGCACATTTTTACAATTTCCCTGGAGTCCATAATTATTTCAAAATAAGGAAGTTAAGAAAATATGTACAAGGTAAGTGAATCTGGCAACAGATTTCCATATGGTGATAATTTGGAATTATATAGCAGGTGCCCCTTTATACAAGCTTGGAAGGAAAAGAAGGAAGGAAGGGATACGAGAAGGAAGGAAAGAGGGAGAGGGGGGAAGAATGAGGGGGCTAAGAAAGGGAACAAAGAAGACAACGTATAAATTCTAAAGACACAGAAAAAATTATATATGTAAATAAAATGAAAAGCAACTGATTACTTCAAAAGAAAACAGGAAAGACAAGCAAAATAGAATTGACCAGTAGAATAAAAGGAATAACAAAATATGATGTTAAAATGAATCAAAATAATCAGAATGTGAGATAAATGGCTGATATCAGAATTAATATACAAATATAGATTTAAGCCACTGATAAGATAGATATCTAAAATATAAGAAGATAAAATATTGGAAGTTAAATTATGGAAAAATTATTCTAAGCAAATATTAACCAAAAGAAAAGTGTTGGACCCATATTAATAAAGATTTTACAGTAACTACATAAAAATTATTGTTTTAGTTCACCAGATATTATATTATGTTAATTTTTATGTACCTAAGTTGCTTTAGCATATTTAGAGCAAATTTGACAAAAATCCCAAGAAGAAATTTACAAAACTCCTAGCAGAGGGAAACATTTTAGCATATCTGTTTTTGTAAGTGATAAATCAAGTAGATGAAAATGAGAAAATAAAAGGAATATGTGAACAACCTAATGAATATGCCTAGTTTAATAGATACATATAAAAACTATATCTAGTAGTTAAAAGAATCACATTTTTAAATGTGCACATGGAATATTTGAAAAAACTAACGACCTATTAGACTATAAATGTTAAACAATTGATGTCATTAGACCAAACAGTTGGCAAATGGATACATATAATATGATACCACGTATATAAATTTTAAAATATGTAAAACAATTATATTTATTATATAAAGGTACATAATTATTCAATAAGTACTTACAGAAATGCAAGGAACTAGTAAGAACCAAAATGAATATAATGAACATGTCTGGGTGTAGGAAGGTGAGGGAAGGATAGGGGTATAAAAGGGAAGTTTGGCTACTCAAGAGTCTCTAAAAGCATTTGCAATGTTCTACTTCCAAAATTAAATAATGGGTACATACGTTTTACTTTAGTATCTTTTTTCCTTCCAGTATATCTGCAATATTTCACAGTGCATTTGAAAATAACCAAACATATCAGGCTTCTATTCCCTGATTCTCCACTGCTCCCCAGTCTGACACTGAGTTTGAGCAAACTTAGACTGTTGCTTTTCCCTAAAGTAGTACTAAAGAGAGAATAAAATGCTTACTTTTAAAAATTAGTTTATTTTTTAATAGTAACTCCCAAACAGTCACTTATTTTACCCTCTAGCACTCTGTAGGTATTTGAATTTATGAACACTAATCAGTACTAGTAAGAGGAGACATCCTATGGACATTTATTATTAATATTATGAACACCAGACAATTCTCTGCATCTCAGGCTTAGAAACTTGTCTCATAATTATACAAGATCAGTGTAAAAAGATCTCTAGAACCAAAGATCAGACATCCAGTTTGTAATGGTTCTAAAGTGCTTTGAACCCCTTTGTACTGAGCAGAATTGCTGCTTCTCAAGAAATTATAATTATTTTTGCTTATAATTAACATTGCCTTATTAATAAGTGCTATACTTCCAGTTAGAACCAATGTTGAATAAATTAAGATAATACTAAAAGAGACCATGTTTAAAGCAAGCAAAAACTTTGGTGGACATGTTATTATACTCATTATAGAGTGTGTTTATTATGGAGGGGCTTCATCTCTTATGCGACACCATAAAATACGTTTTGATCACCAAATAGCTTTTTCAGCCTGAGAAGTATGTGCAATGACTAGCTACTTGAACAAACATTAAGGAACTGTTACTATCAAATCAAATACTAAGATGTGATACATATATCTATGAATTCAACTCAAGTGCAGTGAGGTATACACATGAATATATCCTTAGATAGGAGTTATCAGTGCCACACCTTATGTGTATTGCTGACAAAATGGTGAGTGGATTTCAGGTAGGAAATTAGAAAATTTATTATTCATACATAATGGTAGTACCTATCCTTACCTATTGCAACTTTGGCAAATGGATATTGTTAAGGCAGTGTGTTGGTTGTGCTACAGTTCAAGGTGGCTAAGTATGCACATGTATCCCACTTCTCACCTCAAATTTCATGAAATGACAGTGAAAAAGCACATTAAACATTGACCAGCTTAAACTGGTTTTGCCTCCTTAAATAGGCTGTTGATTAATCAAACATCAAGTTATTTTATATAGACAGCACTGCATATGTGTAAGATGGGACCCATGTCTCTAGGATGACCCTGGAACCAAGACTCTTCAGTCTACGGAACTCAAAGAATAAGAAATGTTGCCAGCGGAGCCTGTTACAAAATGGAAAGTCCTTCAAGAAGGAAAATCTGGCTTCTCACAGCATGAGTAGCTTATATGGATTAATTCAAGATCAGCTTCCAAGTTTGAAATTCCCCTAACCCTTTAAATTTGACCCTGAACCCTGGATCAAGGAGACTGATTTAAGAGCCTTGCCTCCTGTCTCCTGCCCAGCTGACCTCTCAATAAAGCTCTTTCTTTTCTCAAAAGCACTACTGGGCATATACCCTGAGAAAACCATAATTCAAAAAGAGTCATTTACTAAAGTGTTCATTGCAGCTCTATTTACAATAGCCAGGACATGGAAGCAACCTAAGTGTCCATCATCGGATGAATGGATAAAGAAGATGTGGCACATATATACAATGGAATATTACTCAGCCATAAAAAGAAATGAAATTGAGATATTTGTAGTGAGGTGGATGGACCTAGAGACTGTCATACAGAGTGAAGTAAGTCAGAAAGAGAAAAACAAATACCATATGCTAACACATATATATGGAATCTAAGAAAAAAAAAAAAGATCATGAAGAACCTAGGGGTAAGATGGGAATAAAGACACAGACCTACTAGAGAATGGACTTGAGGATATGGAGAGGGGAAAGGGTAAGCTGTGACAAAGTGAGAGAGTGACATGGACTTATATATACTACTAAATGTAAAATAGATAGCTAGTGGGAAGCAGCCGCATAGCACAGGGAGATCAGCTCGGTGCTTTGTGACCACCTAGAGGGGTGGGATAGGGAGGGTGGGAGAGAGGGAGACGCAAGAGGGAAGAGATATGGGAACATATGTATATGTATAACTGATTCACTTTGTTATAAAGCAGAAAATAACACACCATTGTAAAGCAATTATACTCCAATAAAGATGTTAAAAAAAAAAAAAAAAGCCAGTGCCATAGTGTTGGCTTCTGTGCACATTGGGCAGTGAGCCCTTGCACAGTAACAACAGTGAGGTTGTATAAAAGGAAATGAATTTGTTCTTATAATACAAACGTTTCATCAATGGATTAGAGACTTCGAAACATGTATGAAAAGTTGGAGTGTAAATGAAAGTGGAGGAGTCTAGTAGCATTTTAGAAACAGATAGGAGGACACTGCAGCAGAATGAGAAAACACATATTTCAGCCGAGCCCTAGGGAGTCTTCAGGCTTAGAGAACAGGTGTAGGTTACAAACCAGAGTTGTCCATTTATGCTTTTATTCATAACATCAAAGGCAAATGACCCCATCCTCCCAGAGTGCACATTTAGCAAGACAAGCCCCTAGATGAAGACTGGAGATCTGCTTGCTAAAGAAATTGAACAGTCTACTCATGAGGGGCAAGAACTCGAAACAAACATCTTATTTTGGCATAAGACAGGTGGTTTGATAGTTACAGGATGCCTGCATTCTCCCCACTCATAAAGGGCAAACTGCATGTGTCCACTGACATGTCCCTATCCATGAAATAGAACTCCTGGTCAGTTCTTCTACATAGGGAACAGAGAACTACACAACACCGTAGGAATACAGGGTCAATATCTAATGTTTAATACTCATTCCTCAATTCATAGATATGCTGTGAGAACAAAATATGACCAGACATTTTCAGGAAGCCAAAAACAGAAACAGAGAAGCATCCTGGTGAACAAATAGTAAAAATGATGTCAAAAGAAATAGAATTCAAGGATCAGAAACATGTCTTTTAAAATCCATAGTTAAATCCTTAGATTCCAGAAGATTCTGCATTCAGTAAAACAACATCAAGCTTCCATAAAAAAAAAAAAAAAAAAAATTATCAGAGGATAAGAAAGTGCTCCTGGAAAGAAAAATCATTAAAAAAAGTTAGAAAATAAGATCAAGAGTATGAATTAAAAGATAGAGCAAAAAGTCAAAAAAGCAGGAAATTATGAGAGAGACATCAGAGATACGGAGGCTCAAATTCCTTCATGCAGCTAGTAAGTATTTTAGAAAGAATAAACAGAAAACATGGAGGTGAGACAGTAGTTGAAGAACTAATTGAGATTATTTCACAGCATTTAAGACCAAATATCAGATTGAGAATATCCAAGGACTGCCTGGAACAGTACATGGACAAAGTCCTATTGCTAAGACACATTGTTATGAAATTTCAGAACATCAAAGGTGAAGAGATGGTCTTAAAAGTGGTTGTGGAAAAATGCCAGTTCATAGACAAATGAACACAATCAGATTTGCATTAGAAAACTGGGTTAGAAAACTGAGAAAATTGTATGTTCTTGCCAAACTATCAATTTCAATAATGTGTGAGGAAAAAAATTTTTTTTTCAGATTTGTAAGGTACACTCTGAAGTAAAAATAAAATAAAAATCAAGAAGAAAAATGCACAGGATTTAAAAAATGCACTTAATTTAGAATGACAGAATAAGAGCTATGCTGCAAAATTAAGAGAAACTAGTCCTAATTGAAACAAGAAGTCAGAGCCTTCATTTTAACAAATGCTATGGTTAAGAACTTGGATGACCTTAGAGTCAGGCTAAAGGCATATTCTTCTTCTATAGGTGAGCAAAAGGAAAGGCAATTCAAATCTCCAGGAAGACAAAAAAAAAAAGTTCTTTAATCATAACCTAAATTTAAAGCAAACAACTGATTCATGATTTTGACTAATTGGTGTAAGCCATTTGACTCTGACAGTGTTGTTCAAGGAGATGGAGAGAGAAGATATTATATCCCTGTGCTATTTGAGTTTTTGTACTATGTATACAATTTAATTAGTAGGGGCAATACAATAATAACTATAATGAAGTTATTCACAGGCATTTTGTGAGCACAGTGCCAGGGTAGGTAGCCCAAACTAGAAGTACTCAACCACATCTTTCAAGAGGAGATATATGAGTGGTACATTTTGAGTTCAGAAGTAATTCAGCAACAATTGAAAGGATGGTGGAAAGAAGAGTATGAACAAAGAAACAGAGGTATGAATCAATATCCATCTATTTACTTAGGTTAGATCTTTCTGTATACTAGTCTTTGGAGATACGAAGTTAAAAAGGAAATGACCAAATCCTAAATAATTTACAATTAATTGGTGGAGACAGATCAGCAAGGCAGACCTGCAATACAGTGCCACAAGTGCCACAATTTGGTATTTTGGATGGTGAAATTAGCTATTGAAAATGAGGAGAGCAGGAGCTGAATTGTGTGAAAACATGAGGAAAACTGTTAATATTTGGACAGTCACTGAGGGGCATAAGAGAAAGGTCACCAAAGAACATTGAGTGATGGTCTAGCAGTGTGAGGTCCTTTCTAGCACTGAACTGTCACCCAATCAGAAGATAGTACTCATCTACAGAGACACTTAGCTGAAAATATGTATTATCAGACTAGTTTGGGAGTTGATCCAATTTGTGTGGCAGAAATACAGAGGTATACTTGGGATTGAGGGGACGAATAAAGGAGTAGATCAATTAATTAATATGGCATCCAGGACCAAAAGATAAGTGAAGATGAAGAAGTATGATATAAAGACTAAGGAAAATGGAGGGACTGTGGTCCTTTATATTTCTTTAAGGATTAAAGGATCAATAAGTAGGACATAGCAGAGGTTGCTAAAGGTTGAGTGTCATTAGCATAAGAACCATTGTGCTTTCGTATTTGCATATAATGTGCCTTCCAGCCATCCTTGGCTAAAGTAAACATTCTGCTAACCTAAAGCCCTTGAAATTATTGAGCACATCATTTAAGTGTGACATGATGGAAGTAAATGACAGGGGAAATACCATTTACCACAGCTAGGATTTGGTTGAAAGCACTGAAATGAGAGTCCAGGAGATCTAATGTATAAATCTGAAAATCACACTTGACGTTTCTGAGACTCATTTGCTTCTCTCTCTATAATATTCGAATTATCTGTTGTATCATCTATTCCTCGAATTGTTGTACATAGATTATAATTCAAAATGGAGGAATGTAAAAATGAGCTTTTAACAAATCATTCCATATATCAATATAGAATACTGCCTCACACGTATCAGGATTATTTTTCATTTCTCTTTTGTTGTTGCAGTTATCACAGAAAAAGAACTAATCCCAAACACATAATTTGCTCAGGCAAATGATCAACAAATGCTCTAATTTGTCTGATGTCTATAATCAATAGACTTCAATAATATAGAGATATTTATTTTGTTAGTTTCCCTTTATTTAATCACTAGGATAAAATTCTGGTGCAATGAGACATTTCAAATAATATAAAACAGATCAAACTTTTAATGGTCTACAACAGATGGACTTGGTCATCATGCAAATGTCTGTTTCCTCTCCAATATTTTCCTGAAGAAAATGTACTCATATTCTTTACAGAAACAAACCGGATGGTGTCCTCTGTGCACTTTCTATTTTCTCAAAGGTTCAAGAAAATTATTTAAATAAAAAATTTGAGCTTGGATTTTTAGTCTAATAATGCTGAACATTCTAACTCCAGGGTGTTCATTAAATCTCTTTATTCTGTATGACTAAAGCCTTTCTCTCTTTTCTTCTCCTCCTCCTTCTTCTTCTTCCTCTCTCTCTCCCACTCTCTCTCTCTCTCTCCTCTCTTCTCCTCTATCTCTAATTCTCTTTCTATCTCTATCATCTCTTTCTCTATTTCTTTGATTTTCTCTTAACACTATTGGAAAAAGTCACCTTTCTTCTATTTTAGCTTTAGTGAAAAACCTGGAGATCTACCTTTACGATTGGATGCTAAACACTAACTTCTGGCTTTATCTGATATTAGCTTTATCTGTTTATATATTGATACATTGCTATTTGGATATTCTGACAGATAAATCCAAAGACCTAGGATCAGCATGAGGTTGATAAAGCTTGGAAGTGAACTGTGGATGAAAATGTTCTAGACCATGTACATCTTACATGGACCCAGAAGATATTGTTACATGTTTCTGTATACAATATTACATTCAGTATGACATATTATGATATTCTGGTATTCAGTCATGCTTACTCTGTGACAGCATCAAAGAAGAGAAAGATGTGGAGTAAAAAAATATGTATTTTTTGGATGATATGAAAAACTCACATTTTATCTACTACTCAAGCCAAAAATAATTGTTACTTATGTTACTAAGGATTTATTTCCATCACTTCATTAGTTAGCAATTTGCATTGTATCAAATGGGTTTAACTCCTTTAATAGATTCCAAATGGGTCATTAGGCTAATCAATTCTGGTTAGCTTTATACTTATTCATGAGAAGAAAATGCACTAGAAGGATTTCCTGAAGGAAGTCTTGTTTGGAATTCAGCATTTAAACAATAAAAAAAAAAAAGAAAAAAGTCAACATTGCTAACTGTGAGAGATGTATGAGTGGTTTTCCCTGAAGATCTAGATCCTTAACAGATGAGTTCTTGTCACTCTGTTGTCTTACAAAATTGGTTCACAGAGAGCAGAGATGAAGCTGATTGGCCTGCTTAGTATACCACTGTTAAAAATCAGGATCTGAGTAAGTGCTTGTGGAGGTGGTGATTATGAATAAAGAGAAAAGTACTGTATCCTTGTTACCGAATGCAAGTTTGTGTGCCCAATGTACAGTGAGGCCAAACAAACCTGAACATCGGAGTTTGGAACAGAGAAAGGTTTATTTCAGGACCAAGCAAGGAGAATGGGTGGCTTGTGCTCAAAAACCCCCAAATCCCCAAAAGTCTTCCAGTAAAAGTTTTTGTGGGCAAGATTTGGGGTGAGGGCTGGAACGTGTATGACTTTCTTCTGATTGTTTGGTGGTGAGGTAACAGGGTGGTGTTCCAGGATTGTTCTCAGCTTGAAGTTACCATCTTCCACCTGAGTGGGGCCTTAGTTCCTGTAGAAGAACTCAAAAATATTGTTATGTATATTCCTTGAGGAGGAACCAACTCAGGTTTAATCGCTGCACTATTTTTTCTTGATTGCTCCTCCTTTGTTTCTGCATTCCCTTACTCCCCTGATTAGCAATTGTTTGGATCTACACTTTGGAGCTTGGGGAAGGTCTTAGGAGGCTAAATGAAGACTATTTCCTACAAACAAGAAACAGGGGACATGGAAAGGATTTGTACCCCGGAGGCCCCCACAGGTTCCTGCTCTGTCTCACTGCTCGTATATGCCTTTGCACAAGTGTCCCTTTTGCTTTTTGAATAACCTTTCCCTACTTCATCTCCCAATCTCCATGTCAAATTTTCCAGGCCAAACCCAAATTTCTCCCCACACATTATCTGTAGGGATGACTTTCTCCTTCTCTGCAATAAGCTTGAGTATTGAGAACCAAAACTGTCTACCCCTACACAATGCTTAGAGGCTGAAACTGAAACTACCTCCCCACCCACCCAACTTACAGTCTGCATTAGGGGTTGGCAAACTTTTTCTCCGAAGGGCCAGATAAATATTGTAGGATTTGCAGGCAACATAAGATCTGTGCTGCACATTCTTTTTCTTTTTCCTTTCTTATAATCCTTTAAAAGTGTAAAGAACTTTCTCGGCTTTGCCCACAGGACTGGATTTGGCACCCGAATCCAGGCATAGTTTGCAGATCACTGGTCTACATTAACATAACTTTACTATTCCATTGTCTTCATTAGCATGACTTTACTATTCCAGAAGAACCAATGATTCTTCAATGAAAAGTATCCACAGACATTTTTTGCCTTAAGATTCTATGCATCTCTTGACCCAGAATTCCTCACCTTCCTTTTTGTATCAATGCTACACTGTTATATGATGATCTTTATCCAGTCATAATCAAGCTTTCATCCCCTCTTCCCCACTCTCTCACTCTCATTGAAAGCTGTCCTTTAAACCAAACTTTCAATTCTCAGTTTCAGTTCTAAATTTCAATCTTGCCTTCCCCACTTTGAGACAGGACCAAAGCTCTGTGGAGGAAGTATTTGCTCTCACCTGTGCTAAACTAAACCTTCTCTTTTGAATAGGTTATTTTGGTGAATTTTGTTTTGGTAGATATTTGGGGATCCAGCATTCAATATTCAATAGAATGGTGTTGATTCTATTATAGTGTCTTTCATAATTGGCTTTTTATCATAGTTATTTAAGTTTGTGCCTGCCTTGACTTTAAAATTTAGGTTATCAGGAATAGTTGCAGGAAGGGGTACCCCTTCCAGGGCCTGAGAGTGGGGTCTTGTCTAACACTCACAAATGAATTGTCCGAGGAGACACATGTGGTGACAAAGCAAGAGGTTTTTTTGGGAAGGGGCGCCTGGGCAGAGAGCAGCAGGATAAGGGAACCCAGGAGTACTGCTTTGCCATGTGGCTCACAGTCTCTGGGCTTATGGTAATGGGGTTCGTTTCTGGGTTGTATCTGTCCAATCATTCTGACTCAGGGTCCTTCCTGGTGGCGTGTGCATCACTCAGCCAAGATGGATTCCAGCAAGAAGGATTCTGGGAAGCTGGTAGGACATATGGACTGGCATTTCCTCTCTCCTTTTGACCTTTCCCAAACTCTTCTGGTTGGTGGTAGCTTGTTAGTTCCGCCTTCCTTACCAGGGCGTCTTGTTGTAAGATAACTCATGCAACTTGTTACTATTGGCCTGGCCAGGGTGGGCGGTTTCCATCAGTTGTTCCCCTAACAGAATCATATATTGATTATATTTTGTTATGGATTTTGCACATAGTAAGTGATTAATAAGTGTCTTTTGCTATATGGCAATTTAGTGGATCTTTACTGAACCACATTTATTCAATTTAGCCCTTTCTTTGCTGTGTGAAAGCATCTTTCCCTTCTATTCATGTAAAACACAAAATGAAAAGGGAAGATGTTCCAAGAGCCATAAATACGCCTCCTTAAAACATCCCCAGGAATAATCAGTGCTGTTTCTCCACAGGATATTTTCTGTGAAAGTAGCAGCATTTTGTGTCTGGCTTTCCTTATATATTCAACTATTCCCGTGACTGCGGATCAGGACATCCCCACAGCGCAGGTCCAATCAAGGGAGCACTGTGTTTCTTCAGTTTGACAAGATACAGAGCAAGGAACGAAACAGAGAACAGGTCTCACTAAAAAGTAAAAAAGTCTTCCTGATGTGTGTTGATGGAGGCAATGGCAGGTCAGGCTGTTCTGGGATTAATGCCTAATTACACAGGTGTGTGCTTCCACAACACACACAGATGGCTAAGCACACAATTAGAAGTTCTTCAGTAAAATGGAAAAGATGGGCTTCTTTTTAAGTAGAAAAAACTTGTCAGAAATCAGCCTTTGAACTGTTGATCTCTTGGGGAACATCGTATGGGTGTGCTGTTATATGTCTCTCAATATTCTCTTATATTTTTTCTTAAGTTGTAGGCAGGTAACTGTGCTGTGTAAGTTATTGACTCTGAAGATAAAACTAAATGCACGGGCTTCCCTCGTGGCGCAGTGGTTGAGAGTCTGCCTGCCAATGCAGGGGACACGGGCTCGTGCTCTGGTCTGGGAGGATCCCACATGCCGGGGAGCGGCTGGGCCCGTGAGCCATGGCCTCTGAGCCTGCGCGTCCGGAGCCTGTGCTCCGCAGCGGGAGAGGCCACAGCGGTGAGAGGCCCGCGTACCGCAAAAAAAAAAAAACAAAAAAAAAAACACTAAATGCACATAATCAAAGAAAAGGTTGGAAGTTAAATACGACAAAAAAGAAAAAGGTGTGCTGATAACATGTTAAATCAGTATGCATACTTATTAGTTAAAAAGGCATGTCATTCATACGAGCTAAAGTAATTAGTCTATGCTTATCCATAGCACCATTTCTGGAACTACCTAAGGGAAAGTTGTTACTTTAAGGAAGAGTATGTTTAGAGGCCCTTCTAGTTTTGGGAAGAATAGCCCTTTTCTGCTATCAAGCCAGATTTTAGAGATGAGCATGGCTCTGTGATACATCTCACTAGAGTATAATCTGTACGTTACCCTACAGCTCTTAATACACACAGTTTGTTAGTTTCTCCTATGCAATTCTTGTGAAGAAGAAAACAAATAAAACACACACAGCCGCCTTAGAGAGAACACTGTTTGATTTCATGGGAGGTGAAGGTGACAGTTACACTTCTGATAAGTAGGCACATCTGCTGCAATTTCTCCAGGCTCAGAGTCAAGAGAATTGCCATTTCCTTGCCAGAGTCTTTGCCCTGACCTTTGCCTTGCTTGACCTGGCACATCTAGGTAGGGAAGAAGGAGGGACACAAAAGGCAGAAGCAGGATGCATCAGACTCAGACTACGGTCAGTATGGAATCTTTTATTCCTTGCCTAGCCATCGTCATGTAGGGCTTTGCTCTGCTAAGAAAATTGTCTCCAAATGAAACAAAGCATGCTGTTTAAATAAACACTGGGTTCCTACAGTGACCATCTTTGGAGTAATAATACCTAACAGGACTTAAAAAGGGAGACCATCCTCCCTGTTGAAACTACTCTGATACATCTGTTTTTGCTAGATTACACACCTCTTTTTTTCCAGAACATCACCTGAGACACCTACCCGTACCCTATTATGTTTTAAAGAAATCAGTTACACAGACAACAGTCTTATATGATTTGTTAATTTCATGAAATATATAGGTTTAACTGAAACCGTATTGATAGATGTCTTCTATATTTGAAGCATGAAATTCTGATTGACAATTTTTTTTTTTCTCTGAACAGTTTTGCAAAGCTTATGTTTAGACAGTATGACAAGGGTGATCTTTTACCTGACAGAGACATTTTAAATCACTTTTTGCATCTGAAATAATGACTTGTACCTCATAGCAAATCAATGAATATTGCTAAATTTTGAAATAATATGGAGGAAAAAACCCCAAATTTCCATTGACAGATGAATGAATACATAGATTATGGTATTCTAGTATAATGGAATATCACTTGGCAATAAAAAAAGAATGAACTATTTTAGATCCATACAAAAGCCTGGATGAATCTCAAAATAACTTTACTGAGAGGAAGAAGCCAGACTTTCACCCCCAAAAGGAGTCCATACTATATGATGCCATTTTATAACTTTCTAGACAAAACAAACAAATCTCTAAGTACAGAAAAGCATATCAGTGGTTGACTGGGAGCAGAGAGTAGGATAGACAAAAAGGAGGGAATGAAAAAGCACAAGAAAAATTGGGGCAATAATGAATATGTCAGTATGTTGATTGTGGTGATAATTTCACAGGTGTATATAAAGATCAAACCTTATTAAATTATACATTAAATATGTGCTGAGCCATTCCTTATATGTCAAGTATACTTTAATAAGTCTATCATATGAATATTTTAAATATCATCAACAAATTCTTAATAGGAGTAAATAAAGCAAGTGAGGTAGAATCTCTCTTTGCAAGCTGTGTAATTTTTGAACTTTTAATATATACAAGATAAGAAGAATCCTGTGGGTGGAGTCTTGACACAATGCTTATTGGTAAGAAGTAGGAATGGAGGCCTTTTCCTTATCAGTAATAGTACAACAAAGCAAGCAAATAAGGGCCACATAGGTAAAAAGCAACTTATGTTTAACAGACATAAAATGGTTCAAAACATGATATTTGCAATAAGAATGAGAAAGATAAGATTCTCTTCAATAAATAAAACATGATTCGTATTTATATTATTTCACAATACATAGATAAAGACACAAGAAAAAAGGGGAAGCTAAGAAAAAAATAGAGATATGGAAAAAGAAATTTAAAAAATGAATATTGTCCATTCATCTCATGGATATTGTCAGGTAGATACACAAAGATAAATAAACATGGAGCAAATTGATAAAGACATTCATAAAATATTTCCGTCTTGTAAACATTCAGAAAACATTCCTTAAAAGACATACAGGGCCCTCCTTCAGTAGAGTCATATGTGCCATTGGGTAGAATCAGGGAAAAATTAGATCTGGCTCAAAGGTCCTAGTCTTCCCAGGTCCTCTGAGGTCAAAAGAAGAATGGAAAAGAATTTAAACTGTTGTCAATTAGGAGACCATGTAAATTCAATTTAAACTGTCATTTAATTGCGTGATATTTGAAGACTTTTATTTTTCAATAAAATGAGCTGAGAAAGGGCAATGAACTAATAACAAGGTAAAGAAATTACTAATTGAGCAATTTTAGGTAATAGCAAGTGAAGTATTTTTAGGCTGAGTTTTCTTGGTCTCTTATAAATCACATAGGCTAGGCCTATGTGTGCAGCCAACTGTGTTGTGAGAATATCTAACAAATTGAACATTACTTCAATGCAATACTGATTACAAGCAAAAGAACCCCACCATTAAATGTATAACCAAGGAGGAAGTGTTTAGGAATAGCTAATTTGTTTACCATTTCATTTTTTCTTACCAAGGATATTTAAGAAGAAATCAGGGGCATCCAATTTACTTTCATAACTGTCATGGGCAGTGTTTTTCAGCAATCAAGTATTTGTTTAAAATATACCTGGTCTTTGTCCTTAGTCTGTATTGACTACATAGATACAAAAAGCTGTTGTGTCTATTTTTCTTCTTTAGTGAATTGTTAAGGCATCCTGCAGGTTTATGCTTTAGCAGGACACTTTTGCTAATCAAGCCATATAAACATATCAAAAAGATCCACAATGATTTCTCAGTTATCAAGGAGATTATTCTGCCCATTATGTTCATCTCAATTTCCAATAGCATGTAGATTATTTAGACCCACCTTTTGGAAGTCAGCATGTAAAGGTTCATTAGATAAAACTCAGATCAGTCACCTTGGAATTTTTCTGGTAGAATTTGGTGGGAGAAAACACAAGTGAAGTTGGTGAAATCTTTAGTACGTATCAGTTGTCCTTGTAATATGCCATGGAACTGATATTTAAAAATGGGTATGTAGAGACCTGTGAAGGAGAAATGAGATGGTGAGCTTTTGAAGCAGTGATAAAACATTATAAGAATCTCTATGTTCATAATTTTTATGTGGAAGCTGCTCAACAAATAATTAAGTCAAAACAAAAGAATGTGGCATTTCATTGCAAGAAATTGTATCCCAGTCTCTGCTGAGTTGAGGAATTCTCCCCTAATGGGCCACTGGCAGGCCAGCTTCTCTGTGTCTCAGGTGACTCTGGGCTGGATGGCAGCAACCCTCATCCCTGCAAGGATTTTTGACTCACTGTGTAAGGAGCATAAGGAAGCCCAGTAGCAATGGCCTCAGCATAATATGATTGTCTCTTCTGTATAGTCAGGAAAAAAAGGAAAGTTGTCCAAAACACCCACAGCAAGATGCACTGCAAATAAGAAACTATCATTAGCAGAATGAGACATTAAATGAGAAAAATCCTTTGCTAACATTTGCTGATAAGTACAGACAGGATGAGTCAAGTGCTCACTTTAGCTTCTTCTGCTGCAGGGGCGCTTCAGGCACCAGTGCTTTCTCCTCATGCCTGGCACACGACTTGCCTTGGCAGCCACAGGTAGCCTGCTTCAGAAAATATAAACCTACCTTCTTAAAGTAATAATAGAAATTTCATCCAGATACAATTTTATCAAGGAGGCAAATAATATAGTAAAAATATGAAATTTTAAAATATTTTTATGTAATATAGGGAAAATTTAAAAACAATTACATTGTGAAAAGAGAAAATTTGTTTCTAAGGTGAAGGAAAATTCAAGAGAAAAAAAGAAATATCTCCTAACAAAATCTATTCTAGGTAGACTAAAACATTGAATGGAAGAACGTTAGTGAGATGCCTGAGGAAGCCAGAATATCTACTATATATGTCATCTATATATATAACGTTTTGGTATGTTTGAAGAAGTTTTTCTTTCTTGTGTTTAGAATAGGATTTTTTCAAAATGATACTGTAGAACAAGAAGAAAATTGTCTTTTGCTGTTTTCTACCTTTAGGTGAGGTAGTTTTCAAAGCTGCTCTTCTCAAATGCCTCCATTGGTCCTACCATGGTGCCCCATACCGTATCACTTTTTTAGAAGCTTCATTTACAGTGTAAATATCATACAGAAAGTGTCTTAGTCTGTACAGGCTGCTATAACAAAATACTAGTGGCTTAAATGACCCGTACTTATTTGTCATAGTTCTGGAGGCTAGGAATCAGAGATCAAGATGTCAGCATGGCTGGGTTCTGATGAGAGCATGCTTCCTGTCTTGTAAACAGCTACTTTCTCTCTGAGTGTTCACAGAGTGAGAAAGAGATCTCAAATCTTCTGTTTTTATAAAGGCACAGATTCCATCATGAGGGCCCTACCCTCATGACCTAATCTAACCCTAATTACCTTCCAAAGGCCCACATTGAAATACCATAATATCAGGGATTCGGGCTTCAACATATGGATTTTGGGGGGAACTCAAATTCAGTCAGTAGCAGAAGAGATAGGGTCTAAGCTTAAAATAATTCATTTGGTTATTTATGTAAGCGAATAGCTGGGTTCTAAGGGAAGGGATGTTGTACAGGTACTGTTGAGCGTGTAGCAGGCAAGGAGAGATAGGTAGATAGCCAGATAAAGGGAACTGCAAAGAGGTTGGGGAGGTGCTAGGAATATCAAGAACCTCAGAGGTTGCTGAAAGAGGGAAAATTGGATGGGAAAGGGAGCAGTCACTGATGATAAAACATTTTGTTTACTTACTAGCCTTGCTTAGGGAAAGTCCCATCATACGCATATTTTTAGATTTTTCAAAAGCTATTTCTTTCTCTGCACCCGGGCTGCCTGAGGTATTATTTAGAATTTTGGTGTTAGTCCTAATCACCACAGATAGACAGATACTAAATGTTCTCGTTGTAGATAATGAAGCCAGACTAGTCTCTTCTGTGAACTCATATTCTGAATTTTCAAATGTCTAAAGAGCTGGGTATCAACAAAGCCCAGAATGAATAAATGAATGTGTGCATATGTTAATTAATTTTTTAAGCATACAAACAATAAATACAACTCCCAAAATATTTTGAAACACAGTCTGCACAGACAGTTTGAAATTGGTTAGCAGAAATTAGTTTAGCTTAAAAGTCTTATTTGAGAAATGAAAGTGAGAAGGTTCAGAGACAATAGCTGTCACTTTCGAACATAAAGTATTAGAAGGGAAGTAGAAAGTTATCTAAAGTTCACAAACGTCTCCAGTCATCTACAATAGATGTTATTAATCATTTCCTAATGTTTGAAAAGGTGCAACTCATCTGAATTTTATGGGGAAAACTGACCTGTAAACAAACAAATAAATAAACCTGTATTGTAACTAGAAGAGAATAATCGTGTGTCCTAAAAGTTAAAGAATTATTACTACGAAGCTCTGTTTATTTTGTTAAAATTTATCTAATGTATTTCTTATGCACATTAAGTATTTTGACAGGCATCAGTTAATTTTGATGTTTCAAAATATTTCTGTTAGACTTTCAGCCCATTTGAATATGCTAGAAATCATGATATTAGGATACAGCAAATTTTGTTTGCTTTAAAGGAAGGGAAGAAGGCTTATTTTTACATAAAAGCTCTCATTTAGTATTTATTTTAATATTAAAACTTCTTACCACATTTTCCAGCACATGGCATTTTCTCAATAAACGTTGAATGAATGAGGTTAGGTCACATGTCACATATTATTTTCAGAGAATAGCAGCACCATGGCTTAATGACAGTGTTTTTCTAGTTTTTAAATAAGATGTGGCACTTCTATAGGCACTTGTTCTGAAAATTGTGTCATTTTGAAACTTACAACATCAAAGTTATTTGAAATCATTTCCCAAATAAACCAATGACAGAGGCAATGACACTAAGATGGTACCCAACTCTTTAACAAAATAATAATATTATAATCCTTCAGTCTGTGCTCAAGCAATCTCCCTTTAAAGGGAGATGTGTGTTGTGTGTGAGTACCCTATAATGTCTCTTAAATTAGCATTGAGGTATGGCTAAAGCTACCATTGGAAGGTATTAATATATAATATATGATATTGATTCCAATTTCTAATATATACTATGAATATAGAACAATAATTGTAATATAGAAATCATTTGAGAAAAAAATTTAAACTCTTTTCCTCACCATTAAAATCTGAATGTTTACTCAAGAAAATGTTTTGAAGATGGCCTAAAAACCTTCAATTCACCAGAACAGGCAGCTTTCTTGTCTTCTATAAGTTTGTGTTTGAATTATGCCATAGATAGTTATTGTTATTGAAGAAGGAAGGAGAGGAACGATTAGATCAGTGAATATTGTTATTATAAAATATGAGAAAATCAAGGCCTTGTTTGAGAATTCCTGCCCCTTGAGAAGTTATAAAACACCAAAGTCAGTTCTGTTCATCAAACTGAAATTACTGTGATATAAAACTCTTCTTGAAAATTCCTAGCTTGTAGTTGAGATGGAGTCAGCATGATAAAATCAAAAATTAATTTCACAGATTCACCTGATAAAAAGTAAGGAATGTAGCCCACGTACTGATGTCCCCCCAACAGATTTCTTCTTCTTTGATTTCTTCTTCGTCTCCTCATTTCTTTCTTCTTTCTTTCTTTCTTTATTTTTGCCATTAAGAAATTACTAACAGTTGTGTGTTTTTAGAAGATACGGGGAAGCCTGAGGGGAGGGCTACAGGGCTCTCTCACTCATTTCCACACAATAGGAATGAAAACAGAAGGAACAGCCATTCCAGTTTCTCCCTCAGAATCTTGGAGAACGGTAGCTACCTGGAGTGTCCTCTGTTGGTGGCACCTATGGGGAAGCGAACGCAGCCTCCCACATCCTAGGGAGCCACTCTCCTGAGACACAGCATGAAAGAGGTGGCGCTTATAAATGTGCTGTGGCACCCAGGGGAGGAATGGTGAAGCCAGACGAGGAAACCAACTACTGTTGGCAAGATGGCAGCTCCGGGGACACCAGGTCAGCCTAAGAGAAACGAGAGGGTCAAATGAGGCAGCCCCGGTGCAAGTGGATCCAGCATGGACTTTGGAGTCAGGTGGACACACATTTATGACCCTGTTGTGTATCTTTTGAGTAGCAACTTACATGAGTTTCCTAAGTTCTCTAAACCTTAGTTTCTTCATTTGTAAAACTGAGATTACCATACCTATCACTCAGTGTTATTAGTTGATAAAGTGTATTTTTTATGTATCAGTGCATGGCAAATCAGCTCAAAATTTAGCAGCGTAAAATAGCAATCTCTGTTTATTAGCTTTTGTGATGTTGTGGGCCAGGCATATGAACGTGGCTGAGCTGGGCTGTTCTCACCTGGGGTCTCTCACTTGCTTGCAGTCAGTCGGTGGCTAGAGCTGGGGTCATTTTGAAGGCTTTCTCATTCATATTTCTGGTGCCCGGGCTAGGAGACAAACAGCAGGGACTGGAGAAGCTGGGGCTCCCCAGGCATCTCCCCTACCCCCAGGGGGTCTCCCCACCTCGCCCTCCTGCATGGCCCTTGCAGGGTCACTGGATTTCTTACATAGTGGATCAGGGCGCCGAAGGAACACGTTCTGAGACAAAGAAACGGGTGCAACTGTATCACATTGACTACTCTGGGCCGAAAGTCACACAACATCACTTCCACTGCCTTCTATTCACTAGAAGTGAGTTGCTACTACCAACCCATAATCAATAGGAGAAGAATTAGACCCCGCCTCTTTTTGAAGGAGTATCAGAAATTTGTGGATGTGCTTCAAAAGTACTGCACTATGTGAAATGCATGGTCTTCAGTAAGTGGTGGCAATTTTTTTTTGTTTTGGTTGAAGTGTAGTTGATTTGCAGTATTGCGTTAGTGTTGGGTGTGCAGCATAGTAATTCAGTTTTTCTTTTTTTTGTAGATTATATTCCATTGTGGGTTGTTACAAGATGTTGGATGTGGTTCCCCATGCTATGCAGTGGGTCCTTGTTGCTTTTCTAAAAAAAAAAAGAAAAGAAAAAAGAAAAGAAATGACTAACAGGGTCTCTATCAGTCTATTATACAAAAAATAATAACTTGTATTAACAGAGGGATATTTTGCCTCAAAATCATTCACAAACATTTACCAATATGCTGCTGCAAGATGACCATTTCCACTGAGGTGGAACCACCTCTGGTGAAACACAAGAGTGTATTTACTAGCAACTCTCCCGTTCTGGTGTGAACACAGGAAGGTGTCTACAACAGGAAGGGAAAATGCAGATATTCACGTTTTCCTTCAAAGAGATAAAGCAGATTCTTCTCTTGGCTATAACTGTATTTTGAATTGTGTTTGAAGTTTTTTAAAGACTGGCTGTTCAGAAATTTCTCTTTGCATTACTTCAAGTAATACTTTACATAACTGGAAAAGTACTTTTACATAGCTGATAAAAATGCTCAGTTACTTTTTACAGTGGTTTCCAAATATTTTACCTTCATTACTGCGTTGGCATGTGGCAGGGCTGGCTTCATGGGTATGCAACCTGTGTAGTAGCACAGGGCCCAGTGCTCAGAAGAGCCCTGTGTTTGGTTTAATGTTCCATTGTCACAATTTTGAGATTCTTAATAGTTGTTTAACCAGGGATCCTGTGTTTTCATTTTGCGCTAGACCCTGTAAATGATGTGGCCAGTCCTGGCACCTGATCGGAAGTAGAGTGAGTTAAGGGTCTGGATGACCTTCAAAGACACCAGAGCAAAGTTCCCAGCACTTGGGTATGTTTGTCTATTTTGACAAGGCAATTAAGGATGGTATATGCAGCCAGGCTTCTTCAGAGCAATGTGCCGCCCGTTTTCCTCACTGAATGCAAAGTAGGGTGGCTAGAGTAACCTGCAATAGGATGTGCAATTTTATGTTATACCAAAAGTAAGGAACTCTGGAGACTGTGCACCAAACGGTACTAAACTTCTGTCTTACACTCTGCTGGGAGAGGGAAATGACTTATATGCAGATGAAGCTAGAGAAGCTGGGTATTACATGTAGCCGCTATATCTTAACATATGCCTGTCCACAGAGAAAGCCCACCAGTCCACACATACTGAGGGCAATGATGGTAGAACAATTCTGAAAATTATACTAATAATACAGCTTAATATTTGCATGACTTCTATAGATTATCTCACAGTAATGATCCTAATTGAGGTTTACTATAATTCAATATTAAATTCATAGAAGTTGAGTTGCCAAAAGTCATATAGTGAGTAAGTTGAGGTAAACTTTAAATATGGGTATTCTAAATCCATGCCCAGAGCTATGTTCATCTGTCTGCTTCACTGGTTATAAATCTTTGAGCCTCTAGCTAGAAGGCTGCCCACATAATGGGATTTTATTGAAGCAGATGAAGTAATCTTTTGGCTGCCAGTGAGGGCCTCATCTCTAAAGGATCCCAAGACAGAACATCATGTAGGTAGTGGGAAGGGAAACAGAGCACCAAAAATATGGCAGGAAAAGAAGGGCAGAAGGGAAAGACATGGTAAGGAAGGCACCGAAAAGTGAAGTTGAAAGAAACACTTACGGTCATCTTGTCAATCTCATACTTTTCTCTCTATCCGACCTGATGAAAAATCCCCCTCAACAGATGCTGAAAAGATGAATTTTCACTTCAGAAACATGTACAAATGAGCACTTCATCTCAAAATACCAGATTCCATATCATTCTTAAAGACCTCTATTCGTTTGAAAGTTCTGGCTTAAGTTAAACTGAAATTTGATTTGATGTGAATTTGAATTAAATATGGTCTCTGCTCTCAACTCTTCAGTCATAAACACGTAATTTCAATACACATGATAAAAGTCATAGCAGTGAAATCCACAAAAACATTTTAGAAAAGCATATTGCTGGAAATGCTTGACAGAGTTTCACAGAGCTCTTTCTCTTTGTCATAGGCTGTGAATAATGGCAAATTATAAAAATGGAGAACACAGAAGTTTTCTACTAACCCTAATGACTTTTGTCCCTAATCCACATATATTTTTTTAATGTTTAAAAACTCTAGCATATGGGGCTTCCCTGGTAGCGCAGTGGTTGAGAGTCCGCCTGCCGATGCAGGAGACACGGGTTCATGCCCCGGTCCGGAAGGATCCCACATGCCGCGGAGCGGCTGGGCCCGTGAGCCATGGCCGCCGAGCCTGCGCGTCCGGAGCCTGTGCTCCGCAACGGGAGAGGCCACAACAGTGAGAGGCCCGCGTACCGCAAAATAAAAAACAAACAAACAAATACTCTAGCATATCTCTTGGTGGTATTCTCCTTTTTAGATTAAATAATCAACTCAAAAAATTCCTTAAATACTGTGTGTGGCATCCACATCTGCTCCTCAAAATATATGATTCTCTATCCTTTCATCCTATAGATTATTCTCTAGTTCTTTACTGTCCCTGTTAATGTGAACCCCCAAGGTCTAAACTCACTTCATCATATATATTCTGCTCTTTGCTGCAAAAAGACCTCATTCCCTGTGATGGGAGCATTTTCTCACATACTAAGCGTGCATTAGAGTTTGTGTCTGCAGCATCATTATTTTCTTGGCTTATGCTGCACCTATATTTTGATCAATGCCAGATAGAGCGGGTGTCCCACAAAAGCATATACTTGGGGGGCTTCCCTGGTGGCGCAGTGGTTGAGAGTCCGCCTGCCGATGCAGGGGACACGGGTTCGTGCCCTGGACCGGGAAGATCCCACGTGCCGCAGAGCGGCTGGGCCCGTGAGCCATGCCCGCTGGGCCTGAGCGTCCGGAGCCTGTGCTCCTTAACGGAAGAGGCCACAGCAGTGAGAGGCCCGTGTACCACAAAAAAAAAAAAAAAGCAAAAAAAAAAAACATATACTTGGAAATCTAAGACAAAAGTTTCATTTTCTCTCCTTAGTTTTGACCTAAATAAAAAAATGTTGACATTGTTGCCTAGTAAATTAAAATTTTCCCCATCTTGTTGCACTTAAAAATTAGATAACTCTGCCTTCAATGTTTTTTTATGTTTATTTATTTTCTTATTAGTCATCCATTTTATACACATCAGTGTATACATCTCAATCCCAACCTCCCAATTCATCACACCCCCACCCCCACCCCACCACTGCTTCCCCCCCTTAGTGTCCATATGTTTGTTCTCTACATCTGTGTCTCAATTTGTGCTCTGCAAACTGGCTCATCTCTACCATTTTCTAGGTTCCACATATATGTGTTAAGATACGATATTTGTTTTTCTCTTTCTGACTTACTTCACTCTGTATGACAGTCTCCAAATGCATCCACGTCTCTACAAATGACCCAATTTCGTTCCTTTTTATGGCTGAGTAATATTCCATTGTATATGTGTACCACATCTTCTTTATCCATTCGTTTGTCGATGGGCATTTAGGTTGCTTCCATGACCTGGCTATTATAAATAGTGCTGCAATGAACATTGGGATGCATGTGTCTTTTTGAATTATGGTTTTCTCTGGGCATATGCCCAGTAGTGGGATTGCTGGGTCAAATGGTAATTCTACTTTTAGTTCTTTAAGGAACCTCCATACTGTTCTCCATAGTGGCTGTATCAATTTACATTCCCACCAAGAGTGCAAGAGGATTCCCTTTTCTCCACACCCTCTCCAGCATTTGTTGTTTGTAGATTTTCTGATGATACCCATTCTAACTGGTGTGAGGTGATACCTCATTGTAGTTTTGATTTGTATTTCTCTAATAATTAGTGATGTTGAACAGCTTTTCATGTGCTTCTTGGCCATGTGTATGTCTTCTATGGAGAAATGTCTATTTAGGTCTTCTGCCCATTTTTGGATTGGGTTGTTTGTGTTTTTAATATTGAACTGAATGAGCTGTTTATGTATTTTGGAGATTAATCCTTTGTCCGATGATTCATTTGCAAATATTTTCTCCCATTCTGAGGGTTGTCTTTTCATCTTGTTTATGGTTTCCTTTGCTGTGCAAAAGCTTTTAAGTTTCATTAGGTCCCATTTGTTTATTTTTGTTTTTATTTCCATTACTCCAGGAGGTGAATCAAAAAATACCTTGCTGTGATCTATGTCAAAGAGTGTTCTTCCTATGTTTTCCTCTAAGATTTTTATAGTGTCCGGTCTTACATTTAGGTCTCTAATACATTTTGAGTTTATTTTTGAATATGGTGTTAGGGAGTGTTCTAATTTCATTCTTTTACATGTAGCTGTCCAGTTTTCCCAGCACCACTTACTGAAAAGACTGTCTTTCCTCCATTGTATATCCTTACCTCCTTTGTCATAGATTAGTTGACCATAGGTGCGTGGGTTTATCTCTGGGCTTTCTATCCTGTTCCATTGATCTGTATTTCTGTTTTTGTGCCAGTACCATATTGTCTTGATTACTGTAGCTTTGTAGTATATTCTGAAGTCAGGGAGTCTGATTCCTCCAGCTCCGTTTTTTTCCTTCAAGACTGCTTTGGCTATTCGAGGTCTTTTGTGTCTCCATACAAATTTTGAGATTTTTTGTTCTAGTTCTGTAAAAAATGCCATTGGTAATTTGATAGGGATTTCATTGAATCTGTAGATTGCTTTGGGTAGTATAGTCATTTTCACAATATTGATTCTTCCAGTCCAAGAACATGGTTTATCTCTCCATCTGTTGGTATCATCTTTAATTTCTTTCATCAGCGTCTTGTAGTTTTCTGCATACAGGTCTTTTGTCTCCCTAGGTGGGTTTATTCCTAGGTATTTTATTCTTTTTGTTGCAATGGCAAATGGGAGTGATTCCTTAATTTCTCTTTCAGATTTTTCATCATTAGTGTATAGGCATGCAAGAGATTTCTGTGCGTTCATTTTGTATCCTGCAACTTTACCAAATTCATTGATTAGCTCTAGTAGTTTTCTGGTGGCTGTGTTACTGTCAGTTTCCTCTTTTAGAGCTGTTAGCAGTTGCCTTATGTATTGAGGTGCTCCTATGTTGGGTGCATATATATTTATAATTGTTATATTTTCTTCTTAGATTGATCCCTTTAACATTATGTAGTATCCGTCCTTGTCTCTTATAACTTTCTTTATTTTAAAATCTATTTTATCTGTTATGAGTATTGCTACTGCAGATTTCTTTTGATTTCCATTTACATGGAATATCTTTTTCCTTCCCCTCACTTTCAGTCTGTATGTGTCCCTAGGTCTGAAGTGGGTCTCTTGCAGACAGCATATATACAGGTCTTGTTTTTTTATCCATTCAGCCAGCCTGTGTCTTTTGGTTGGAGCATTTAATCCATTCACATTTAAGGTAATTATTGATATGTATGTTCCTATTACCATTTTCTTAATTTGGGGGGGTTTGTTTTTGTAGGTCTTTTTCTTCTCTTGTGTTTCCCACTTAGAGAAGTTCCTTTAGCATTTATTGTAGAGCTAGTTTGGTGGTGCTGAATTCTCTTAGCTTTTGCTTGTCTGTAAAGCTTTTGATTTCTCCATCGAAACTGAATGAGATCCTTGCTGGGTAGAGTAATCTTGGTTGTAGTTTCTTCCCTTTCATCACTCTAAGTATATCATGCCACTCCCTTCTGGCTTGTAGAGTGTCTGCAGAGAAATCAGCTGTTAACCTTATGGGAGTTCCCTTGTATGCTATTTGTCATTTTTCCCTTGCTGCTTTCAATGATTTTTCTTTGTCTTTAATTTTTTTTAATAGATTTTTTTTTTTTTAGATGTTGGGGGTAGGAGTTTATTAATTTATTTATTTATTTTTGCTGTGTTCGGTCTTTGTTTCTGTGCAAGGGCTTTCTCTAGTTATGGCAAGCGGGGGCCACTCTTCATCGCGGTGCACGGGCCTCTCACTATCGCAGCCTCTCTTGTTGTGGAGCACAGGCTCCAGACGCGCAGGCTCAGTAGTTGAGGCTCACGGGCCTAGTTGATCCACGGCATATGGGATCCTCCCAGACCAGGGCTCGAATCCGTGTCCCCTGCATTAGCAGGCAGATTCTCAACCACTGTGCTACCACGGAAGCCCTGTCTTTAATTTTTGCCAATTTGATTACTGTGTGTCTCGGTGTGTTTCTCCTTAGGTTTATCCTGCCTGGGACTCTCTGTGCTTCCTGGACTTGGGTGGCTATTTCCTTTCCCATGTTAGGGAAGTTTTCAACTATAATCTCTTCAAATGTTTTCTCAGGTCCTTTCTCTCTCTCTCTTCTCCTTCTTGGACCCCGATAATGCGAATGTCGTTGCATTTAATGTTGTCCCAGAGGTCTCTTAGGCTGTCTTCATTTCTTTTCATTCTTTTTTCTTTATTTTGTTCCACAGCAATGAATTCCACCATTCTGTCTTCCAGGTCACTTATCCGTTCTTCTACCTCAGTTATTCTGCTATTGATTCCTTCTAGTGTATTTTTCATTTCAGTTATTGTATTGTTCATCTCTGTTTGTTTGTTCTTTAATTCTTCTAGATCTTTGTTAAACATTTCTTGCATCTTCTCGATCTTTGCCTCCATTCTTTTTCTGAGGTCCTGGGTCATCTTTACTATCATTATTCTGAATTATTTTTCTGGAAGGTTGCCTATCTCCATTTCATTTAGTTGTTTTTCTGGTTTTATCTTGTTCTTTCATCTGGTACATAGCCCTCTGCCTTTTCATCTTGTCTATCTTTCTGTGAATGTGGTTTTTGTTCCACAGGCTGCAGGATTGCAGTTCTGCTTGCTTCTGCTGTCTGCCCTCTCTTCAGTGTTTTTAAATTGAAAAAAAAATCGTAAAGAAAAAATTTGTATGTCTCTTTCCATGTTACAAAGATTTTGAAAATCTGAGATTCTCTCTACTGTAGTGAACACTTTCTATAGTTTTATATTTGCTAGCATTGGTCACATATTTAGAATTTTCTTTTTTGAAGCTTCAATCTTCAAGTCATACCCAGGGGAAGTTCCAGGTTTTATGGGACTTGAAACTTGTACAGCTGGGGATGGGTGTCTTCTTTAAGAAAAGTAACATAAAAAACCTTACTTTAAAAAATTTTATAGGACTGTGAAAATAGCCCATTCAGGGGCATCTGAAACTTGAGATTAATTAGGTTCATGGTGATTACACTTCTGGCTATGCTCCTTTCAGATTCTCTAGCCAAAGAACCATAGCTGAGTTTTGGCTGACCATTTTGAAAGTGCCCAGATTGTCTAGCATATATTATCTATTCAGTATGGCAGTCTGAGCTGATTCAAAAGCCAACTTCAACTCACGGACATGATAGAAAAAAACAGACTTAATGTGTTTTAGAATGCATCAGCCATCTTGGAACTAACAAAAGAAAATTGTCTTATGGTTGAGATGAACATGGAAATCAGTTCAGAAACATGTATCAAGAGTCACAAAGGCTGCCACTTGAAAGAAAGTTAGGCTAAAAACAGCACCAATCAGTTCTGGGAAGCAGCATGGAAGATTGCCCCCCACTCAGAACTCAGTGTGTCAGAGAACTACTCCTCTGGCTCATACTAATCTTGAGACTAGAATCTGAATTCATACCAACCGTGTGTTTCAGGTATTTTTAAGACCAAAAACCAAAACAACAAACAAACAAAAACAAGCAAACAAAACAAACAAAAACAACAAAACTTGTCCTCTACCAGTGATATCTGTGATATTAGGCAAAAGCATCATGGTTTGGCTCTGTTGAGATGCTTCCACAAACCTGGACATATGAAATCCTCAGAAAAATCATTGCAGTGAGATAGAGTCAAAACTTACAAATCAACCAAGGAAAGAAACCACCACAGTGGGGCTCAGTACATAAAACACATGAGAAAATTTGAAGCCCATGCATGACCTTGATACACTAGAATAATCGGAGTGAAAGGTAAAATATCCAAATGATTAAAAAGATGAATATAGATCAAGGGACAAGAGTAGTATGAATAAAAAGAAATAGGAATAATTGAGAAAACACCCAATATATAGTATACAAATAATATAGTTACAGAAAATGTAATCTCAATAGATGGGTTGAACAATAGACTGAAAAATAATTGTGTCTGAAGATAGACCTGAGCACTTCTGCAGTATAAACAAAAAATTAGAAGGAAAACATGAAAAAAAAGAGGCTAAAAAATCTGGGCATATAATACAAGGAAAGCATGAAAAAAGAGGCTTAAAAATCTGGGCATATAATAAATTTTAGCCTGCATCTAGTAGGAGTTTCAAAAGGAAAGAGGAAAAATTAGAGAAGTAACATTTAAAGTCACAATGATAATGGTAAGAGCAGATATACTTGCTTTACTCCTCATGTTGATGAAAAAGCTTCTAAATGTTCATCATTAAGTATGTTGTTGGCTATAGAGTTTTGACAAATAACATTAAGAAGTTTGTTTCCTGTTACTGTTTGCTGCCTTTTTTATTTTAATGATGATTGCAAGCAAAATTTATTTTAAGATTTTTCTGTCCCTTTTGAGGTGATCATGTGCATTCTTTACTCTCTTAATGAGCTGTGAGAACAGACTGTTTTGCAATCCTGATAAGTAAATTTTTAAGCATTGTTAGAATCAATTTACTAATACAATTTAATGTATCTCAGATTTTGACTCTGTGAGTGAGATTACCCTAGAATTTTTTTGTACTGCTCTTGTCCAATTTTAGGGTTTTAGTTACATGAGTGTCATAAAATGAATTGGATAACTTTCCCTCCATTATATCCTCTGGAAAAGGTTGTAAAGGTCAGAGATAAACTGTTTGGGAAGATTTGCTGAAACTTGCCTGTAGTAGCATCTAGACTTGGTGTTGCTGGAGAGTGGAGAAACGGGAGAGAATTTGACTACCTATTCCATTTATTTAGTGCCTGTTGATCCAGAGTTCCAATTGCTTCTTGAGATAATTTGGTTATATGTTTATTAATTTTTAGAAAATATCTACCATATATACATTTTATAATTTATTGGCATTAAATCATTCATTGTTTAAAAATAATTATTATTTTATTATATATAGAGAGACATACAGTCACATATACACACACATGCACTATAGTACATATGCATGCATATAGGTATAGTCCATATACAATGTGTGTTTGTATAGATATGTGGGGGTCAGTGTTTCTCTCTTTGAACAGTTTTGCTTGAATTTTGTCTATTTCATTTCATTTTTAAACAAAATTTGATGTTAGACCTCAAAATCAATTTTCCACTTGTTCTAGAAAATCATCATCCATGTCCTTTCTCTGCCCATGTGTTTATAAATGTACATGCATAATACTACTACTTGTGAATTTCTATTCACTGCTTCTCAACACCCCACCCCTCACTGTGCTTCTACTCTACTCCTCTGGGAAGTCCTCCAGACTCTTCCTTGCCCAACTCTGGGAGCTCCATCCACTATGCTGTCATTACCTCCTGTCCTGGACTCCATTACCATAAACAATGTATTTAACTGGCTTGCTTTATCTAAATGCAAGTCTCCTTATTACATTGTAATGTTCTTGGGACAAGTGCAGTAACTTTTGTTTGTGGACTTTAAATCCCCACAATGTGTTTAGTATAGAGTAGGCACTGAATAAATTAGTTTGAATTCTTAACACTAACATGTTAATTCTTTTCACAAGAAGCAGGAGAAAAATTAGTGTTTTGAATATTTTTTGACAAGTCGGAAGAAGTTGACTTATTCTTCTAAGAAGATAGAACACTTGCCAATTTGACATATCAGGCCCTTTTACTGATTTATAATTTATCATTTTCTAGAAGAAATTTCAGCAGCTGTATCACACCTAGATATGTCTACTTCCAAAGCCTTTATAAGAGATTCCTCAAATAGTATTATAAATTTCCTTCTATGGTGGTGACAGTATTCCTGCCTTTCCCTGTGAATACAGAGATCATACTATATTTTCTGAAGCATGAAATAGGGCTTCATTGTTCATTGTTTAGACTCATCATCTTTAAGAAGAGACTTAATGCTGTTTAGAACCCATCAAAGTCTCCTATTCATTGTCTCATTAAGTCATGTTCTCCTGCTTATACAAGTTTTATATCTTTGATTTAGCACTCTTTTTCCCCTGATGAGTATCGATTTAGTTAACAGAAAATGTACAGTTGGAAAAGTCTTTTCTTTTAGGCGTTTTCTCTGACTATGGGGATTTGCAAATCCTCTCTATGGGCTTCCCTGAAATTAAAGTAACAAGACCAATTTCAGTTACTTTAACAAATAGATATTTTAAATGCTTAATTAAATTCACTTATTTAAACAAGAACGTATGATATGATTCTGAAAAAAAAATTAATCGCGTGATGTGGTGGTCTGAGCAGATTTTCAGTCCATCTTCCTCTTGCTGCCTTTGCTGAAGAATTGCCAAACTGACTTTGATCTCCAGACTGAGTCCAAGAAGCAGACCAGAGATGTGGTTGGCATTCTGTGATGTGGTGGTGTGCAGTCTGCCATCTCGAACCCATGACTTCCACGTGGTCTGTGTCTGAGGCAGTTGTACAGGTTTTAGAGGCTGATACTTAAGATGTTCCTCTAGGGCAATGACTCATTGGTTAAAGCTCTAATAATTAATAAAGAAGAGATGAAGCAAGCTATCGCCTCAACTCTAAACAAAGAAAGTGTGGGATTTGCAACTACCACTTGTAAAATTGGGTGCCTTTCCAAGTGGGCCTAGAGAGCAGAGGATTAAGAATAAGAGAAAATATATCACATATAGAGACCCAAAATACTCACTTTTATATCTTTTTCTTCTATAAAAATATTTTATATATTTTTCATCATTTTATATTTATACTGACACTTTTGCTGCTCCCTAGGTCCAGAACAACATATTTAAATGGTGTGTGTGTGTGTGTGTGTGTGTGTGTATGTGTGTGTATACATGTGAGTGTGTATATACTTACATGTACAAAGAGTCTGAAGCAGACCTTGCTGACTACTATATTACCCCTCCCTTTTTGCTGAAGCAGGGAAACCAGTTTCAGAAGCTATGAATCGTTATCACATCAGACAGGAGCACAGACATAAAACATGCCCTTCAGTTCCTTCTATATCTACAATTCTTTGCTCCTTCATGCATTCAGGAACATTTCCTGGAAACTACCATAGAATATCTTTTTTCCAGACAGCTGCTGGTAGCTCTCAAGAGCTCCTAAAATGCATGAATTTAACTTTCCTAGCACTACCTTTCGTGCACCTAGAGCAGCATTCCAAGAATGATTCTGTTGCTGACCACTTTCTCTTACAACTTATAAACAAAGAGAATCTAACACAATTCAGCTGTCCTTTCTCAACTGGTTTATCAGACAGAGCAAGCCAAAAAAAAATTAGATATGTAATCTTTTCACAAATTGCTATGCTTACATCTAAATTACAGTGTTGCTTGGGAAAATGGGGACAAAACACAAAAAGAGGAAAAGGAGAACAAAGGAAGTAAAATGTGAGAGGAATCATGAAGGATACTTGAATAACATCAGATTGGAAGTAGGTTTACTAAGAGCCAAAATCATGAGAGTCTAATGTGAGGATATAATTTATTCAATTTAGAATAATTTCTTTCAAATACATGTGAAAAAAAGGGTACAATCAAAATTTGATACATTTATGAAAGTTACAATGGGGATACAGACTGACTTAGTCATTACATCCCAAGATACTTGAATGAGGGAATAAGGTTTGACGTTTCCAAGAAGAATATTTGGGAAAGATAAGAGGATGTTCAAAATCTACTGGTATTTAATAAATGTATTGAGTGATTAAAAACTAGAATAAATAAGAATAGACATTAGAACTATTTCAAAAAAGTAATGATCTATATTGTTATGGTTTGGTTGTGTCCTCTCTCAAAATATGTTGATATTCTAGCATCTGTGAATGTGACCGTATTTGGGAACTGGGTCTTTACAGATGTAATCAAGTTAAGACGAGTTCATCCTAGGCTAAGGTGGGCCCTAATCCAATAACTGATATCTTTATAAGATGAGGAAATTTGGATACACACACAGAAAGGAGTATGTCATGTGAAGAAACAGAGATACACATGCCCAGGGGGAAGATGATATAAAGACATACAGAAAGAAGGCCATGTGATGATAGAGGTAGTATTGAAGTGATGCATCTATTGATACAAACCAAGGAATGCCAAGGATTGCCAGCAACCATGAGAAGCTAGAAAGAGGCAAGGGAGAATCATCCCCTAGAGCCTTCAGAGAATATATTGACACTGCTGGCATCTTGATTTTGGACTTCTAGCTTCCAGAGCTGTGATGCATTTCTGTTATTTCAAGTCACTCAGTTTGTGGTAATTTTTTACAGCAGCCCTAGGAAACTAATACATATAGATTATATTTAGAAAATTTAGGTACACCTATGATTTAAATGCAATCTCAAAATTGAGATTATAAAAAATTGACATATTTCTATGCTAAAGAACAGGTGCCTTGGGGCTTCCCTCGTGGCGCAGTGGTTGAGAGTCCGCCTGCCAATGCAGGGGACACGGGTTCGTGTCCCGGTCCGGGAAGATCCCACATTGCCGCGAAGCGGCTGGGCCCGTGAGCCATGGCCGCTGAGCCTGCGCGTCCGGAGCCTGTGCTCCGCAACGGGAGAGGCCACAACAGTGAGAGGCCCGCGTACCGGAAAAAAAAAAAAAAAAAGAACAGGTGCCTTTTTCTTTTCTTTTTTTTTTTTTTTTCAACATCTGATTTCTCACATGCATCTTCTCCTTCCCTTTTAAAAGGAGGGTAGAAGGCTTGAGAAGTAGGAAGAGGGAAAGGAGAGAGAGAGAGACAGAGTTTGGGGAAGGAGAAGATGCATGTGAGAAATCAGATGTTGAATGAGGGTTTGCTGAGAAAGCTCAGGCAGGTTGATGGGTAAATAAACAGGATGGGTAGAAAATATGTTTCCAAAGAGCAAAAAATAGACCCTGATCTGATTCCTTACACAGCCAAACAGCATGAATTATTATTTCCCTTTTATTTCATTAGTGTTCATTTTGCTTGTTTTTCTGTATTTTTAAATCATCCATGTAAACCTTAGGGAGGGAGATACTATTTCTTTATCAAGCTTCAATTTCATGCAGACCCACCATGACCACTTGAAGGAGATAACCAGGGCCAACTCTCTATTCTAGCCAAGGAAGGCTCTGGTTCAGGGAGAATGACAAAGGAATATAATTTCGCTAATTAGATTAGAATCTTATCACTTTTTGGAAGCTTTTCCTCCAGGTACAGCAAATAACTTTGCTTATCCAGAAATTTAAGACCAATTAAAAACAAGTTGCTTGAATTACCACTTTAGTTATTTATTCCCTTGCTCCTTACAAGTTGCCAGGAATGTATTTAGGAACTCAACCATTGGACTATTTATTGCAAGTTACTATCTCTGGCAGCTGATCTGTGGCAGGTAGAAAGAGGAAAATCATTGGATGTTAAAAAAAAAGTTTGATTCAAGGCAAAATTGTGAATATTTTTATTTTTGAATATTCCTTAGAAGTTAGGAAGTAGACTAGGCAGGGAGGTTCTTCTTTATGCAGTTAATCTCCAGTTTTTATTGAGAAGGCCATGGGGGAATTTTAGGCCCACTCCCTGCTCCACAGACTCCAAAAGGCTTCTGGTCACTTTACATGAGGAATGAGACCTCTGCCAGGAATCACCAACAGGAGCACAGAGTGAATCAAAATGACCAGCGGTCACTTAAAGCCCATTCCCTTTGCACCATAAGAATTCTCTTGATGTCATCGTGTGTGTCCTCAGAGGCGAGTGGTCATTACTTCTTGATTTCTTTCTCTCTTGGCACATAGTTTCAAAGATCACTGAGTCCTCTCCTAGTCTATACCATAATTATAGTGAGGCTTCTCAGTAAAAACTTAGAGGTGAATTTTTTTGGGGCCCCAATAAATGGGTATTTTTTTAGATAATTTCTTAGACCTTTCTAGCCATGCTTCTTAATACGTTTCTCTTCTTTGACTGTACATCACATGGCCTTTCTTCTTTGAAGTCATGAAACTCATCTGTCTCAGGGTCTCATACACGCTGACCTTCTGTTCAACACACTCCCATCTGATCTTCTACTCACCTTTCAGGTATCATTCTCATCCCTGTCACTATCCCCAGCCCAGCAAAGTTATAACTCTTATGTGCATTGGACCATTTCAAAATGCTATTTTAAAAATGAATAAATACTTATTTGTGTAATTGTTGAATAGATGTCTTCGCCACAACATATAAGTCCACAGCACAAGGACTGAGGGTCTTTTCTAATTTGGGCATCCTGTCTGATGGCAGAACTGTCATAGGCAATCAATAATGCTGGGGATGGCATGATCTCACCTTAGAGAGACCCCCCACAGAGATCTCTAGTTTAAAGATGCTTCATTGCAGTTTAGGGCTTTAAATTCCTAGGTCCTCGTGCTGTCAGTGGGTGCAGGGATGATGGGTGTGTGCACTAGAATGCTACCTACAAGTTCTGGACCAAACACAATAAATTTTTTCTGAAAAAGGCCAGGTAGTAAATATTTTAGGTTTTGCAGTCTCTGCTTCAACTGCTCAACTCTGCCTTTGTAGTGTGAAAGCAGCTGCAGATAAAACCTAACATGAACAAGTGTGGCTGTGTTCTAATGAAGCAATTTATAAAACAAAAAGGCCGGGGACAGTGATCTGTGAGCCACAGTTGTCCAAATCCTGTTCTAGATGGTAATTTCTTCACTAAAGATTTTAATACCTGAAAGACACTATAGAGAGCTATACCTGTTCTGGTCTATTCCTGTTCTCTAGTATAACTACATCTCACTATGTTGTAGAAGAAACAATACAGACATTTGTTTATGTGGGAGGAATGCAGTGATGCTCTTTCTATCAATTTTATTCATAATACCAATTTGTTTCAGAGAGTCACATAACTCCAAAATACTTTCACACGTGTCACTGCAAAACAGCTTTGATAAGTTTTCATTAAACCTTTTCTTTATTCTATTACTTTTTATATTACATCCTATGCTATTTATTGCTTTCCTATAAAGATCATCTGTTGTTGCTTATTCCAAGTGTTAGGTAGAATTTATAAGACTGATAGGAAATAATTTTTGACAGATATGGGATCAAACAGAGTCATTCAAAACCATTTACCTTCCCTATAAATTACAGCTGGGTGGCTACTGTTAAAGAATTGCTCCCATCTCCATTAACAACCTCCATCTCCTACTCAGCCAGCTGTGTACATTGTGGATGTTTTGAGCCAAGCTCCAACATCACTTACAAGGCTGATATGTCAGACTAATGTGAACGCTGACCATTTGCACTCACAACATGCCCACAACACATGCATCATCAAGGGGAATTAATTGTTAGAAATGAATTCAACATTCAGCCTTTAACATTTTTATTCTGCCAGGGAGGCCAGAGAATAAATCTATTCTTTCAAGCAGGCTGTTATTAATCTCTGGCTTTCACAAACGGCGAACAGTCACCGAATCCAGCTGACAGCACATATTCATTTAAAGACTAATAAGGAGAATTACCCATATTAGTTAAAGTGTGTTCTTCATCATGGGTAAATCTTTCCAGAACTATTGCAGGAATTGGATTGGAGTACGTGGAACAAATTGACTTGTTCTAATTGTTATCTAAAGGTGAGGCATTGAGAAAAATTTCCAAAATACATTCTGACAATCATTTCAGCTTCGTTTTGGGAAGAACATAATCTTGCAATAGATATTATTTAACTGTTTTTTTTTGGTAAAGAAATACATTAAAAAACCCTTCAGTCTTTTGTGTGGTCAGATTCAGAGATGTCTCTTTACTTTCTATGTGTTTATATTAGGTTTTTAACTGTAATGGGTTCAAATGCATGAAGGAGGAATAGAAATAGGAAGCAGGCTTCAAAGAGCAGAACCTGAGAACATATGATGGAGAAGTAATTCTAGGGGGCTTGTCTTCTACACTCCAATTTCATCACCCAGGGAAAATGCTTCCCTTGCTCTGTCCCTTTTTAATCGTACCAATCTGGTTGTCAGCGTTCCTCAAATTATGCAAACTTAGAAGAATCCATTATTATAGTGTACTTCTGAGTGTCTTAAAAGAGAAAAGGGATATTAAACCAAAGACATACTATATCAAATATCATAGCTGCTGAATATCTACAAAGCCATCTTAGGAATCCCATCATACTTTTTAAGTTTTTATTGGTAGACACTTTGTTATGTTTCTCTGGTTGATTGGAGAAATGAACATTGCTTCATGGTTGTGACGTCTGATTTCTCTCATGTCTAGTCTAGCATCTTCCCTGAGTTCTAACCTTCCTTTCACAGTATTTTGTGGAAATTATTGAAGAGTTGATGCTTCAGGGGCAATTTTGAAATTGGCTCCACTCTTCAATACTGTGACGTGGAAGCTACAGTTGACGTGCACCTGCAGTTTGCCACCAGCAGACATATTCTGCCATTTCTAAGATGCAAATCTCATTCACAGGTGGTAAGATCAGAATGAAGTTCAATTATTTCTGAATTTCTGTGCTCCTATTGGATGCAGGAACTGTCAAGTGATACAAAAAGACTCATCTTGCTCAAAATGAGGGGTGTGACAACAGCACCAAGGGCTATGAAATGAAATTCTCCATCTGACATTGGTTTTCACAGATTCACCTTTAATAGTTTGGTATAGTTTTATTAAATATTATTTTACGCTCCTGAGCATTAACCTGCATTTCTCTGAGACTTTATTGCTAGTTTACATAAACTCAACTAATACTTACTGAGGCTTTCTTATATTTGTTTAAATGTATACAAATAGAAAATGCAATACTCTAGAATAAAGAAAAGTCATATGTTAAGAAACAAGGTAAAAGACTATACTTAAGTAACTTTAGAATATTTAATTATTATTCAGTCAAAGCTTCATTATTGCTACTTATTTGAATTTGCACTTTTGTTTGTGAGGAAATGAAACAGGTAAAATGTTCAGTATGTCAGAGAGTGGACCAGCCTTGGATATTATATGGTCTTGACTCTTCCACGTGTTTCCATGGTCATCATGCCTTATGTGGTCCCAAACTCCTTAGCTCATCCAAATTAACTTTCTCAAAGTTTTCCCCAAGCACTTCATTTTTTCTCATAACTTCATGAATGTAGAGGGGCTGATTTCTTACAATAATGTGTTTTTCTTCTCTCTTTCTCCTATTCATCATTTAAAATTCATATTTGATGTCACTTCTTATGAGCAGTGATTTCTGCCTGCTCTAGCTGAGTTAGGGATCCCCTCTTTGTTCTCATTATGTCCTATGCTTATGCTTTTCACAGCACCTATTTTGCTGTATTTAAACACTTTTTCTTGCCTTTCTTTATACCTGACTGTGATTTCCTTGAGGGTAGATATTGTGTTGTTTTTATTTCCAGATACCCAGTGAGTAATATGTAGAAACATTTATTGTATACATGGCTTATGGAGTTCACCACAGGCTGTTTAGTTGCAGGGAAAGAATCACCTAGGGAAATAATGCTTTTTCTTGACTATGAAAACCTAGTGCCACATTTTTGTCCTAGAGTGATAATAAATCTTTATTCTGGCTTATGTTTGAGATCTCAGGCTCTCCTAGAAGTGTGGGTTTTTACATGAGACTCAGATCTGTCCCATGGCTTCCCATACAGGGATCCTCTGCAGTAAAAGATTAACTCAGGAAGTCTGGATTGTTCACACTCTGCACATTCCAAAGAAAGAACCTTTGCTCTGCTTCTGGAAGGTAACCTCTAAGCCCTTAGAATATCCTCTCTGATGAGAGTGTCACTGTTCACATGGAGGCCTTGGGCCACACCAGACAGTCTGTGCTAATGTTGTGATTTATGGTGGGGGCCCTGAACCACTGAGAATCAGCTTGGGATTTTAGGTGGCCTGGAGACTAAGGTAAGCCATGCTTTTGTGATGGTCCACACCAAGGCTCAGGTGAACTGTCCTGGCTGGCAATGCTCTGTGCATATTGTCACATACTGTTGCTGGGAGAAATAAGTGTTATACACATGACTCCCCTGTGAGAGAAAAATTGGAAGCTTGTGCCTAGTGTCTCCTGGAACTGCCCTATGAGTCTTTTCCATTTTTGCTGTAATAAACTGTAACTGTGCATAATAGATTTCCTGAGCTCTCTGAGAACCTGTAGCAAATCACTGAACCTGAGTGAGGTCTTTTGTACCATCAAACAAATAACCTGAAGGATTAAAACAGTTTAGAGAAGCTTCTGAACATCTGTGGTTATCTTATCTTAAAGTGCCTTATTACCATTGCACGAATAGATCAAGGTTTGGAAATTGTATTATATGACTTCAATTAACATTTCCTTACCCCTAACATCCTGTGGAATTTTCTGGACATTTGATAATAATGTATGTGAGCTTGACACTGAACTCCACTTTTAGGATAAATAGTGAAACTTAATGTATATTAAGTCACACTAAAATCTGTTCTCTTCTTTGGGACAGATTAGACTAGAAACTTATTAGTTTCTGAGAGTTCATTACATTCTTTGTGGTGGCCTTAGTGGTCAAAATATTTCCTGAAATCCACTTTACTGTAAATAATTACTTATTTAGATTTTGTTTAGGGATGGGCTTATAATTGTATAATTATACAAAGATACAAAGATACAATTTGTACTGAAATAACTCATGGAAGGGAGAAAGTTATAGAGCTAACAGAAGAAAAAGTTTGTATGCTATTAAAATTAAGTTGGATTTAATACAAACAAGATTGTTGTAAGTTAAGATGCAAAATGTAATTCCCAAGATAACCACTAGGAAATAATCCAAAAATTAAAAGCAAAGAAAACAAGAGAATAAGAATGGTGTACTAGAAAATATCTATTTAAAACAACAGAAGGAAGTAATAGAGAAATAGAGACATTCCTATTAGTAGGGAATGGAGGCAAAAAAGACATAAAATATATTAAAAAACACATAGCAACTTGGCATACATAAAGTGAATGAATTAAACACTTCAATCAAGAGGCAGAGATTGGAAGAATAGATAAAAAGCAATATGAGAAAAAGTTTAGTCTCAAAGATGCAAATAGATTTGAAGTAAAAGGATGAAGAAAGATATACCATTCATAAAGTACCCAAAAGAGATTTGGACTGGCTACACTAATATCACACAAAAATAGAATTTAAGACAGATTGTCACTAGAGTAAAAGAGGAAAAAGGATTAATTCATCTTGGAAACATAACAATTATAAAATTGTATGCACCTAACGAAAGAACTCCAAAATATATGAAGCAGAAAGGGACAGAATTGAAGAGAGAAATAGATAATTCTATCATATACTTGGAGACTTCAATACTCCACTTTTAAGAATGTATAGAGCAATAAAGCATAAGGTTAATAAGGTCGTATGGTAGTTTTAGTTTTTTAAGGAACTTCCATGTGGATTAGGGAGGATGGGGGGGAGGGAGAAGCAAGAGGGAAGAGATATGGGGATATATGTATAACTGATTCACTTTGTTATAAAGCAGAAACTAACACACCATTGTAAAGCAATTATACTCCATTAAAGTTGTTTAAAAAAAAGATTAAAAAGGAAATAGAGGACATAAATAAACCAAATAGACTTAGTAGATATCTATAGAACACTTCATCCAAAAAGAGCATGATACACATTCTTCTTAACTGTATGTGGTCCATTATGCATTACTGACCAGATATTAGGTTAAAAAACAAACCTTAATAAACTTTAAAATAATAGAAATCATATGTAGTACATTTTCCTACCATAATGGAATAAAATTAAAAATCAATAAAAATGAAATCTTATTTTTTTTAATTATGGAAGTTAAAAACACTCTTCTAAATATCCAGTGGGGAAAGAAAAAAAAATCAAAAGGGAAGTTGGAAAATACTTTGAGATAAATGAAAACAGTGACAAAACATACCAAAACTTATCAAATGCAGCTAAAGCAGTGTTCAGAGAGAGGTTTATAGCTGTAAACTCCTATTTTTAAAAAGAAGAAAGATCTCAAATCAATAATAAGACTTTAAATTTTATGAAAATAAAAAAAAGAAGAACATACTAAACCTAAAGCAGGCATAAGGGAGGAAATAATAAAAACTAGAATAGAAATAAATGAAATGAAGAATTTTTTTAAAAATGAAGAAAATCAGTCAAGTCAAAAGTTTAAAATCCTTCCTTTCCAGTTTCTACAGGAAGGGGAGCCCTTGGAGGAGCAAGGTAAATAAAATTGGAACATATTTATTGGGTTGGCCAAAAGGTTCCTTCAGTTTTTTCTGTAAGATGGCTCTAGTAGCACGTACTTGTCTTTAACTTCATTCAAAACAGTTTTGTTAGATTGTATGTGACAGCTGTCATATCAGCGATCAGCATGCATTTAAAAAAGACTTATGAAAATTGACGTATTTTTGTGTAGCCATTTTAATATTGAAGATGGACGGAAAAAAAGCAACATTTTTGTCATATTATGCTTTATTATTTCAAGAAAGGTAAAAATGCAACCGAAACGCAAAAAAAGATTTGTGCAGTGTATGGAGAAGGTGCTGTGACTGATGGAACATGTCAAAAGTGGTTTGCAAAGTTTCATGCTGGAGATTTCTCACTGGACGATTCTCCATGGTTGGGTAGACCAGTTGAAGTTGATAGCAATCAAACCAAGACATTAATTGAGAATAACCAACATTATAACACGCGGGAGATAGCTGACATACTCAAAATATCTAATCAAGCATTGAAAACCATTTGCACCAGCTTGGTTATGTTAATCGCGTTGATGTTTGAGTTCCACATAAGTTAAGTGAAAAAAACCTCCTTGACAGTACTTCTGCATGCGATTCTCTACTTAAATATAATGAAAACGTTCCGTTTTTAAAACAAATTGTGACGGGCGATGAAAAGTGAATACTGTACAACAATGTGGAATGGAAGAGATCGTGGGGCAAGTGAAATGAACCACCACCAACCACACCAAAGTCCAGTCTTCATCCAAAGAAGGTGATGTTATGTATATGGTGGGATGGGAAGGGAGTCCTCTATCATGAGTTCCTTCTGGAAAACCAAACAATTAATTCCAACAACTACTGCTCCCAGTTAGACCAAATGAAAGCAGCACTCGATGAAAAGCGTCCAGAATTAGTCAACAGAAAACTCATATCTACCATCAGGATAATGCAAGACTACATGTTTTTTGATGACCAAGCAAAAGGTGTTACAGCTTGGCTGGGAAGTTCTGATTCATCCGCCGTATTCACCAGACATTGCACCTTTGGATTTCCATTTATTTCGGTCTTTACAAAATTCTCTTAATGGAAAATATTTCAGTTCACTGGAAGACTGTTAAAGGCACCTGGAAAAGTTCTTTACTCAAAAAGATAAAAAGTTTTGGGAAGATGGAATTATGAAGTTGCCTGATAAATGGCAGAATGTAGTGGAACAAAAGGGTGAATACGTTGTTCAGTAAAGTTTTTGGTGAAAATGAAAACTGTGTCTTTTACTTTTACTTAAAAACCAAAGACACTTTTTGGCCAACCCAATAAAATATACAACATGATGATTTGATGTACATGTGCATTGTGAAAGGATTCTTCCTCATTGAATTAATTAACACATCCATCACTTCACTTATTTACCTTTTTTGGGGGGAGGGGGGCGGTGAGAACATTTAAGTTTTGCTCTCCTAGCAAATTTCAATAACTCCATTTTTATATCATCACAATCTACATAGCCGCAATGTTAAAAAGTTACATGCTAACTATGTAAGATCAAGTACTTTGATTTTTGGCAGGGAGATGACTGAGAAGATACACATTCTAGATAAGTTTCCAGAAGCAGAGAAAATGGTGTCTTTTAAATGTTCCATATATTTCTCTTTACTTCTTAGACTTCTTTTAGTAAGATGGCTTCATTGTTGCCATCAAAGAAATGTGAATGAAAGTGAGTGTGCCATTTTAGGACCAAACTTTTAAAAAGCTTATATACCTTTCGTAGCTCTCACGTCTTTTCCTTGGTGTCCCTGAAAGATAGTTTTTAGATGTTTGGAACTTGAAGCTCTGAACCACAGGCTGGTAGGGAAATGGACTGACTCTCACTAGACTTTTCATAAGCAAGAAATAAACCTTTGTTGCACTAAAATACCACAACCTATTTTAACCTAATCTCAGAAGAAATAGGTCAACAAATGGTGTTAACATTTTAATCTACCCAAAATACAGCCTTAACTAATACAGGCAGAGTATTATAAAATGGATTTTTGAGGAGACAAAGGAAGAGTCCCTTTTATCAATTTTGTATTATTTGATTTCTATAAGACTTAAAAATATGTGTATGAATATTACTAAAATATTGGTCTTAAAACATGATTGAAATCTTCCCTTCAATTCTGACATAGAGTCCTCTGGTTATGTCACTGATTAGCAGACTCTTCATTTATAAACTTGTTGGAAGTACAGTTTTTAGAAGATAAAGGATCATTTATTGTCAACCAATTGAGCTCCCAAATATGAGACAAAGAGGGAAAAAAGGAGAAGAAAAAAGAGCATTCTTCCAGTTGCTCATGTAAAAACCTTGGAGTCATCTTTGACCCCTTTTTGACTCTCACACTCCATATCCAATCCCTCAGAGAGTCCTGGCTATGCAGCCTTCAAGTTAGATACAAAATTTAGCTACTACTTATCCTCAATTACTACCACTCTAGGCCATCTTTGACCAGAATTAATAAAAAGCTTTTAAAGTTGTCTACCTACTTCTCTACTTGTCTCTGTCTATTCTCAAAACAGCAGCCTGAGTGATCCTATTAAAAAGTACGTCAGATCATGTCACTTTTCTGCTCAATATCCTTCAGGCATGTCATCTCCATCAGAGTAAAAGTAAAGTCCTGACAGAGACCTACAAGGCTGTACATGATATTTCTGACCTCCATTTCCCACTTCCACCTTCGCTCCCTCTGCTTAAGTCAAGGTTTCCTTGCTGTTCTAGGAATAGGTCAGGCATGATGTTGCCTTAATGTTTTTGTATTTTCTCTTTCTTCTCTTTAGAATGCTTGTCTTCAACATCCGCACAGCTAGATACCTCCCTTTAGTGCAGTGTCACCTTTTCATGAGATTGTCCTGTTATTCGGTCCATCCTGTTATTCCAAATGTAACCCTTTCTATCCCTCTTCTATAATTTTCTCTTTCCTTTTCATAATCTCCTGTCCTTTTCACTCTCTATGTACTACACATCTCACGTATTTATCTTTTTTATCCTCAGTTTCTCTCACTAGAGAGTATGTCCCACGGGGCAAGGATTTTTGTCTGTGTGCCTAGAACAGTGCTTGGCACATAAGAGTATTCAATAAATATTAGTACTTCTGAGTGACAAATGCAGTGTTGGACTGTTTATATATATTTTTCACTTAGTCTTCATAATGATCCTATTATATATATACTTTTGTCTCCTTTTTTTTTTTTTTTCCTTAGATGAAGACACTGAAACTGAGAGAAGTTAAAATATGTGAATGTAGGTCTTTCTGACTTCAAAGCCATTGTTCTTTATTATATCTTAGTTACTTTTACTCAGGAAAATAGGTCTTATGTGACAGGTCCTTAGGTCTTTATTTCCTTTTTACCTGGGACTCTCTTCAATCTTCCTTTCGCTCTCTGACTTTTCATGTTAACACAGCAAAGACAACCCATTGTGAAGCCTGTCTTAGGCACACTGTCACCCTCTCCTCTAAAATCTCACCAGTTGGAGTAGAGCTGTCAGCCTTTTGTGAACATGGTAAGCCTCTCAGTGAAGTAAAAGGCCAATATTACTGTGTACCTTGTAAAAGCTATCATAGTAGAAAAGAACATGCAGAAATGTTCACATGATGAAGAGAAATGTCACCAGATGCATATAATCTTGAAATTCTTACCTATATATATATTTTTAACATCTTTATTGGGGTATAATTGCTTTACAATGGTGTGTTAGTTTTTGCTTTATAACCTATATTTTTATATACACTACTTGAGTTAACAGTTCTGAGACAATAAAAGAAAGGCACAATCATTTTGTTCAGTTCAAGTGCTTGACATAAAAAAAAGCGCTTTTTATAAAAGTGAATATCAGCTGAGTAATCGCTGAAAAAAAAATTGCCTATTGATCTAATCAAAAGAGAGCATTCAAAATGAACATAGTCCAGGTTTATGTAAAATTTAGGATAAGTCAAATGCTTAGTACTTTTGAGGTAAAAATTTTATGATACCTGAATACTAGTGGCAGAAAACTCAAGGGCAGAAAAGATAAAGTTGGAATAAAAAGTGAAGCTAAGTGGAATTGCTACAAGTTGGTTCATTAGGAATAAAGGAAAAGCAGAGTAGAGAGGACAAAACAGTGTAATGATTAAACAGGAAGCTTTGCTTCCTATGTCGGTCCAATATTTATGTGAATAAGAGTATTTAAGAATTCAGAGTAAAAGGAGAGCAACAAGATGAAAAGGTCTTTTAATTCTTACCTTGAATTTAAATTTCTTGATCATCTTACAGTGGACAATAATGAATGCCGTTAAAAAGAATATTTGTTGAAGAAAGTTAGCAAAACATATATATTTATATATATATGCTTCAATATATGTGTGTGCACACATGTCCCAAGCAGCTTATTTCTGTGATTCCATATATCAGAGAAAACTTACTTAGGGTTTTTACTTCTAAAGGTGCTAATATAACATTGGATGTATTTACAAATAAAAGCAGCTAAACCCTCATGTTTCAGGACTTGCATTCTGAAGTTTCATTTCTCTATCATGTAATAGACAAAGTAGGTGCTCTTAGCCAGGTAGTTCTTCCTCAGGCAGAAATTAGAGGATCCGTGTCACCCTGGAATCATCTCCATTCCAGGCAACTAGAAGGGAAACAAACCAGACAGATCATTCCTGGGGAGGTTTTCATTGGCCAGGCTGGGAAATATACATTTCTCTTTCGCTCACATTCCATTAGCTAGACCTCCATTACATGGCCACACTCACCTGTCCAGCCACGTGCCCAGGAAGAAGAGGAATATGGCTTTGAGAACAGATAGCAATCTGCCCCATCAGAATAGCACACTATGTTGGGCTGCTATTATGAGTAATGGCATTGTTCTAGACACTGGCACATTTGAATATTGGTTTTTTGCGGACCCTAAATTAGAATACTAATTGTACAATTTCTGATGAAATAAGTTGTTTCATTTGGACTAAAAATACATAATAGTATATATTTAGGTTTATGTCACATGTCTTATTAACATGTACTTTTTTTGGTTTCTATCAAATGACAGAAAACTTACAATTCTAGAGTTTCAGAATAGTTTGAATTTAGAAAGCTATTCACTGCAGATTATTTGTGGCATTAATGGAGTCCTGTAATTGAAATGCTGAAAATGTAAATTAATTGGCTTGTAAATGAGACAGGTATAACAAGTAGATGAGGTCCCCGGGTCTGTTTTCATTCAGCTACCAAGTTGCAGGAGAAAGTGAAAATGTTTACAGAGGTTAATGGAATAATTATGTGGGATTTATCAATTCTGTTTAAACTGCATTTAAAACATAGAGCCATATTGTGCACCTGAAATTATAAAACGGGCTTTCTCAGAATTCAGAATGTTTAGAACTAAAAAAGAGGCATTTTGTATTATTGTGAAAAGGTAACTGTCTTTTTAAAAGTAGGAATTTATTTATAATTTTCTCTTCCAATCCATTTTCTAGGCTTTTATAAAAAGACACATCTGTCTTCAAAGTTAGTTCATTTAAGTCATAGAGAGAGAAGCAAGTGCAGAATAAAAAGAAAATCACTGCCATAATGCAGAGTTCTGAAATACCATCACTTAGAAAGAGATATCTCCAGAAAGAGACTATTTTAAATATTAACATTTGTAAGCTTCTTATTTCACTCCCTTTCCTTCCCTCCTTCCCTCCTTCCTTCCTTCCTTTCTTTCTTCTTTCTCTCTCTTTTTTTGTTTTTTCATTTTTATCAAGTTTTTAGATTGCTTCTTCAGGAAGATTCTTAATTTACTGGCTGAAATGATGGAAGGGGAAGCCAGGTACATGATTTCACCTAAGCAAGAATCTCCACCTCTAAGGAATAGTGATAACTAGATTATGCAGCTAAGATCATCACCTTCATTCCTCCTTATTTGGGTAGGTTCCCCTATACACTCAAGAGGAGTTAAGCTCAAACCACTTTACAAAGCATATCAAATTAATCTTTTCAATATCCCATCAGTTAGTTTTATGCCTGGATACTCATTTAAGAAAGCTTCAGACATAAATAGCACTCATCTCTATTCACCTAAATTACTGATTTTTTCAAATTCTTTTCTTGAACTTCAGTGGGTCAATAATTTTATTTTTGTTTTAAGAAACATCTTTATTCACAATCATTAATTTAAGCATTTTTAAATAAAAATTAAAATATATCTAAAAATGAAAAGTATGAAGAGTAAATATATTAACTCTTACTTGGATGTTTACAAACTGAATGAAAAAAGGTATTTTCAACAACAAAAGGTATAGAGTATATAGCAGAGTTTTTATTTTTCTTTTTATAATTGAAGTATAGTACAATATTGGTTTCAGGTGTACAACATAGTGGTTTCACATTTATATACATTATGAAATTACCTCCATGATAAGTTTAATAACTATCTGTCACCATACATAGTTGTTATTATCATATTGTTGACTATATTCTCTATGCCATACATTATACCCCCATGACCTATTTATTTTATGAATAGAAGTTTGTACCTCTTAATCCCCTTCACCTATTTCATTTGTTTTTGTATCCCTTTCCTCTCTGGTGACCACCAGTTTGTCCTCTGTATTTTTGAATCAGTTTCTGTTTTGTTTCATTTGTTTGTTTTGTTTTTTTAGATTCCACACATAAGTGAAATCATACAGTATTTGTCCATTTCCCTTAGCATAATACTACCTAGATTCATCCATGTTGTTGCAAATGGCAAGATTTCATTCTTTTTTATGACTGAGTAATATTCCATTGCATATATATATATATATATATAGATATAGATAGATATAGATAGATATATAGATAGATATATAGATATATACCACATTTTCTTTATCCATTCATCTATCAATGGGCACTTAGGTTGCTTTCATATCTTGGCTCTTGTAAATAATGCTGTGATGAACAAAGATGTGAATATCTCTTCAAATTAGTGTTTTTGTTTTCTTCAGATAAATACCCAGGAATGGAATTTGCTGGATCTTTTTTTTTTTTTAACATCTTTATTGGAGTATAATTGCTTTACAATGGTGTGTTAGTTTCTGCTTTATAACAAAGTGAATCAGCTATACATATACATATATCCCCATATCTACTCCCTCTTACTTCTCCCTCCCACCCTCCCTATCCCACCCCTATACGTGGTCATAAAGCACCGAGCTGATCTCCCTGTGCTATGTGGCTGCTTCCCACTAGCTGTCTGTTTTACATTTGGTAGTGTCAATGCTACTCTCTTACTTTGTCCCAGCTTACCCTTCCCCCTCCCTGTGTCCTCAAGTCCATTCTCTACGTTTGGGTCTTTTTTATTTATTTATTTTTTTTAACATCTTTATTGGGGTATAACTGCTCCACAATGGTGTGCTAGTTTCCACTCCACAACAAAGTGAATCAGTTATACATATACATATGTTCCCATATCTCTTCCCTCTTGCGTCTCCCTCCCTCCCACCCTCCCTATCCAACCCCTCCAGGCGGTCACAAAGCACCGAGCTGATATCCCTGTGCCATGCGGCTGCTTCCCACTAGCTATCTACCTTACGTTTGTTAGTGTATATATGTCCATGCCTCTCTCTCGCTTTGTCACAGCTTACCCTTCCCCCTCCCCATATCCTCAAGTCCGTTCTCCAGTAGGTCTGTGTCTTTATTCCTGTCTTACCCCTAGGTTCTTCATGACATTTTTTTCCCTTAAATTCCATATATATGTGTTAGCATACGGTATTTGTCTTTTTCTTTCTGACTTACTTCACTCTGTATGACAGACTCTAGGTCTATCCACCTCATTATAAATAGCTCAATTTCGTTTCTTTTTATGGCTGAGTAATATTCCATTGTATATATGTGCCACATCTTCTTTATCCATTCATCCAATGATGGGCACTTAGGTTATTTCCATCTCCAGGCTATTGTAAATAGAGCTGCAATGAACATTTTGGTACATGACTCTTCTTGAATTTTGGTTTTCTCAGGGTATATGCCCAGTAGTGGGATTGCTGGGTCATATGGTAGTTCTATTTGTAGTTTTTTAAGGAACCTCCATACTGTTCTCCACAATGGCTGAACCAATTCACATTCCCACCAGGAGTGCAAGAGTGTTCCCTTTTCTCCACACCCTCTCCAGCATTTATTGTCTGTAGATTTTTTGATGATGGCCATTCTGACTGGTGTGAGATGATATCTCATTGTAGTTTTGATTTCCATTTCTCTAATGATTAATGATGTTGAGCATTCTTTCATGTGTTTGTTGGCAGTCTGTATATCTTTGGAGAAATGTCTGTTTAGGTCTTCTGCCCATTTTTTGATTGGGTTGTTTGTTTTTTTGTTATTGAGCTGCATGAGCTGCTTGTAAATTTTGGAGATTAATCCTTTGTCAGTTGCTTCATTTGCAAATATTTTCTCCCATTCTGAGGGCTGTCTTTTGGTCTTGTTTATGGTTTCCTTTGCTGTGCAAAAGCTTTGAAGTTTCATTAGGTCCCATTTGTTTATTTTTGTTTTTATTTCCATTTCTTTAGGAGGTGGGTCAGAAAGGATCTTGCTGTGATTTATGTCACAGAGTGTTCTGCCTATATTTTCCTCTAAGAGTTTGATAATTTCTGGCCTTACATTTAGGTCTTTAATCCATTTTGAGCTTATTTTTGTGTATGGTGTTAGGGAGTGATCTAATTTCATTCTTTTACATGTATCTGTCCAGTTTTCCCAGCACCACTTATTGAAGAGGCTGTCCTTTCTCCACTGTACATTTCTGCCACCTTTTTCAAAGATAAGGTGTCCATATGTGTTTGGGTTTATCTCTGGGCTTTCTATCCTGTTCCATTGATCTTTCTGTTTTTGTGCCAGTACCATACTGTCTTGATTACTGTAGCTTTGTAGTATAGTCTGAAGTCAGGGAGCCTGATTCCTCCAGCTCCGTTTTTCGTTCTCAAGATTGCTTTGGCTGTTCGGGGTCTTTTGTGTTTCCATACAAATTGTGAAAGTTTTTGTTCTAGTTCTGTGAAAAATGCCAGTGGTAGTTTGATAGGGATTGCATTGAATCTGTAGATTGCTTTGGGTAGTAGAGTCATTTTCACAATGTTGATTCTTCCAATCCAAGAACATGGTATATCTCTCCATCTATTTGTATCATCTTTAATTTCTTTCATCAGTGTCATAGTTTTCTGCATACAGGTCTTTTGTCTCCTTAGGTAGGTTTATTCCTAGATATTTTATTCTTTTTGTTGCAATGGTAAATGGGAGTGTTTTCTTGATTTCACTTTCAGATTTTTCATCATTAGTATATAGGAATGCCAGAGATTTTTGTGCATTAATTTTGTATCCTGCTACTTTACCAAATTCATTGATTAGCTCTAGTAGTTTTCTGGTAGCATCTTTAGGATTCTCTATATATAGTATCATGTCATCTGCAAACAGTGACAGCTTTACTTCTTCTTTTCCAATTTGGATTCCTTTTATTTCCTTTTCTTCTTTGATTGCTGTGGCTAAAACTTCCAAAACTACGTTGAATAAGAGTGGTGAGAGTGGGCAACCCTGTCTTGTTCCTGATCTTAGTGGAAATGCTTTCAGTTTTTCACCATTGAGGATGATGTTGGCTGTGGGCTTGTCATATATGGCCTTTATTATGTTGAGGAAAGTTCCCTCAATGCCTACTTCGCTGGATCTTATGGTAGTTCTATTTTAAATATTTTGAGGAACTTTCATACTGTTTTCCATTGTGGCTGCACCAATTTACATTCCAGCCAACAGTGCACAGGATTCTTTTTTATCCATTACCTCACCAACACTTGTTATTTGTTGTTCTTTTAATTATAGACATTCTGACAGGTATGAGGTGGTATCTCATTATAATTTTGATTTGCATTTCCCTGATAATTAGTGTTAACAACTTTCCATGTGTCTGTGTTCTTTGGAAAAATATCTATTTACTTCCTCTGCCCAGTTTTTAATCAAATTGCTTATTTTTTGATATTGAGTTGTATGAGTTCTTTGTATATTTTTGATAATAACCCCTTATCGGATATATAATTTGCAACTATCTTTTGCCATTCAGTAGGTTGTTATCAGAGTCTTCTGACCTTGGCATTATTGACATTTTGGACCAGATAATTATTTACTGTTGGACTATCCTTATATTGTAGGATATTAGCAGGATTCCTGACTACCTACCAAACGCCATCCAGCTGGCACAACATAAATGTCTCCAGATTTTGCCAAATGTACCCTTGGGAGAAGCACAATGCTTCAGTTGAGAACCATTGAGCATTATAATTATTTTTTTATTATTTTAATCACAAATATGGCAAATATTCACATGTATGCTCTTAATTTTTGATGAACTATAACATTCTTCCTTGCAGTAACTCACCACTCAGAGGGCAGAATTGTTCACAGTATTTTAGTACAGCTGTTAATCAATGTGGGGCTTTAGGCAAGTCTATACTGAATGAGACTCTGGACTAATTCATCGGTTTTAGCTTTCATAATGAAGGAGAAACTAATATGTTTTTAGTGTGATTGAGCCAAAGTGCTAAAGTGTCAATAAATCATCATGATAGAACAAATTGAGTTAATGGATTTCTTAGTGTTTTGCCTTTAGAATGAGAGGCAGAGGACGAAGTCACTGAACGAGAAACCTCGCAGTCATATAGCTTAGTTATATCTGAATATTAGAGTATTTAAGATTATTCACTAGCTAGTTCAATTCTGTTTTTATTCAGTGTTGAAAAATGAACAATTATCTGATGAATTTCAATCTTGCAAAAAGTGCTTTAGGATAATTTTGGCCTAAAAGACATTATACAGTCTGTATAGATCTCGGGTTTGGGATTGGGTTTATTTTGAGAAGTACCTAAATTCTGAAGCTCTTACAGTTTGTGTGCTGACTTAGCCTTAAGGCCACTTCATTGCTTGGAAAATTCTAGATGTGAATTGAAACATCTTAGTAATGTGAGGCTATTCAAGATAATGACTCTATTTGGATAGTGAGAAGGTAATTCTGGGATATTCACATTGGGATATTCAGTAGCAGGTGAGAAGCACTTAACTGGAGCATTGAAAAGAGAAGAATAAAATCTTTCTATTTCTAATTCTCAGCAGTTTTGAGATCTACCTTTCCTTAACTACTCAGATCACAAATCGCTCTGATAGAGGATATTTTGTACATGTGGGTTAAATCCTCAAGTATACCTTACATCTTTCAGGTACCCCAAGTATCTCCTAGGCCCTGGTGAAAGATATGAAGCAAATGTATCTTACTTATCCCTTTGCATGCTCTGCAGATTTTACTATAGAACCCATATGGAGGGACTCTCATCCCACACTTATCTTTAGACAGAGTATTGACTGAAAATGGGAACATTTTTTTAAAACTACTTTTGCCAAACCTATACCGTCGTCCTAAATAAATTAAATCATCTTCAAAGTACGAATTTTGTATAAGAATAAAAACACATAATTTTCCTGGAAATAAGTGATACAAAGCACATCTGAAAAGCTACCTCTTCCATGAACTAGTTCGTGACTCCAAAATTGGTACATGTCCTGTCTCAACCCAACAACCTTCATGACCATTATGATGTTATGATAACACATTTTAAAAACATATTCTTCTGTATACTGTAGAGACTTATGTGCTCATCTCATGCTGCTTTACTAATCTGGGAGCTCTTTCAAGAGATATTTCATAGTTTCATTTCAGAGTTACTTTGCCTCACACGGTTGTATTGATCTTTCTAGTCATTATGTCGAGATTAAAAAATCAACCCCTAAATTAGTGGCTTAACACAACAAAAATATTTTTTATACTCATCCATCTGCAGTTTGGGCAGGGCTCCAGGGCTCAGTGGAGAGAGCTCATCCTTGTTCTACTAGGTGACTAGCTTCTGGGACAACTAGAAGTCTGGGTTCTGAAATCATCTTGAAGACTTGATTGCTCACGTATCTGGTGGTGATACTGGCTGTTAGCTGAGATCTTAGTTGAAACTATTGACCAGAATATCTATCAATCACTGGTCTCTCCATGTGGTTGGTGCTTCCTAATAACATGGTGACTGGGTTCCCAGGGTGACAAATTGATTTGATGGGATTTAAAGGATTTCAGGCAGCCTCTGATGCAAAGTATAGTCCATCCCTTTGGACATAAAGGGCCAAGTGGTGTATAAAGCTCACACTACACATCTTTATGTTACACTGACTATAGCCAGAGAGGGCATTACTACCTGGAGAGGAAGTCCTGTCCCAACAAGTTTATCACTTCAGTGAAAATTTCCCAGATCTCTTTCCCTAACTCTACCATCCCCTCTACTCTGCCACCCAGCATTTATTCGTCCCTTCAAGAGCTCATTTTTAGCTCTTATCACTTTGTTTGGAAAGTGTTTTCTTGTTTGTTTTGCCTTGATCTTTGTCCAGTGCCTGGCATGTCATTTAAGACCACAGAGAGGTCGTCTTTGTTAAACTGATGGAGGGAATAAATTTTGGATCTTGCGTTGGCAGATTTATTAGGTAAAGAAAGTGGCATAAATTTACCTGTGGTCTTATGCAAATGGAATGCTTTAGGAGCTGACCTTGGATGGAGAAGAAAACCTGGAGCTAAAGAAATGAATGAATGAGTAGATGAGTGAATGAATGGCAGAGTAGAAAATAACTTTTAACTGCTAATTTGGCTAAACTATCAAAATAAAGTACTGTATGATAAAATAACTCACTTACTAACCCAGAAAGCTTCACTAGTGCTAGTCTAGAAACTCTTCAAGCCTCTAGTTAGCACCTGTAGTAAGACAACTGAAACATAGTATAATTTTTGCTCTATATCAGTCCCATGAGACAAGAAACTGTTTGAGTTCAGGGTCCAATTATTGCTTGTAATAAAGTAGTTTCTCTATAAATGTTGAGTGAGAGATCAGTTAATCAAACTAGATTTTATAAACATAAATGTATTTTACATTTTTGGTAAAGATTTGGTAAACCAAATTTCATAATATCTACATGACCTTGATATTAACATGGAAAGAGTCATTTTTCATTGTCTACTATTGGCACCTCTCCCCATCATTATAGTCAGTCATTCAAATCTCTAACAAGTCAGAATATTAAATAAAATAAAGTTTATCATCTCATGTTAAGGTATGAAGATAAGAAATTTTTGTCCTGAACTGTAAGAGGAACAGTCAAGAGAACAAAGAAGGAGGTAAGAGGATAATAACGAGAATGTAAGTATCCAAGAAATATTGTCTGTCTGTTATGATTTATATAATGAAGTTAAAAAGTTGAAAGCCAAAAAAAAAAAAAAAGTTGAAAGCCAATTTTAAAGCATTTCACAGTAATATCAAGAAAATTAGTTTGAAGGATACATTTAATGTTTTGAATCTGAATCTGTCCAGCCTGTCATGAATTTTAACTGAGTTTAAAAAGTATTCTGATGCATATTATATGTTGGCGTTTCAAATACCACAGAACTACACAAGAAATGATAATACAGTAGGAATCAATTACTTGGCAGTAATAAAGTATTTCAGCTGAAATCATGATGAATGTCAAAGGAAATATTTTGATGTATTTAAATAATGAACTCTACTATTTGTAAAACCTTGTTGTGTCAGATAACTTCTAGAACAGTATTCTGATTTTTAACCTCATCTAGTTTTACTTCTTATTAACACACACATACACACACACAAGTACACATATTATAACTGTGAAACTTATTAAATTTTCACAAACTGAACACCTCTGTGTAACCAATACCCAGATCAAAAAGACAGAATATTGTCAGCACACCAAAAGCCCTCCTTATATCCTCTTCCTATCTATCTCTACTTGTCTCCCAAACTAATTACTATCCTGACTGTAGCATAGATTATTTTGCCTATTTTTGTATTTTATGTTAATAGAACAAAAAGTAGAGTATGTAATTTTTGTGTGTGTGACTGGCTTCTTTCACTCAAGGTTATATTTGTGGGAATAATCCATATTATTGCTAATAGTTGTACATTGTTAATTTTTATTGCTGCATAGTATTCCATCAGATAACTATTCTACAATTTATATATCCATTCTATTAGTCATGGAACTTTGGGTGTTTTAAGTTTGGGGTTATTATAAATAGCACTGCCAGGAGGAACATTTAATATATTTAATTGAATATATCCTAATGCCAACTGCTTTTTTGCATGTGCTGTGTAAATTATCATATAAAACTATACAATTAATGTTAATTCTATCTATTATTCAGGTATAAGTATAAAATACCTTTTTTTAGGCTGCTATTCATTAAAAATTATATGTAACGTTAAAGAAATGCAGATTATTTAAAGAGAGTCCAGTATATGCCAGATATATAACTGAACCAGATACTTTATTACTGATAAATGTTCTGTAAAATAAATATTACTATACCATTTTACAGATGAGGAAACTGAAGTTATTAGAGGCTAAGTGACAAATTAAAAATTCTCTAGCTAATGTTATGAAGAATTTATCACTATGACGTTGCAAAACTGAATTATGTTCTAACATAAGTTTGGTTTGTAAAATGAAGGAGGGAGAAAACAAGAAGAAGGAAGAGAAGAGGGGGAAAGGTATTACAAAGAGATGTTTCCAAACAAAATTTAGAAACCCAGTCAGTTTAATCTCAAAGTCTGTGTGTTTTAATTTAGATTTTCCCACAGGCAGACTCTGAGACAAGGATTCAACCAAGCAAGTTGCTATCATAGGCCACTAGAAGTCTGGGAAACATTGTAGATTATAGGGCTCAGAGATGTTTCTTTTAGAATCATGGGAGCTGGGGTATTTTAAAATTAACTCTCAGAGCCAATGGTTAAATTCTAATCCTGAAAGTATTATTTTTCTGTCACATCCTGCCTGCTGTGTGCAAGGGCAGAAAAGGTCCCAGATAAGCCTTTGGGCAATGAGATACTAATGATGGCAGTTGGAAATCAATTAGTAGGCACTTAAATGATAAGGCTTGAAGGGATTTGGGTGGGCCACCCAGAGCATCTACAACAGTCTACTCTTTGCCCTGGCCAGATCCGCCCTGTCCCATGTTAAATTCATTCAATATTTCAATATTATCACTGCTTTTTCATGTGACGGCCAGTCACAGTTTTATTTTAAAAATATAATAGAAGAAGTGGGACAAACTCCTGCCCTCCCCCTCCTCAACACTTATTCTACATTGTCTTTGCTCTCAGCCAGGCTTTTCACTGGTCTGTTTCTTGCTAAACAGGTGAATATAGACCTTCATCCCTCAGGGTTCTGTGCCTCTGAATAACATGCTTTTGTAAGGCCATCCTTGCTGTAATTAACCGTTAATGAATATCTCTCAGCATGGAAGCAAAGCCCCAGGAGACTCCCAGGTGAATATCTTGAATTCTGGATATAAAGGCTCCCTACCTGCATCACCTGGCAGCAATCTTATCTCTTCATGATAATTAGATTCTGTTATTCCTGCTAGCATAGTAACATTTTGCTTGTTTGTTTCGCTTTCTTGTTTGTTTTTTCCATTATGTTTGGAAGTCCAAAATGATCAGGCAGCAATCCTGCATTTAGGTTTTCTGGAACATTTACTGTGTTACTTGTTATAAGAGTGCTCTCTGGGAACCAGGACCTCTGGTCCAGCAGAGCTTAAAGTTACAGGCACAGGAAGTACAAATTCCCTATGTGAGCACCTGGAAGTGTGGTGAGAAGGACCACTGTTTTATCACCTGTTTCTTAGATTTATTTATTCTATTAGGGCTATAACATCATATAAATTAGTTCAACTATATTTCATGCCTCAAAGGATAGTACTCAACCATGAATAGCATCATCCCCAAGCTAGTATCTCAGCTATGTATTTAAGAGGTCATATTAACATTATATTAGGCTGGTGTCTTCTAGTGATGAGGTGTATTTAGGACTGGAGGATCCCATACTCATATGTTCATTGTTCACCTCATTTTTTGTTTTTTGATCCAGGGTCATATTATATGGGATCTACTGACAACGAATCAGGCACTCTGAGCTCTACCAAGAGAGCCTTAACATTGATCTCAGATTCAATAAACTTTGGACAAGTTTCTTTCTAACCATAACCCCCAACCTCCCTTTTCTTAGAACACTTACTTTAGAAAACTTGTCATTTTAAGTACTTTGCTTCTTTGAGATATAAATTTTCTCTAGCCTCTTGACTGTTTTACAACCCAAGACTGTCTTTCTCAAGGTCCTGGGAGCCATCCTTTTGAAATGTAATAATCAAGGAAGATAGTGCCTCTCTCTTCCAGTCTCTGTGGGACAGTAGGAGCCTAACTTCCATAAGCTAAACATTGAGCAGCCTCCCCTATAAGACCCTCTTGTGTTTTTCCACTAGCTCATCTCAGCACTTAAAAACTCTCCTGCTTTTTGTTTCAGTGGAGTTGAGTTCATACTCTTTCACCTATTGCAATAGTCTTCAGTTAAGTCTTTCTTGTTTAACTTGTTCTGTGAAACTTTTCATTAGTGTTATGGTCCAAGACAAGGAAAAGAGGAAACACAAAACTTAACCTGGAAAATGTAAGAGTCCCAGTAAGGATGAATCAGTGTTCTTCCATCATGAAAGGGAAATAACATGGTCAACTAGCCAAAAAGTATTCCGTTAGTTTCTCTGAGGGATGGCATGTGTATTAAACAGGATCCAGTCAGGACACAGAAACCATACTAGTAATTTAAATAAGGAAAATTTAATGTAAAGCATTATTAACTACTAAAAAGAGTAAAAGAGGACTTGCTACTATATGTAGGGCTGGGAGAGTGAACAAAGAGGGAACTAGGAACTTAGGAGAGATAGTTACCCCCAGGCTAAGACTCAAACTTCATTAGAGAAAGTGTGGCTACCATATACATATGAGGTACAGTGAAGAAGAAATTTGCCAGAGGGTATGGTCTTGAACTGTTGGGTAGGAAAGGCCTGTGAGGTTGCCAAGAAACCACTGGAGGGTGTTTACCACCAGGCTTCTGGCACACTGACTTCTTGGCAGCTGCATCATAAGAAAATAAAGGTACACCAGTACCAAGGAGAGAAGTCCCTCTCGTTACGGTATTGCCGTGACTCCAGCACCGCCTATTGACAAAGCTAAACATTGTAGTAGCTGGCAAAGGAGAAACAATAGGATTAAGTTCCAGTTTGACAGAGCAGGTTAAAGAAGGGTGAATTAGGAGCTTCGAGTTAATAAATTGATAACTAATATGATATCCAGGGGTCAGCATCAGTCTAAGCTGCTCATAGGTCAAACATTCTGTAGCAGCAGTAGCTAGGTTTGTCTTAGTGGGGAAGGAGCCCAGGGTGAAAGTCAGATACATAGCCTCCCTCTCTCTCATTCTGGGAACTCCATTCATGGGATTATTATGCAAACACTGTGGTGACTGAGTCTGAGGGTAGCTAACCACCATTGTATGTCTTTCTATCTGGCTAGTTGTCTGTTTACTTTCTCTGTGATAAATATTCTTAGTGGGCAGTGCCATGAGACACAAAGATCCCTGTATTTTGTTTACTTTCTCATCGAACAATTTACATGCTTTTCCTCAGATCTCTGTCTTGCTCTTTCTAGGTTCTTGACCAACAAACAAGGTCATTTGCCTCTGCCTGGGAATTTATTAATCTGCTTATTTCAGGCATCTTCTTTTACATCAAACTGATGACCTAGGGCATCTCTTCTGCCCGTTAGAAAGATTTCCTTTCATATTGTCTTTGGAGGTCATTCCTGTGATAGTCTGTTTTTGATTAACATAAATGTATTGGCTTACAGCAACTTAGCTTTCCATGAATTTGGACCATGTTATATCCACACCTGGGAATAAGGAATTCCCTACCATGTTATAAATGTGAGCTGAGGTAGATTTGTTGGAATAAAAGAATTAGGTAACTTGGAATCTGGTCCAGCTCTTCTGTAAATTATTTGTTGTCTTTGATGTGCTTCAAGCCTAATCTTAAATGTATCCTTTTCATTATATGATGGAATTCTGTTGTGTCTGTACAACTTTATTACTTGATAGGTTGATAATTCCCAGCTCATGATGAGTAGCACCAGTTGTAGTCCTGGCCCTTAATAGACACTAGCATCTCAGTCTCTATTAGGGTCCAGTAAATGCCAGAAGCTGCTTTTCTAATGGCTAATAGTTCTCTGCTTCAAACATCTTCTATGCTAGAGATTCCATATGATACCCTTTTCTAAGATGGATACCTCCAGCATCATGGAATACACCTGGCCATATAGACAGAGTTGCAGGGGTGCTTGTATGACAGCCTGAAAGTAATGCAGAATCCTCTGGGCCCAATCAAAAATGACAGATTTCTGAGTCACCCAACAAATGAATGTGACCAGTGTTACTAAGTCTTTATGTGCTGTCCTCAAAATCTACATGGGGCTACCAAGTAAAGGGACTATTTAATAATCGTAAGAGGTTCAAGGTACAATAACCTGTCCTTTAATTTGGTGGGAATGTCCTGATATGCATCAGTTACTAGAATTCTAAAAATTTCCCTCATTTTTAAGGTCCATAAGTCTAGGTTATACAATATGGGTTTTTCTCCCACTCTCTCGAGCATGTGACATGCAAAGTACTTGGTACTTCCTACTTATTAGGCCCAATTAATAGGATGACATTATTATAAAGAACCAGCTATGCATTTTATATAATAGTCAAATGATACTGTTTTTTTTCTCACTATATTTGGCTAAAATCATTAGGGTTAATGTTTTAGGGAAAGAGTGTGAGCGTATAGTACCATCAATTCCAGGTAAGTGTACATTGCTTCGAATCCTCCTTCCTGATTAGTACTGGGGGGAAAGGCACATTTGCTAGATCAATAACTGTATATCAAATGCTCAAGGCTGTATGGATCTGTGAAAGTTACACATCTGGAAAAGCAGCTGCAATTGGAAATAACACCTGGTTAAGTGGATGCTACTTGCTGTTATTTGCCATGCTCGATTTTTCTTCATTCTTTGAGTGGGTAGGAGTACAGACTGGTCAATTAAAATAGGGTTAAAATAGTGTTAAAATAAATAACACCACCCCTATATCCTTTAGGTTTCTGCCAGTTTGCTCTTCCATCTGGGATGCAATATTGCTTTTAATTTACTAACTTGCCTGGAAGGAGGACGTTTCAGGTGCTTTTACTTGAACTTTCCTACCATTATTGCACTCCTCCACAGGTCAGGTTGCAAGAACAAGAGCTCTGCCAATTCAAAATGTATATTCATCCTGATTATGCATTCATAGACTGACAAATGCCCCTAGGGCCAGAGGTGAGGGCTCTGTGGAATCACTGTATCTACAGTAAGATGACTGAAGGCCAGTATTCCATATATCACCTGGCCTCCATGTGCTTGCATTCTGACTGAGGGTCTATGATGGCATTTTGGTTTCCCCAGGATATTGTTAGTCCAGACTCTGAGTCTAACAGTTTTCAATGTTAGAATTAGGTCCTGGTAAATTTCTCTAGACATTTTGAGGAAAGATCATCGTATTGTTTATACTCGCTTTGTTTTATGGAGTATTCCTCCAGAGGAGGCAGTGTCTTCTGGAACAGTCTCCCTGGAAATTGGTGCATGGTTATGATTTTTCCTTGGGTAGCTGACATCAGCATCTTGGTTATCTGTTTCTGTAATTTTGTGTGTGTGTGTTGTTATTTTATAAGTCAGACACTATCCTTAGGAAACTATGGTTCAACAGCCTACAGGATCTGAATGCTTCCCCAAACTACATGAGCTTGGAAGAAATTTCTGCACCAGTTAGGCCTCAGTTGAGACTGAAGCCCTAGCTGACACTTTGATAGCAGCTGTGTGAGAAACTAAAGATGATACAGCTAATCTATGTCTAGACTGACTCAAAGAAGCTATGCTATATGTCTGTTGTTTAAAGCTGCTAAGGTTGTAGTAATTTGTTATGCAGCCATAGATAACTGATATGATAGGGATAGTACTTCCCCAGTTGGGCCATGCTGAGTCATAATCATAATTACTGGTATAAAAGCAATGAAGGAAATTAGGAGCAACTCTGGAGGAGAAAACAACCAAACAAACAAACATGATTGTGCAAGACATCTGCCTCAGGTGAAGTCTTTTCATGGTGTCCAGAAAAAGGAATACAGTTTTTGTCTGATAAGAAGAGTGTGCCACTTCTGCTAGCCTAGAACATTCTGGGAAATCTCAGGTCTCAAAGTTCTTAAACATTTTACCTAGATATCTTACCTAAGGTCTTAAAGTCCCACTCTTTCCTTATCAGGGCTCTGACTTGAGTATAGAAGACCTGACAAGATGTGAATTTAGCCTCCTTTATAACTTGCAAGAGATGAGAATCTCTTTAATGCTGCTATAGCCTAGTGGCTTGACTAGTCATATCTTGTGTTGATAATGTCATGAGTTAACTTGTCATGTTTTGTTTGTTTGTTTGTTTGCTTTTTAATTACTTAATGACTAATAAGCTCCAAAGTTCTTATAACAATTATGGCCCCATACCTCTAGAGATATTGCACAAGCCAGTGCATTTCATTCCACTTTTATCCTAATTCACCACAGGTAAGAGTCTTGGTTATTGTAATGCTGTAGCATTTGGGGTGTTATCATTACCCTACTCACTACTAGTAATGGGGTCCTAGAGGCCTCTGGCCAGTGAGTGATCCAATTTCAGAATTTTATCCTGAGGATCTGCTTTCTAAAACCACTTCTAGTGACAATTGTCTTAATTTGGGTTTCCCCAGAAAGTGACTCCTAGAAAATCAAGTGTCAGTAGTTTATTTGTGAGTTATTTCATAAAATACAAATAATGAAGTAGTCATTGAGACAGGGAGGGGGATGAGACAATAAAGGATACATTATCAAAAAAATTATCTTTTTGGGCAAGGGGAGCTTAAACTACCTGGGAAATCTCAAAGTCACTGCCCCTGATGGATGAGGAAGCCGGGGTATTTATATACCAAGTCAAATCAATTTGGTAGACATCTGTTTTGGTGAGCCATTACTTCTCTGTGACACCAAATCTGCAGTGCACAAAGCAATTTAAGCTTCAACGGTCAGAGACTTACCTTCAGGTAAAGCGATTGAGATGTTAGCCGTTGGAATTCTACAGAAATGCACCAACATCCTGAGGTAGAGAGGACACAGGCTGGACCACAGCAACATCTGCTGCACTGTACTGTTGCCTCGTCCCACAAATCATATTTTACCAAGATAATCTTTTCAGGAAAATTAAAAATATACCGTGAACTGTACACCAGATTACATGGTGATATTACTGGGAGTTTCCTATTAGCCTCCTTGAAAACTATGAGTTAATAACTAAAATGTTACCAAAGCTTTTTTTTTTTTTTTTTTTTGCGGTATTTTGGCCTCTCCCTGTTTTTGCCTCTCCTGTTGCGGGGCACAGGCTCTGGACACGCAGGCTCAGCGGCCATGGCTCACAGGCCCAGCCGCCCTGCGGCATGTGGGATCTTCCCAGACTGGGGCACAAACCCGTGTCCCCTGCATCGGCAGGTGGACTCTCAACCACTGCGCCACCAGGGAAGCCCTAAAGCTTTTTTTTTTAAACTAAGAACACTTCTAAAAATCATTCCTTATGACCACATAAGAGTATTTTCTTTAATAATCTTCAAAATTATACTTATAATCATTTAATGGAATGTTAAATCTCATTGGGATTGTGTCTTCTTATTTATCTTGGAATTATTGACAGGTTACTGAACTTTCATATAAAATATGAAAATTAAAGTCATGTTTTGATATTTTACAGTTATTAAACAGAGCTCACAGTGCTCTGCTGAGAGACAAAAAGAAAAGTAGATCTAATCCTGGCTTTCATGACGATTTATGTTTCGTAAATTTACTCTTAAATACAGATATCTTATGCTCTAACTATTCATTTCCAACATTCAAAGATTTTATGTTAAAATGATAGCTGCATTACACATCAGCCTGAAACCCCCAATCAACTTCCTAAAATATAACTGAAACATAGTAAAATGCCTAATATAAGTAATAAACTATTGTTAAGATGTTAAATGCTTTAATAAATCACATAATACTCAACAAACAATTAAAGTATGGTAAAGTTATCAGAACTCAATAAGTCAAAATTTATAATATAATTTCTAGGATAACCATAGAATAACAATAAAAGCAAATGAATAACTATCAAGCAAAGAAAGGAAAAATGGAGTAATGAAATTTAATCAGTATAAAAGAAGGCAAGAAGGGCTTCCCTGGTGGCGCAGTGGTTGAGAGTCCGCCTGCCGATGCAGGGGACGCGGGTTCGTGCCCCGGTCCGGGAAGATCCCACATGCCGCAAAAGGCCCAAGTACCGCAAAAAGAAAAAAAAAAAAGAAGGCAAGAAAAGAGATAAAAAGAAACTTTGCTCAGGCAAAACAGAAAATTATAAAATAGTAGATTTAAACCCAATACAATGATAGTTGCACTAAATACAAATAGGCTGTCAATTAAAGGTAAGAAGAGGTTTAAATTTAAATAAAATCCAACTATGTAATACATATAAGAGACATAGTTAAAATAGAAGGATACAGAAAAGTTACACAACACAAAAAGATTTAATATGCACCACTAGCCAAAAGAAAACTAGTTTAGTTATATTAATATTTTTATATTAGGTTAAGTAGACCTTATTTAAAAGACATTAGTATTAATTAAGAAGGATGTTTTATAATAATAAATATTAAATTCACTAGGAGATTATAATTCTAAATTTGTATAGACCTAATAGCAAATTAAATACATTTTTAATAAGAATCACACAAAAAATTCACAATAATTGGAATAGGGGAGTTAATTTGCCTCTCTCAGTAACTGATCAAACAAGAAAAAAAAAAACAATAAAAGATATAGAAAATATGCAAAAACATTAACAAACTTGACCTAATAGAAATATATAAAGCACCCCTCAATACAATTGCATAATAAACATTCTTTTCAAGTACACATGGAATATTTACCAAAGTTGACCGTGTTCTGGCTAAATCTCATCAGTCTTCAAGACATTAAAATCAAAGGGGGTAGATCTTCTGACTACAATGAAATTAAGCTAGAAATCAATAACAAAAAATGACTAGAAAATTCACATATATTTAGAAATTAGGAAATACACTCTGAAATAACCCATAGGTCAAAGAAGAAGTTGTATGGATATTAGTCAATAAACTGAATGATTATGAAATAAGTTCCATAAAGAGAAAGGCTAGGTCTGTCTCATACACTGAAGCCTGGTTATCTAGTATGTAGTGTTTGGCATATAGCAGGTGCTCAGTAAATACTTGTTAAGTAAATTAATCCTAGAGTAACTGCATGCAGTTCCTTTGATGATGGCACTTACTGGATATGGGAGATTTAAATCAGTGCAGACAAATCAATCAATAACAAGGAAAGATTCTTCAAAAAGACAGTATAAGCTGAGCTCAGAATTCAGGTTATCCTGTTTTGCAGCAGCAGCAGCAGAAGGAAAAGGAGGAAAAAGGAGAGGAGGAGGAGACTGGGGGAAAGTTGAAAAAACAGGTATTATCTTTCATAATTAAAACTGAGACTCCTACCTGCATTGTTCATGGAATGATGTGAAACACAATAATTATGGATAAAGAATGGGTTAGCTTATTTTATCTAAGCTGTCAGTACCATCTTTTTATGAATCAACTTGTTACTTATTAGAATACAGAATAGTTCCTTTGTCTTAAATTTATATTGCTGGTCCAGAAGTTCTTGAGAATTGTAAAATGACTATTACTAATTGTATAATCATTTTCAGATTGTGATCTTTCAGCTTCTCATCCCAGAAAAGGAATTCTATTAAACAAACACTACTAATTAAAGATTCAGTTGTCATTATTGATCTAAATTCATCAGTTATAAGGATATTAGCATGAAGGTTTACAATATTTTTATGAAACATTAATAATCTTTGACAGTGTAAAGGTGGGGCTGGGAGATAAAAGCCAATATCCTTTCCGTTTCACTTGTGAAACTGCTTTACAAGGTTTCAATTAGATCTGTCTTTTACCCCTGAGAGAAGCTAACGGATGTATTGCATTAATTATGGTTCCCAGAGGCAGGTTCAGGGAGTCCAAAATTATAAAATTACAATCATTGCAGTTTTGCAGGCTCTACTTTTTCTCTCATTTCATGTGCTTGCAGAGTTGAGATGTGAATTTACAACCAATGGCTTCAGAGGAAGTGCCAGTGTCAGACTAGCACCAAAGATTCTGTAGAACAGGAGAAAAGGGAAGAGATGAAGCCATAGAACAATGTCTGCTTAACCAAATATATGATTGAGTGTGGTTTATGATAGTTAAAATGCAAGATTTTTAACCTATTGAATATCATTTAATGTATATTTATAGTTCTATTAAATTTAATTTTAATTGTTTACATATGTGCATATTGCTTATACACACATATACACACATGCATACATAGAGTGGGAATGAGCTATCACTGAATATATATATATATATATATAAGTATTCTTATGTGTTTGTTCTCATGTGTGTCATGTATGTGTGTGTGTGTTTGGCATGTGGGAATAGACAGAGAGAAAGGAATGGAAACTTTTTACTATCAGCACACAGAACTGTCCCAAATCACAATGCAGCTATTTGAAAATATAATGGATTGGAATGGTCATTAATAATTTCCTTTAATATTTTTTAAACTAAAAATTAATTGAATAGCTCCCCTGAAAAATGTATCATGCCAATAATACACCTTTTGACTAAGGCAATTACTGGTGTAAACTTTCACATTATTTTAAAAGCTACAGTCTGTAGAAGAGAAAAGCCGGGGATAAGAATTTTATCTCCCTTTATAGGGGTAGCATTTTGAAGAGAGTTGTCACAACATTTTCTAAATTTGAAGAGTAATATTTGCTTGAAATGTCTATATTTCAGAATATTGTCTAAAAGCATGATTAAATTTAAAAAATAGAATTTATTAAGTGATCCAGATCCATTTAGGTAACTAAGGTCATAAATCAAAAGCACTTGCATGCAGAGGTAACAGGTACTGGGTTGATTTTATATGTTCAAAAGGAAAGATTTTATTTTTGCTGAAATAAAAAAAAGAATAGACAGTCAATTAAGAGTCATAAAAAGTTAAGAGACAGATTAAATAGTATTAAATTTAATTTAATAATGCAAGACAATGCTTTCTAAAATATCAAACTTGTAGAATAACTCATATTTATAGTCTGAATAAATAAATAAGTGGCTGAAATAGTAGGTTAATTAAAATTAGTGCATTTTTTTAAACTAGCAAGCCAGATAGCTTGGTGGGCTAATATATCAAAGGTTGGCAATTATGTCAGATAAAATATTCTGAGCAGATGGGCATCTAGACATGGCCTCAATAGACTTTAGGTTTTATAGTCTTATACTAGGTCATAGAACTTACCACATTAACTTTTTTTTTTAAGCATTATTATCACATGATGAATATGTCTATAGCCTAAATGTTAATTGTATTACTTTCTAACTATGAGAATTTGTCAATTTCTCTTTCATCCCATTTTCCGCACTTATGAAATAGGGATAATAAAAGAATCTATCACCTAGGATTTTTCAAAGGTTAAATTAATTAATGTAGAAAACAGGACATTGACACACACTGAGCTTTCAAGAAATGAAAGTTAGTGCATTTAAAAATTTTTCCTCTATTTTGACATTCATGGTATAACCCACACTGAAGACGTTTCTAGATGTAGACCTCAGTTTAAATCACAGAATTGTTCATATTCTAGTTTCATTTTGTGGTGTTTGGGTTTATATCAGCTTTGCAAGCAGTTAAATAGACTACAACTAAGTAGACCATGCCAATCTAGTCAAAAGGCAACTGAACTAGGCTTCTATTTTTCTTTCCTTTAGCCATTTTATCTATATGAAAATTATCCTCTTCAGGATCTTTCAGAAAAGCTTTTCCACGATTGGACACTTTTAATAAATGGTATTCAGGCTAACGGAAAAAAATTAACAAGACATCTCAAAGAAAATTCACTTCAAAAAGAATATAGCCTTTTAAATGACATAGTGCCTTACAGAGAATTTGGAGATGGAGGAGAATCGTTCAGGAAATAAAAAGGGAGGTTTTTATAATTCAGGGACTAAAAATGAGATCTGTAATTGGATGAAGTCTACAAGATCATGATGCCTTTTGAACTGCAAACACCAGGTTAAGAACTTATGAGAGATATTTTGAAAAGTGTGCTTAGAGAGCAAATGATCTAATGCCTTCTATTTGTTCCCATCTATCAGAGGTCCCATTGCACACTACTTGTCTAATCAGACAGAAGATTTTCAATTCATTGGCCTTACTGCTGACCTTTTGTTCTCTCAAAACCAAAGAATCCCACATACAAAATGGAAAATGGAAAACTCCCTTTAGAATTAGGTTTGATTTCAATTATTCCATGTGGCACTTTGTGTTTTAATTTTTTTTATAGGGGATGTAGGAAGTGGGAGGAGGATGGTGTAAAATTACACAAAGAGCAAGGATGTTGAGTCATACATAGACAGCCTGGTTCAATTCCTCCTAGCTATACATGCTGTGCAACTTGCGGGCCATACTCCTTAATGGAAAGGACCATTTCTTAGTTGTCATTTAACCCCTAGCATCCACTATATAGTGTATGTAAAACAAGTACTCAAAAAGTGTTTATTGAAAATGTGCTTTGTAAAGCAAGTATTTTTTTAACTTCATATTTTCCTTCTTATTTTGTAAAATGGGTATAACTACTTTCTAAGCTTGTGGGGATTAAACAATGTACATAAAATGAAATAGAGAAAGCACCTGACACATAGTAAACTTTCCTCAATCAATGGCAGTTCTGGTATTTGTGTTAAAAAATATTCAACTTCATAACAAGATTTTTTTCTTTTTGGTACATTGGGAATTATTATTACTTTAAATGTTAAGCCTACCAAGAATTCATATCTTTTATTATTATTTTCTTCACATGCAAATTTGAATCAATTATTTTGATATATATCCATTGAAAATAAACTTTTTCATTAACTAGATAACTAGACAGAGATTTAGGTGAACATTTTTAAAGTTAAATAGTCAGATTTGGAACAGTTTTTATCTATATTAATTATGAAAGCCTAAATTAAGAAAGAAAGAAATTTACTGTCAGAAAATACCTTTTTTCTGACATTTCCTTTCTCAAATGGGATTTTAGAAAGACATGCTAAACACAGTCCCATATGTGGTGGTGGAACTGCCTGAAAAGATGTTGATTTTCTTCCTATCAATAATTTTTGCCCAGATTTCCATCCATGAAAAGTCATCCCAATTTTTCATTCTTTATAATACTGTCATACTAATTTAACTGAAATATAAACTAGATTTAATAGAATTTATTATGAAGCTGCTATCAAGCATTGGATTCCTCCTATTCCTTTTCCTTCAATTGTCCATATAAACTCTAAGTGCCTTTAAGTATTAAATTAGGAAAAGCCAGGCAACTTTAAAGCTTCCTTGTAAGGATTTTCTTTATCTACATATTATATAAAGTGCAATTTGTAGCTAAGTTGTCCTGTATTTCTTTCCCTATAGCACTTTTTCAGCCAGTGAAACAGTGCAGGACCATAACTTGACCTAATACCCACTGATTACCCAGTATGGGGAGATGCTTTTAACCCCAAATCAGCACTAGCTCCCTGCTGACTCTAATTTCAATTATAGCAATATTCCTTTAAAGAAAGATGAAGGATAACCTGAGACCTTCTACATTTATTCTTATATATTAAATCATATATAACATGTAAACAACCTGAATTTGTTTACATGTTTTTCTTGATGGAGAAAAAGCAAGAGATAGAGTTTTTATTTTTATTAAACTAGAAGTACATTCAGATGTCCCCTTGCTGGCTAATGGAAGGGTGGGGGGAAGATTCATTAAGATTTACTTTCATTGGTAATTTTGGGTACCAGTAGAAGAATGGGTGTGGCTTCTATTCTCTGGGAGCAGAAGTCTGTATTCTCCCTTGGGCAAGAGAACTGCTCTCAGGGAGTAACGCCTTTTCCACCATGCATATTTGCATTATTTATTTTGCTCTCAAGACAGACCTACTTTCTTCACATGGCCTCTGAAAGCTGTGGAGTTATAGATCTTGTATCTTTCCAGCTTCAGATACCTAAGAGACTGCCTTGAATCTTTAAAAATTCTGAGTCTACAAATCTTTGAGAAAAGAATTATTATTCTAAGAGAAAGATTGGGTCAGATACCCTCCATTGGGTCCATCAGTTTTGGGTAAAGAAACCTGATTATATAGCAACATGACACCTCCCATAGAAACGGAAAGGGAGGAGGAAGATGCTGGAAAAATGGAAGAGAAGGAGAGCAAATGTCTTTTTGCAGTTTGTCATGTCTCATATATTGTCTCACTTGAATACCCACTCCAAACTAGAATTTTCCATATCCACATAAAATGTAAACTAGTATACTTTGGACTTCCAGAAAAGTACTGTCCCTTCCTATCACACCTTAATGTGACCCTGTTTGTTAAAGTCCCGAGTTGTGTCAAGGAAGTGATATCTGAGTCCTTAATCATTCAGATTTCTATGCTGTATATTAAACTGCAAATCCTAAAAGGCATTCCAACAAGTTTTCAGATACTGATGTAATGACTTTCTGGTATTAATTCTCTGTACTTTGTTTCTCTGGATCTCATTTTACAATTGATCTTTAATTGAAAAAGTGATATATTGTAGCTCTTTGTTTATAAGTCTTCATATAATCTTCATTTATCTAACTTTTCCCCTTCTTTTGTAACCATGGTAAGAGAAATCATTGCCTACCAGCAAACTATAAAGAAATATATATGTAGGAAAGGTTAAAGACAAAATATACCAGAAACCTTTTATTAAAATATAGGCAGATGAGCTTTGTACCAAGATTGCCGTAGAAAACCAGCATGTACATTAAAACTCTAAATTTAAGCTGTTCACTTATTTTAAGTTACTGGAATTTATTTCTAATTAGATTTAAGATATCTACACAATTCAGTATAGATTTTAAATAATATATCCAATGGAACTTGCTTAAAGTATCTGGACAATTAAAACAGAAATTGATTAGATTATTTTTTTCAAGTTTAGTACATTCTTTTTGTTCCATATATAGGTAACATAAATGTCACATGCTAGCAGTTATTCAGTTAATTCAACCAGTAGAGTCAGTCTTGCTTTTTGAGGTTCAAAACTACATAGAAATCAAACAATACCCAAAACAAAACTTTTTCATCAGTAGCAGCATATTTTTTCCTTCGCTTGTTATAAAAATACCAGCGGTTATAAACCACATTAGTTAGTTTGAAATCACAGTGTTTGATGACTCATTTCTTTTTTCTCTTTTTAAAATTTTGGTCTCATTCCCCATGTTTCCAAGCCTCAAACTGAAACTTAGCAAGAAAAGTTTAATTCAATGATAAAAAGATAAAAATATATTTCATGTCCTCTGTTCTTACTCATCAGGGAATGTTATATAAAGCTTATTTAAAAGAACAAAGTATTACCCCTCTAACTAGGTGATAAGATACAGTCTCAGACCTGAATAATCTGGAAGTTTATCACTCATAAAAAATACTTTAATACAGGTTTTGTTACCAGTTGAACCAATGTACAGCAAAGCTATATTAACAAAAAGATCCATTAATGTTTTCTGGCTCACTGAACCACATGAAATTTAAATTAGCAAATCTATAGAAAAATTGATTCCTTCATTTGCAACTTTTCAGAAAATCAGCTTCTTCCTCAGAATCATACAGTGATACTAAATCAAGCTATGGTCAGAAAATACAGAGTGAATGTTCAAAAAAAAAAAACTGAGTTATAATAGATTCTGTAACTGAATATTGCTTTATTTTTAAGTTAGTAGGTACTCAATAATCAATCTAAGTTAGTCAAGTGGATTCTTTACCTATTGTTCTATCACGTGTGTTTAATTATTTCATTGTATGTCAGTTTATTAGAATAATAGTTAATTAAAAAAAATCTCCCTAAAGCTTGTAGATATAAATACTAAAATTCAGAGTTTCCAGAAGTATTTAATTTAAACAAACGTTTTAAAAAATATATTTTTTTCATTCTTTTTCCACTGCTTTATTTAGCTTTGTTTGACAAATAAAAATTCTAAAGATCTTCCTCAATTTACAATGGGGTTACATCCTGAGAAACTCATCATAAGTTGAAAATTTATAAGTTGAAATGCATTTAATACGCCTAACCTATCAAACATTACATTTAAGCCTAAACTATCTTAAACGTGCTCAGACACTTAAATTAGCCTACAGTTGGGCAAAAGCATCCAACACCAAGTTTATTTTATAACAAAGTGTTGAATATCTCATGTAATTGATTGAATACTGTACTAAAAGTGAAAAACAGAATGGTTGTCGATTGTTTACCCTTTTGATCACATGGCTGACTGGGAGCTGCTGCTTGCTGCCGCTGCCCAGCATTATGAGAGCATTGTAGGGCATATCGCTAGCCTGGGAACAGGTCAAAGTAAAATCCAAAGTATGGTTTCTACTGAATGTGTATCACTTTTGCACCATCATAAAGTCGAAAAATCTTAAGTCAAATCATTGTAAGTTGGGACTGTCTGTATATATTTAGGTTGTACATATTGTATATTGTAGGTGTATATTTAGGTTGTCCAATGTGATTTTTTTTAAAAGATGTATGATATGATGACTTAATATATGCACATATTATGATGTGATTGCCACAATCAAGTTAATTAACACATTCATTGCCTCATATAATTACGTGTGTGTGTGTGTGTGTGTGGTGAGAACACTTAAGATCTACTCCATTAGCAAAATTCCAGTATACAATACAGTATTATTGTCTATAATCACCATGCTGTACTCTAGATCTCCAGAACTTATTCATCTTATAACTGAAAATTTGTTATATTTTCAGTTTGACCTTTTGACCAACATCTCCTCATTAGGTACAGGTTCTAGAGATAAGGTTAATTATCAAAAGATCCACTGTGACAAAAGCCCCGTGAGGACTGGGATTTTAGTTTGTTGGATTCGATGTTGTGTGCCTATGATCCCAAACAGAACCTTGGCATCATTGCTCAACACTCATTTTAAAAAGAGAATGCTTTACAATATATCCTTGTTGCCTATCTAACATTAAGTGGAGAGAAAAAAAAGGGAATGCTTCTAACATTTCACGGTAAACATTATGTTTGCTGTGGGTTTAGGGAGCTTCTCTTTGCTTATCTTTATATTAACATACATGTCTTTTAAAATATATATTAAACCTTTCTTTCTTTTACACACCTTCTCCCATTCTGTCATCCATCTATTTATTTTGTCTCTTGTGTCTTTCACTGAAGAGTAATCCTTATTTTGATGTAATCACATTCATCAATTTTTTTGTCTTATGATTTTTGACTTTGAAGTTTTATTGTTAAAGTATTTTTCCACCTAGAGATTATAAAAATACTCAGTTTCGTCTTCTTCAACTATCTAATAGTTTAGCCTTCACATTTAGATCTTTAATCCATTTAGACAATTTGAATGTGCTGTTAAGTAGGCATCCACTTTCATTTTTCTCCTTGGAATAGTTTAACATCTTCTACTAAATAATTTGTCCTTTCGCCACTACTTTTGATATGCCCATTGTCATATATGTTTCCATATACACTAACAAATTTGAAAACCTAGAGAAAAATATATAAATTCTGGAAAAATATATAATGTTAAAATGTCCTGAGTAACAATAAGGTTTAAACAAAATTAAAATAGTAGCTAAGATTTCCCCATTAGAAACAAACAAGCAAACAAAAAAAACAAAACGAAACAAAAGCTAGGGCCAAAAGTTTTTGAAGTGAGTTCATACAAACTTTCAATTACCATTTGTCTCTGAACCAAGAATCATGTCTCCTGCCAGCATCCATGAAACTGCAGTAGGCTAACTTGTTAGCTTGCAAATCAGGTAAAAATCTTAGACCATTCACAGTTCTTGACATATATAATACAAAATAGGGCACCATCACACCAGCAACAAAAGGTTTAATTCATAGAGTAATTTATCTCGAGTGCAATATGGAAAAAAAACTGTAGAAATAAGGGTGTAAAAGAAGATTTTAATTTTTCAAGAGACATCTCATGTTTTTAGGAGAAATGGGTTATTATTACAAATGAGTCAGATGTTCTTAAATTAATCTATAACTGTGATGCAATCCAATGACATTTCAAATTTGATATTTTGATAAACATAACAAACTTTATCTACAACCTATATGGAAGAATAATTTATGAATAGCTAAGCCAGCCATACATAAGTAAGAGTAAAGCAGAGGTATTTGTCCTAACAGAATTAAGAAATATTGCAAAACAAAGTTATACATGTGGTGTGATATTTGCTCAGTAACATTGGCTCAAATGCATGTACTTATAATTTAAAAATTGTCAATGAATTTTTAAATTAATTTCATATATTATTTTGACAATGTAAACCATACTATTCAGTAGCCTTTTAGATTTATTTGGTATGCAAATAATATGTGTTAGCTCATGCAACTTTAACCAGGGGAAAAATTGCCCATGCTGTCCTGATATTATTTCAGGAACATGGGTCTGCTTTGTGAAACACATTGATTTGAACTTGCATGTAGAATTCCTCCATCAAGTGAACCTGAATATCCAAGGCTACATTGGCATATACACACACATATATCTATATACATGTATTTACATATACACACATATATATACATATATATTTTACATAAAATAAAATTCAGAAAAAGCACATGTGACCTCAATATATATATTTCAAATTCATCAGTAATGCCAATGCCAGGTTATCTTAATAATATAATATGAATAGAAATAACAAAATTTTCTTTTAAAAAGTGATGTTTTGTGAGTAAAGGAATGTGCAAATTATAAAACACTAGCTCTGTTTTAAAAGCAGATTTTCCCATGGGTCTGCATTTAAATTGAATTCACTGTTCTGAAGGACAAACAGCTGATTTACTCCAAAGAGTGTCCTTTAAATCTCTGAGGTTAACATGAAACTTAGTAAATTGATAGTGTAGAACCTAGTGAAATATTAGAATATAAATAGAGAGCCTCAAACTTTACTGCTGACTTTGAAATTTGGAAATAATATTTGTCACATTATTATAAAGCTATTGCTTTTTCAATGACAAATTGTCATGAGGGATTGTAATCATTAGACCACATTTTGAATTGTATTGATTGTTTGCTCAAACATGAGATCTGGCCACAATCCTACTATAAATTTCCCACCCCAACATCCCTGCTAGCTCATACAGTGCTTTAAATATCTTTAATAGTGGACAACAGTAAGAAGGAAAAAAGAAAAAAAAAAACCCAAAACAGTAGCATAGTAGCATAAGAGAGTTGATTTGTTATAACGTACAAAGTGTAACTTTGTAAATTAAATCACCATGGTTCTTTGAATCTATTTAATGACTCATAAGACTTGATGACAAATGTGTTACTTACTATATAGTTCATCCATGATTAAAAAGAAAATTAGCCTCTAAAAATCCAGAACTTGCTTCACTCTTAAGCTAGCTCTTGGTGTTAGAACCTGCCTGGCACCCACAGCTTGGACATAGTGATTTCACAGAATCTCAATTTCAGAAAAGGTCACTGTGTGACTGTGTTGAAGTGAGATAACAAACAAGAACAATTCATGACATTGACTAAGTAAAAAGAAAGACAATATCATTTTGTAAACCCTAAAGTATCAAACATCCCTCTATCCCAGTTAGTATGAATGATGACTACTACTTCTTTAACAATTAACAGCTCTAGCCTTGCTCTAGCCTTCTCTCTTGCCAAATAAGATTTATTTTTTACTTAATCACAGAATTATCCACAGTTCCTGAAAGTATCCAATTCAGACCAAAGACTTGCTTGTTTGAACCCTCCCTCAAATCACCTAAGCAAAGCCTGAAACCTGCAATAAGTCTTTTCTAACACATTCTTATTGAGATGCCCCATGGTTCCTCATGGTGTGCATTCTCCTTCCCGGTAATGCATAATAAACCCAACTCATTGTACTAGTTTGTTTCTGGTTATCTTTTTTTGGAGGACATTGTGACCTATTAATTGTAACCTTGGTCTATATCTTTGGAAAAAACAAAACAAAACAAAACAAAGCCAGTGAAACAACAATCAGAAAACAGCATCAACTAAAACTTACCAAGGTATATAATTAACTTCAGAATTTGTACCTAGTTATGATCGTGAGTCCCAATCAGTGCTGAGCAAATTATTTCTGGCATACTTAGCATTCCGTCTCTGTAGGCACCAGGAAATTGCATTCGAAAACAAAAGTATAATTCTAGCTATTGTCTGCAAAACAACTTTTCTAAAACTGTTGAAGAAAATAAAAAGGAATCCCAAGATAAAATAATAGGATTGTTGGTATTTTATCCAATTTGGAAAAAAGCTTGTCAAAAACAGCTTTGCCTAAACTGTATTTCATAAAACAGTAATGATTCTCAATTAATTACCTATTAATTCATGATTCTTTCCAAATTTTTCCAAAATATATAAAGAGGAGGAACACTTTCTAAATCATTTTATGGTGCTAGTACTACCTTAATATCAAAACAGGACAAAGACATCATAAGATAAGAAAACTATGGAGCAATGTCTCTTTATACATATGGATGTAGAAATCCTCACAAATACTCACAAACCAAATCCAGTAAGATAAAAAGAATTACACACCATGACTGAGTAGTATGTATCACAGGAATGCAAGGTTAGTTTAACATCCAAAAATTAATTAATGTAATACATCATGACTACAGAATAAAAAACAACTCACATGATCATCTCAATAGACAAAGAAAAAACATTTGACAAAACCCAACAACTTTTCATCGTAAAACACACTGAAACAAAGCTAGGAATAGAAGAGAAATTCCCCATCAACATAAAGGGTACCTACTATAATTCCACAGTTAATATCATGCATGATGGTGAAAAACTAGGAGTAAGAATAAGACAAGGACGTGCAGTCTTGCCACTTCTATTCAACACTGTACAGGTCTCTAGCCAGGGCAACTTGGCAAAAATAAGAAACAAAAGGCCTCCAGATTGGAAAGAAAGAACTAAAATATTTCTGTTGAAAAGACATGATATTGTATATTAGAAAATAATCCAGTAAATAACCATAAGAAATAATAAATGATTTCAACAAAGTAGCAAGATATGAGATCCTTATACAAAAGTCAATTGTAGTTTTATACACTTCTAATAAACAATCTAAAAATTAAATAAAGAAAATAATTCAAATACTAGCAAATAGAAGCCAACAGCACATTAAAAAGATCATACACCATGACTAAGTGGGGTTTATCCCAGGAATGCAAGTATTCTTCAACATACGCAAATCAATCAATGTGATACACCATATTAACAAATTGAAGGAGAAAAACCATATGATCATCTCAATAGATGTAGAGAAAGCTTTTGACGAAATTCAACACCCATTTATAATAAAAACCCTCCAGACAGTAGGCATAGAGGGAACTTACCTCAACATAACAAAGGCCATATATGACAAACCCACAGCCAATATCGTCCTCAATGGTGAAAAACTGAAAGCATTTCCGCTAAGATCAGGAGCAAGACAAGGTTGCCCACTCTCACTATTATTATTCAACATAGTTTTGGAAGTTTTAGCCACAGCAATCAGAGAAGAAAAAGAAAATGAATCCAAATCGGAAAAGAAGAAGTAAAGCTGTCACTATCTGCAGATGACATGATACTATTCATAGAGTCCTAAAGATGCTACCAGAAAACTACTAGAGCTAATCAATGAATTTGGTAAAGTAGCAGGATACAAAATTAATGCACAGAAATCTCTTGCATTCCTATACACTAATGATGAAAACTCTGAAAGTGAAATTAAGAAAACACTCCCATTTACCATTGCAACAAAAAGATAAAATACCTAGGAATAAACCTACCTAAGGAGACAAAAGACCTATATGCAGAAAATTTAAGACATTATAATTTTAAGATAATATATAATTATAAGACAAATTATAAGACATATAGATGGAGAAATATACCATGTTCTTGGGTTGGAAGAATCAACATTGTGAAAATGACTATACTACCCAAAGCAATCTACAGATTCAATGAAATCCCTATCAAACTACCACTGGCATTTTACCACATTTTACCACAAAACTAGAACAAAAAATTTCACAATTTTCACGGAAACACAAAAGACCCCAAATAGCCAAAGCAATCTTGAGAAAGAAAAATGGAGCTGGAGGAATCAGGCTCCCTGACTTCAGACGATACTACAAAGCTACAGTAATCAAGACAGTATGGTGCTGGCACAAAAACAGAAATATAGATCAGTGGAACTGGATAGAAAGTCCAGAGATAAACCCATGCACATATGGTCACCTTATTTTGATAAAGTAGGCAAGAATATACAATGGAGAAAAGACAGCCTCTTCAATAAGTGGTGCTGGGAAAACTGGACAGCTACATGTAAAAGAATGAAATTAGAACACTTCCTAACACCATACACAAAAATAAACTCAAAATGGATTAAAGACCTAAATGTAAGGCCAGACATTATCAAACTCTTAGAGGAAAACAGGCGGAACACACTATGACATAAATCACGGCAAGATCCTTTTTGACCCACCTCCTAGAGAAATGGAAATAAAAACAAAAATAAATCAGACCTGATGAAACTTAAAAGCTTTTGCACAGCAAAGGAAACCATAAACAGGACAAAAAGCCAACCCCCAGAATGGGTGAAAATATTTGCAAATGAAGCAACTGACAAAGGATTAATCTCCAAAATATACAAGCAGCTCATGCAACTCAATATCAAAAAAACAAACAACCCAGTCCAAAAATGGGCAGAAGACCTAAATAGACATTTCTCCAAAGAAGATATACAGATTGCCAACAAACACATGAAAGAATGCTCAACATCATTAATCATTAGAGAAATGCAAATCAAAACTACAATGCGATATCATCTCACACCAGTCACAATGGCCACCACTGAAGAGGTATGGGAACATATGTATATGTATAACTGATTCACTTTGTTATACAGCAGAAACTAACACACCATTGTAAAGCAATTATACTCCAATAAAGATGTTAAAAAAAATCTACAAACAGTAACTGCTGGAGAGGGTGTGGAGAAGAGGGAACCCTCTTACACTGTTGGTGGGAATGTAAATTGATACAGCCACTATGGAGAACAGTATGGAGGTTCCTTAGAAAACTAAGAATAGAACTACCATATGACCCAGCAATCCCACTACTGTACATATACCCTGAGAAAACCACATTTCAAAAAGAGTCATGTGCCACAATGTTCATTGCAGCTCTATTTACAATCGCCAGGACATGGGAGCAACCTAAGTGTCCATCGACAGATGAATGGATAAAGAAGATGTGGCACATGTATACAATGGAATATTACTCAGCCATAAAAAGAAACGAAATTGAGTTATTTGTAGTGAGGTGGATGGACCTAGAGTCTGTCATATAGAGTGAAATAAGTCAGAAAGAGAAAAACAAATACCATATGCTAACACATATATATGGAATCTAAAAAAAAAAAATGCTCATGAAGAACCTAGGGGCAAGATGGGAATAAAGACACAGACCTACTAGAGAATGGACTTGAGGATGTGGGGAGGGGGAAGGGTAAGCTGGGACAAAGTTAGGGAGTGTAAAATAGATAGCTAGTGGGAAGCAGTCTCATAGCACAGGGAGATCAGCTTGGTGCTTTGTGACCAGCTAGAAGGGTGGGATAGGGAGGGTGGGAGAGAGGGAGACACAAGAGGGAAGAGATATGGGGAAATATGTATATGTATATCTGATTCACTTTGTTATAAAGCAGAAACTAACACACCATTGTAAAGCAATTATACTCCAATAAAAACGTTAAAAGAAAAAGAGAGTTAAAAGACTTTCCACAAGAAAATATTTGTAGGTTCTGTTAAGGAACCTGTATCTAGAATATATAAAGAACACTTACAACTCAACAACAAAAAGGCAAGCCAATTTAAAATGAGGAAATTATCTAAATAGTCATTTATCCGAGGATTTTATGAATTTATGTTTACCTAATGAATAATGTAAATATTATCATCTAAACATAAATTTGGACAACAGAAGTCAACAGAAAAATGCGTATAGTATTATTCCATTTTTATAACGTGCAAAAACAGACCATCTTGTACTATGGTGATAGAAGTCAGGACAGTAGGTAACCTTAGTGGGGCAGAAAATGGAAGACAGGACAGGAGGGCTTCTCAGGGTGCTGGTTTTTTTTTTTTTTTTTTTCCTTTTAGACATTTATAGAATCTCACTCTACAGCTTTCCTTTCCAGAGACCCAACGTTTGCTGGGGTTTTTTTGTTTTGTTTTTTGTTTTTGCCCACACTGCAAGGCTTGCAGTATCTCAGTTCCCTGACCAGGGATTGAACCCAGGCCACAGCAATGAAAGTGCAGAATCCTAACCACTAGACCACCAGGGACCTCCCCACAAAGTTCTTTTTTTTTTCCACACACTGTATTTTACTTTTACAAGAGATAAATAAACTGACACCAAGCATTGTAAATGGATGACCACAACAAAAGCAACAATGATTGCAATTACCAAACATGAAACACACTCATGCCATGTCATAATATTGACATTCAGTCCAGTAATCCTCCACTGTAACAGCTCCTTTACTTTGCAGTGAAAATTGATTTGTATATTTTTTGCCTTTGAGTCCTTGTGGAATTTTTTTTTATTATTCAAACAGAAAGTCACAAAAATTATAAGCATCCTCATCAGTTCACTCAGTCCCATGTAATTAATTTTTTTTCATCTTGATCTTTGTTAGCACTTTTGTGAATTCATCAGTTTTCCATTAGAGTTCTGAAAATGCTTATTCATTCAGTTCAGCAGTATAGTCAGTTACCAGAAACCTGTACTTGTCAGAGTCTTTTCCATGAATTCCTTGAAGATCAAGCCCTTTTATAGAAACATTTTTGCAAAAGCATCGGAGTACACCCAGGTATTTTCTTTTTTCTTGACGTTGGTGCTGTTAGAGAGATGTTTATGTCATGAAAATTCATTGAGATGTGCATTTATAATATGGGCACTTATCTGCATAGATACTTGCTTCAATAAGAGCATTATAAATGGATGCTGATTTAAGATTTTTAAAGAATTTTATGAGTTAAATTAAGCTTGAGAGAGACTTCCCTGGCAGTCCAGTGTTAAGACTTCGCCTTCCAAGGCAGGGGGTGCGAGTTTGGTCCCTGGTTGGGGAGCTAAGATCCCACATGCTTCGTGGCCAAAAAACCAAAAGACACAAAAGAAGCAATATTGTAACAAATTCAATAAAGACTTTAAAAATGGTCCACATCAAAAAAATCTTAAAAAAAATAAGCTTGAGAAACCGCAATACATATATCAGTGTGTTTTTCAATATGGTTATCTTTTGATTAAGCGTCTTTTTCTTATTTTAAATTTGTATTACGCCATATTCTAGAAACAACTGAAGTTGGGTTTAAGAGGATTAACCAAAGTATAGCAAGACATAGATGACAAAGAGGGAAAGAAAAGTAGAGGTAGAAAATAGAAGCATATGATCACAATTATTCCCTATATTTATAAGGGATTTGCATTTCTTTCATCAGCCTTTGTCTTGTTTTGCATGCCTCATTAACTATCCTTATCTTTCCTGATACTTAATCAGGAAAGTAAAGGGGGCATCCTTCATCTGTTCACTGTTAGAATTTTACTTATATTTGTCCAAGTAAACTACAAAGTGTCTCCTCTGAGAGGTTCCAAGGGGGACAGTGCGAGTCCTTAGTGAGGGGAGAGGTTCTGGGAGAGGGTGTCATGCTTTATCCCCCAACACACTGCAGTCCTTGCCACCCCCTATTCCTCTGAGCCCTCACAGCCCTTGCCTGTGTCATCAATGTTGATATTTATTACATACAATCTGAGTATGATAAAAAATTGTCTAGATTTCCTCCATTTGCCAGTTTTTTGTTACTATCATGAGTCTCAAATAAAATGCTATTAAAGAAAACTTCCTCAAAACCATGTTGGTATGTTAGACTGCTAAATTGTGATTTCTTTCTTTCCAAGCTAAAAGTTCACAGCTTTTAGAGTTTACTTACAAATAGTTGTGACATATAGACAAGACTGAAAGTGTATTCCTGTAACTGTAGACTCATCTTTAAACAGAGAAGAAGTAAAAATATTTCAATAGTGAACTTTTTTAATTGAAAAAAAGTATGTGAGATAAAATCCTTTATTTACTCTTTTGTGGTTCAAAGGACCACAAACATAGATTTGAAAGGTGTGGCTTCTACTCTTGATTTGGCCACTGACAACATGATATAAAATTGGCCATTAACCCCTTTGGGCTTCAGCTTCTTCACTTTTTTTTTTTTTTTAATTAAGGGCTTGGAGTAGATTATTTTTAAAGTATGATTTCTGCTCTTCCTCTACAATTATCATTTATTCATTGCCTAATGTGCAATGAAGTAGGCTTAACTCACTCGAAACTGCTAATGATCCTAGAAAAAGGGCTTTACTAGCATCTCCATTTTACAGGTAAATAAACTGTGGTAGAGATGGGGTAAACCTTTTGTTCAGAATAATACAGCTGGGCAGTGACAGAGCCAGAAATCCAACTGATTCTGTGTGACTCCAGAGTCCCTTGCGGTTCTTCTCCATTATGTAATCCTACTTTTATGAGAGGCGGTATACTTTCTTCTTTAAATGCATTCATTCTGGAGCTAGCCTGCAGAGGCAAAACCCAACTCTGCTACTTACCCATTATGCAACCTTTAACAAGTTACTTATTCCCAGGGTCTCAGTTTCAGTCTAAAAAGGGGGATAAAATAATTGTTCCTTCTGTTATGAGGTTGGAAAAGTTGTATACATAAAGGCTGTTATGAGGTTGGAAAAGTTGTATACATAAAGTACTTAGGACAGTGTCTGATACAATAAGCATTCCTTCAGTGTTACCCACTGTTTTCAGTGGGTAACGCTTATCCTTACTCTTACATCAAAAGTAGAGCCATGGGATTAAAATCAACCCATGCATAGATGTGGTTTGATTGTATCAATTTTTCTATGCATACTACTGTTCACTTTGCATGACAAAATATTCAGTTCTTTTAAATTGAAACTCTGCAAGTCAAATGGAATTTCATTTGTCCCATAATATCCTTGCCAATTTGATTTAAAAATTAATATGAAAAATCTCTTCATGCTATGCATGACTTTACCAGGGCTTCTAACTCCTATCAGTTACACAGCAACGTCCATTTTCATGGTGAATCATTTATGAGTAGACATTCAGTTGGATGGTAACACTCGATGAGACCCATTTCAAGGCAGACTGCACAGTATGCCCAGATGTGTGCAGACACATGTACACCCAACTGGAATTGGAGTCAGAATGCCCATGTTCCAGTCCTAACTGCTGATCCTTGCTAATAAAGTAGGAAAAAATCTTTTAATTTCTCTGGGGTTAAATTTCTTCATCTGTAAAATAAACATAATACCTATTCCTTTATTTGGGTCTATTTTGAGGATCAAATGAGATAAAAGCTGTATATAGTGCTCTACAAAATTCAAACTTCCCTTCAAAACTAAAATACATTATTATTGAAACTTAACTTTTAATTTTTTAAAACTTTGCTTTATTTTTTTTTTTACATCTTTATTGGAGTATAACTGCTTTACAATGTTGTATTAGTTTCTGCTGTATAACAAAGTAAATCAGCTATATGTATACATATATCCCCATATCCCCTCCCTCTTGCGTCTCCCTCCCACCCTCCCGATCCCACCCCTCCAGGCGGTCACAAAGCACCAAGCTGATCTCCCTGTGCTATGCGGCTGCTTCCCACTAGCTATCTATTTTACATTTGGTAGTGTATATGTCATTTCTACTCTCTTACTTCAAAACTTTGCTATAAATTCAACCTGATTTGGCAATGGCCTGTCACACTACAACAGTTTCTAAATCTGGTGCTCATATTTCTGTGCTTATCTCTCATAAGAGATCAAATACTTTGATGTTTCTAGGGTTACACAGATTATCTTCTCCAAGGGAGGTTTACTGCAAGGACCCACAAGAATAAGGGCAAAGGGGAGTCATCTCACAAATTACATACTTCTCTCATCCTAGTTATTCCAGACTGTGTAATGCACTTAGAATAATACAATGAGGCCCAGTGGTCTATCTTTTCCTTGCTCACTGAGCATTCCAAAAGAGAGTATTAACAGGCTGTTGCTCTGTACAGAGCTCCTCTATCAGGCAAGAATTTGCTCTTTAGCAATTTGTGTCCAACTTGCAGATTGTAATTCCCAGCTTATACATCTGCCCACAACCTAGCTCGGTATAGCTAGGATCACAGGATTGATAGACCATGTTGTACCAGCTTTAGGAGCTTATGCCAAATAGCAACTGTTGGCCACTTTCTTTTGAGTGTGTATCCAAGACTTGAAGATCATGGATTACTTCTTCAGTTTAGCTGGTATTCTCCTTTTGAGGTTTACTTTTCTGAATCGTGTTTCTTAATCTTAACTCTTCATTCTACTGTTTTTTCAGCATTGTACATTAAAACAAGCAAGCATGCCACACTTGATTGAGCAATTAAAAACAATTTGGCCACACTTTCTTTTAATGCTGAATGAGCAAGCTATCTAAAAGGACTTTGGGAGTTATTAAGCTTCATACCTACTAGGCAATACCAAACTTAGGGAACCAAAGAGGGCCCAGGATAACCTGGACACAGGTTTGTTCCACCAAGTTCAACTGGAAGATTTTATGAAAAGAGAGAAGATAACTACTGGCCATAGGCCTGCCATCACTCATAGCTGCAGATATTTTTCCTCTTCTTTTCACTACATTTTAACATACAATGCATAACAGTCACTGAGCCTGAAGCTCATGCTAGAGGAATTTTTCTCTTAAATATGTGTAGACCATTTTTACATAGAATTCAAAGTCATTCAAGGTGGAGGCTTATTTATTTATGTATGGCAACATCTCTCTCTCTAGATATATCTAGCCTTGTTTCAGTTTTATTTGGTTGCCTTTTTTCTGACTTTCCCTGATTTTGCCGTTTTAATATTAGTGTTTTTTTTTTTTAATGCAGTCCTTGGTGAAATTGTAAAAGCAGGACATACTGAGAAACATAAAATCATCAAATGTTTATGCTATGGACCAAATATAATTACTCAGTTTGGGATACAGCCATAGATAGACATTTGCTGTTGGAATTTTAATGTCAAGTGGCAAGAGATTTCCATCTACTTTCATTCAAAAAGTTCATGGGCATGTGTCAGTCATCATATTTGTTTTTAGAAATAACATTACAGTGTTCCAACTTGTTTTTCCAATTAATTCTTCTCCACCATTATATTCTCACCATAATTCTACAGTAAATATCTAGATATGACCCCTATTCAAGAGCTATTTCTTATTTCTCTGAAAATTTCTGGAAGAAGGGATGTAGCTTTGTGATTTAATTGGATTTTTTTCCAATAAAATAATAGTATGCTTCTAATTGTCAGATATTTCAAGAGAAAGTTAAATAAACACATTTTATGAACTGAAAACAAGTTTTATTGACCATTAACTTCTATAAGCTAATTTCAAGGTAGCACCTTGTACATTCAAATATGTTGCATCACTTTTTATTTATGGGTAATTATATCACTACATGATTTTGGAAAAATAGTGAAAACTTTTGGAGGGATCATATACTTAAAGTCACATAGGAAATTTATTAATGCAATTAATGTTTATATGGTTATAATGCATATTCTATTGACTTTATAAAATTCATTTAAATACTAGCTGTTGAGAAGTCAGTAAGTAATGAGAACTTGGTTTTAGAAATGCACTTTTAATCTGGTAAATATTAAAATGAACTATTATTGTTTTGACTATTGTGGTTGAGTGACTAATATGTAAATCCTAAATAACGTTTTCTTTTTACTAACATTCAACCTTGCAATGGGGGAAAAATTCTAGATTATATGATTGAGTTTGTCATAATCACATCTCTTATGTAATCCAGATTTGCTACCCCCACGCTGAGGCTGGAAAGCTTCATCCAGTGCTGTTCTCTGCTACTCAGCCTAGAACCGTGGATGCTTTCCAACCAGCCCACTTACCTCCAATGGCACTGTTCCCCTGGAACTTATTTCAGAGTCTACCTTGCATGCATTTTTGCTGCTGACCCTGAGTACATTCTCCTAATACCTTTCTCTAGACCTTTTTCTCTTATGGCCACCCCTATAATTGTCTCAGGTGGCTTGAAAGAATTATAGGGGAAAAGTTATAGAAATTGATTAGGGGAAGGCCTGACTCATCAGTTTTCCAGACATACCAGATGTATGTGAATTATAGTTTAGGCTTGAGTAGAAAGAGATACCTGCTACTGTTTCCAAAGAATTATTAACCAATCTAAGGGCAGGCAGTGCTATATTATGTACCACACAAATAGATAATGGTCCTTACCAGGCCTATTTAAAATTATTCCCCATGCCTAGTAGAGTTTACTGTCCAAATGTGATAAATAAACCTTTGCTGGATGGTTCAGTGAAAATATTTTTGAAACTGTAAATGTCAACACTACAGTGTATATCACTCATTTACACATTCAATAGACATTTAATCAGGACAAATTTTATGTCAGCTGTTATATACAAATCATGTTATTGAATCATCACTATAAAGCTTAAAGAGGGTAAGACACTTCAAGTCACACAGCTAATAAGTTTTAAGTCTGTTAGATTACTAACAGAGATCTGTTTAATTTCAAATCCAATGACTATTCCACTGTATCTCAGTTTATTTTACGTCTCCTAGAGATGCTCAAAAACAGCAGAATAATAAAATTATTGAGAATGAGAATGGTTCACACCTATTCAATTCTTTCAAAGTGTTAGGCATTTAGCAAAGTGTCTTACATTATTTATGTTATTTAATACTCACACAATACTCTGTAATAAATACTGTTGTTCCTATAATGCTGATGCAAAAACTGAATTTCAGAAAATCAAGTCACACACTCAGAACTAAATTTTATACTCTAGCTGTCCTACTCTAAACTCATGTGTTTTACTATGTGGGGCAGGGGGCTGATAAATGTGAATAGGATAAAGGACTATCAAAATAAAGACTGGAATAAGTTATTTACAAAGGGAGGTTTTAGCTGGATAAGTGCATAAACTGAGAGAGCTCATAGAGTTTAGCTGCAAGAGTGATGTACTAAACAGGGTTAGAAGAAAGAAGTACTCAAGTATACCTTGATAAATCTGAACGAGGTTTTGGGGTGAGGTTAAATTGTGGAACCATTTATGGAAGATCAACTCGTGGGAATACAAAAAGAGGAAAGTTGGGTAACCTGGGCATGCAGTACTATGGAAAATCCACTAAGGCAGAAGGGAAATGAATGGATAAAGGCATTTTTGATTACTTTCTGTCAGGAAGTTGGCTAGAACCACAGTGAAGGAATAGGGAGTTTGAATGAAGTAATTCAGACATAGATAATGATTTTTGAGGGGTTTTAATGGCAATAGGAGTCTATCGCACACTTTTAAGAAAAAGGCATATGCTTTAACTCATACAATCACTTTTATTGGCATAACAAAATGGCAATATTGGGCTTCCCTGGTGGCGCAGTGGTTGAGAGTCCGCCTGCCGATGCAGGGGACGCAGGTTCGTGCCCCGGTCCGGGAAGATCCCACATGCCGTGGAGCGGCTGGGTCCGTGAGCCATGGCCGCTGAGCCTGCGCGTCCGGAGCCTGTGCTCCGCAACGGGAGAGGCCACAACAGTGAGAGGCCCAAGTACCGCAAAAAAAAAAAAAGGCATTATTGTAATCAATAAGAGTTTCAAACATTTCCTACATTTTTCCAATATGTAACGTAAAGGCAAATGTAGAAAGGACAAAAGAAAACAGCTGTGTATGGCTCGATTTCAATTTATTTATTTGATTAGTATCTCTAACTTAAGTTCACATTAAAATAGAGGAGAAAATTCTTCTCTATGCATAGAAATATATCTCATTGTAAAGGTTAATAACTTAGAAACTATGACAGCAATTTTCTTCAGTACTGGCTTGATGTTAAATGGAAGACTATTCCACTACTGCTAACTTTGAATTTTATCACTATAGCCAATTGAATGCTATTGAGCTAAATAAAAGGGCCCTGGCAAATTTCTGTAATGAGAATTTTCTTATTCATATTACTTACACTTGGATGAAGTAATTTTCCTCTTTTTACCAATAAAAAAGATAACATTTGTGGAAGTTTCTTTTGAGAGGTCATTTGCAGATATAAACACTTTTTTGAAAGATAAGAAAGAATGGCTTTTCTGTTTCTAGAGTTTCTCATGTTTCAATAGACATTAAAACCTTCACAGAAATTATACCAGCAATGTCAACTTTGAAATACCTCCAACATTGTCAACTATGTTAAGATATGGGGATTGAATAGAATAAATAACATTGTTCTGAAAGAGTCTGGAGTAGGATTAGAATAAACTTTTTAAATGAATATGCTTGGTTTCAGTTTCAACTATTTTTAAGCTTGAGCAACACTTTTTTTTTTCAACAAACACATGGTTCTTTAAAATCCCCAGAGATCCAACCTGCACTATTTTAAAACATTTACCCATTTCTTTGCCTACTGTTTCACTTTTTAAAAAAAAATCGTAATTACATTGGAGTGTTGATTACGAAAGTATTGATTAACAGCATTGCAAGATATTTCAAAAGACTATCAGATCTAATATTCACCTTCTAGGGAAGACTTTTTGTTTTTTTTTTTGCAGTACGTGGGCCTCTCACTGTTGTGGCCTCTCCCGTTGCGGAGCACAGGCTGCGGACGCGCAGGCTCAGCGGCCATGGCTCACGGGCCTAGCTGCTCCGCGGCATGTGGGATCTTCCTGGACCGGGGCACGAACCCGTGTCCCCTGCATCGGCAGGCGGACTCTCAACCACTGCGCCACCAGGGAAGCCCGGGAAGACTTTTAAATGGGTTGTTATACTTGGAATGGACAGGTATAATACCCAGAACTGATCATCATACCATCCTCATTAAAGCCCGCCCAAAGTTACCAACAGAGAACCCAAGGGGTGACCTACATGTGATTCCACAGATCTAACGTGGTATCAAGATCTGGCTCATGGCAGTTAAGTAGCTTAAGTTCATCACCGCAATTTTCATCAGCCAGCCTTCCACACAGTCACCCCTAATGAAACACAATCTCCAAGCAAATACCAAGTGCTCGTGGAAATACAACCTCAAAAAATGTTCCTTAGCCTTCTGTTTCAACTACAATGCTACCTATAAGCTTCCTCTATATAGAAATTCTGAAGTTTCTGGAGATTATATGTACATGTATATATATATATATATGTGTATATATATATATGTATATATGTGTATATATATAGTTATATATAGTATGTTATTATGTATAACATATACATATATATAATCTTAAACACTTTTCTTATAATATATAATACATTCACTTCTGGTTATCATCTCCAAAGATTGAAAACACTGTCCAGGTATATTATACATGTTTACAAGTAACGTGTGACCCTTATAAGGAACCCCAATTCATGCCCACTTCCTCAGGCAGGTTAAGTCATCATACTTCTGTCAGTTTACACATAGAGGTCTTATAAACTAAATCTTCAATCCATTCAGTTTCTCTTTTCTAGACCTTATTTTATTTTCCCCTTCCATCAGATTTTGTGGCACCATTTTCCTTACTTTCTTAACTTTTCTAGTTATTGTTTAGTTTCTGGGTTATTTTTTTGAACTTGTGTCCTAAGCCCTCTGCTCTTTTGCATCCACAGCTTCCCAAACAACCCTATCCACTCTTCGACTACTACGTGTTTGCTAATGAATAGTAGTCCTATCTCTTTTGTAATCCAGATCTATATCTCCAACAGCCTACCAGAGATCTCCTTTCATGTTTCATATATGCAAAATGGAAATAATTAAATCAATCAATCCAACAGAATACAATAACAAATCTAGCCCCTTCAACGTGTTTAGTTTTTAAAGTGACATCATGACTAGATTTAGTCACCGAAGGCAAATTTGTATTTATTTCCTTAACAGCACTATCCTCTACTTTGCCCCTTCTAATAGGTCATCAAATCTTGTTGATCTCTACAGCTTTGGTCTCTTTAATCATGTGTGTTTTATACATTTCCTCTGCCCCTTATTTAGTCTAGACTCCTATAATTTCTCATATGACATAAGGAAAATAACCTCCTATATCGCTTGGTTGTAATCATATTCTCACATCCTTACCATAGAGATACACACATTGCTTAGATAGTGAATCATGTTAGTAACAGATGTGGTGGTAAAAAATGTGCTCTCTGTGCTAAAATAACCTATATACCATGTAATTTTTAATAAACTATTTGTTTTTAAGTGGTTCAGATATCTACATTGCAGGAAATATTTAATGTAAGGTTAAGATGAAAGGAAAAATGTATGGTAAATTTCAATAGATTAACAGGTGCTAGATGGTCTGGGAGATCACAGGCATCAGGGGTAAGGATGGTTATCAGTTCTGCTATATGCATTATCCAAAGTCACAAACACAAGAGAATCATTTCCTCTTTTAAAAATAATCTTGGGCTTCCATCTTTGACAAACTTGTCACATATAAAACTTGAATTGGAGTAATAAAAATCCTGTACCTTTTTGAGTTTAAATAACTCAGTTGGATCAACACTTCATGTCTAGAATGGCAGACTAAATTAAATTCAGTTGTAAGGGGAATGAAAAAAAGATTGCAAAGGTAATGGAAATATACTACCCCATCAATACAAGGACAGGAAAGTCAAGAAGGTGAAATGGTGGAGAAAAGTCCTCTTGAAGGAAATGAAATTAGAAAAGAGACTCCTTTGGACTAATTGCCTATCTACTGTATGGTAAGTAATGTAAGCCATTTGAAATAAAATTCACTTAAAAAAAGAAAGTTTTGGTGCCGCTGGGAAGGGGAGAAGCTGCTGCCACCGCCACCATTGCCGGGAGCCGCGGAGACAGGTCACTACCTTTCCATTTCTCACAATTGGGCTGAGCACGACTGAACCATAGGGGAACACAGTACAGACGACAGCATCAGCTACTTTGAGGTAGAGGAAGATGAGCTGACCCCTGATGACAAGATGCTCAGGTTTGTGTATAAGAACGGACTGGTGCCTTCCTCATCTGGAACTGTTTATGATAGGACAACTGTTCTTATCGAGCAGGATCCTGGCACTTTGAAAGACGAAGATGACGACGGACAGTACGGAGAACACTTGCCTTTTCTAGTAGGGGGTGAAGAGGGCTTTCATCTAATAGATCATGAAGCAATGTCCCAGGGTTATGTGCAACACATTATCTCACCAAATCAGATTCATTTAACAATAAACCCTGGTTCCACGCTCATGCCAAGAAATATTGAAGGTGCAACCCTCACAACTGCAGTCGGAATGTCCAGAAACGAAACATAACGAAGTAAAGCGGTACCAGTGCACCTTTGAGGGCTGTCCCCGCACCTACAGCACAGCAGGCAACCTGAGCACCCACCAGAAGACCCACCGGGGAGAGTACACCTTTGTCAGTAATGAGCAGGGCTGCAGCAAGGCCTTCCTCACCTCCTACAGCCTCAGGATCCACGTGCGGTGCACACAAAGGAGAAGCCGTTTGAGTGCGAAGTGCAGGGCTGTGAGAAGGCGTTCAACACACTGTACAGACTGAAAACACATCAGAGGCTTCACACAGGGAAGACGTTTAACTGTGAATCTGAAGGCTGCAGCAAGTACTTCACCACGCTCAGTGATCTGAGGAAGCACATTTGAACCCAGACAGGAGAAAAGCCATTTCGGTGTGATCATGATGGCTGTGGAAAAGCATTTGCAGCAAGCCACCAACCACCTCAAAACTCACGTCCGTACACATACTGGTGAAAGACCCTTTGTCTGCCCCAGTAATGGCTGTGAGAAAACTTACAGCACTCAATGCAATCTCAAAAGTCATATGAAAGGTCACGATAACAAAGGAAATTCATACAGTGCACTTCTAAATCACAATGGATCCGAGGATACAAATCACTCACTCTGAGGAATTTAAGCCTTCTGTCCATAGATTCCGAGTTTCAAGAACATTCCAATACAGGCCAGAATGCTCACTTTCAGCACACTTTCACCAGCCATCATTTTTGAACCCATGTTCCGGAAGTCAGCTGACCCAGCAATCCAGGAAGATCCTCAACAGACAGCCTGGCATCTGAGCCACCCTGGTCTCTACTACCAGCCTCAGCACCGTCTACTCCTCTGCCTGCTCCCTCCCTAGGAACTGGCTCCCAGCAAGCTGCATTTGGCAACCCACCTGCTCTCTTACAACCTCCAGAAGTGCCTGTTCCCCACAGCACGCAGTTTGCTGCTAATCATCAAGAGTTTCTTCCGCACCCTCAGGCACCGCAGCCCATTGTGCCGGGACTTTCTGTTGTCGCTGGGGCTTTGGCGTCAGCAGCGGCAGTGGCGTCAGCCATGGCAGCACCACCTCAACCACAGAGTACTACTGAACCCCTGCTGGCCATGGTCCAGACTCTGCCCGTGGATGCCAACTCCGTCCTAACTAGTAATCCCACTATAACCATCACCCCGACTCCGAGCACGACTCTCCTGCAGCCCAGCCTCGTCACGGGAGAACAGAACTTACAGTGGATACTGAATGGTGCCACCAGCTCACCACACACCCAAGAACAAATTCAGCAAACATCTAAAGTTGAGAAGGTGTTTTTTACCACTGCAGTACCAGTAGCCAGTAGCACAGGGAGCGCTGTACAGCAGATTGGCCTCAGCGTCCCTGTGATCATCATCAAACAAGAGGAGGCCTGTCAGTGTCAGTGTGCGTGCCGGGACTCCGCCAAGGCGCAGGCAGCCAGAAGGAGGAAGGGCTGTCCTTCCCCTCCTGCTGCAGCGCTGAGCACCCAGCCTCCTGATGAGCGCAGCCTGAAGCTACCACCGCAGACTTTTTCCCCGCCCCGAATCCCCCTGTCGTCCTCCTCCACCACATCCTTTTCCTGTGAGCAAAGCAGACAAGCAGTGACTCCTTCAGACCCTCAGACAGAAACATCACATGCCATGGATACGTCAGAGCTTCTGTCCCTCCAGAACCTGGACACGCCATCCAATCTGATTCCCACTGAAGCACTACTGCAGGTGGAGGAGGAGATGGGCCTGACCAGCAGCTTCTCCAAGTGAAAGACCCGGAGGTGCTCACCTCCAGGAACAGAGGCTGAGCAGGAGGCAGAAGGTGCGATGCCTACCATCGTAGGATCAGTAGTTTGAAGGAGGAAGAAATCTACTGTTTGAAATCCTCACCTTTCAGACTCATTTTCTTGGTCACAAGACACCTATGGTCACATAATCTATGAAAAAGGAGGCCAGAATATAAAATGGAGTAAATATAGCCTCTTCAATAAGTGGTGCTGGAAAAACTGGACAGCTACATGTAAAAGAAAGTAATTAGAACACTTCCTAACACCATACACAAAAATAAACTCAAAATGGATTAAAGACCTAAATGTAAGGCCAGACTCTATAAAACTCTTAGAGGAAAACATGGGCAGGACTTGCTTTGACATAAATTACAGCAAGATCTTTTTTGACCCATTTTGTAGAGTAATGAGAAGAAAAACAAAAATAAACAATGGGACCTAATGAAACTTAAAAGCTTTTACACAGCAAAGGAAACCATAAATGAGATTAAAATACAACCCTCAGAATGGGAGAAAGTATTTGCAAAGGAAGCAACTGACAAAGGATTAATCTCCAAAATATACAAATAGCTCATGCTGCTCAATATCAAAAAAACAAACAACCCAATCCAAAAAAAGGTGGAAGCCCTAAATAGACATTTCTCCAAAGAAGATATACAGATGGCCAACAAACACATGAAAAGATGCTCAATATCAGTAATTATTAGAGAAATGCAAATCAAAACTACAATGAGGTCTCACCTCACACCAGTCAGAATGGACATCATCAAAAAAAAACTACAAACAATAAATGCTGGAGAGGGTGTGGAGAAAAGGGAGCCCTCATGCATTGTTGGTGGGAATGTAAATTGATACAGCCACTATGGAGAACAGTATAGAGGTTCCTTAAAAAACTAATAACAGAACAATCCCATTACTGGGCATATACCCAGAGAAAAGCATAATTCAAAAAGACACATGCACCCCAATGTTCATTGCAACAATATTTACAATAACTAGGACATGGAAGCAACCTAAATGCCCATCAACAGAGGAATGGATAAAGAAGATGCAGTACATACATACAGTGGAATATTACTCAGCCATAAAAAGGAACAAAACTGTCATACAGAATGAAGTAAGTCAGGAAGAGAAAAACAAATATCGTATATTAACACATATATGTAGAATCTAGACAAATGGTATAGATGATCTTATTTGCAAAGCAGAAATAGACACAGACATAGAGAACAAATGTATGCATACCAAGGGGGAAAGGGGAGGGGTGGGAGGAATTGAGAGTTTGGGGTTGACATATATACGCTATTGATACTATGTATAAAATATAATTGGTCACTAATGAGAACCTACTATATAGCACAGGGAATTCTATGCAATGCTCTGTGGTGACCTAAATGGGAAGAAAATCCAAAGAAGACGGGATATGTATATGTATAACTGATTCATTTTGCTGTACAGTAGAAACTAACACAACATTGTAAAGCAACTATACTGCAATAAAAACTAATTTAAAAAATTAGGAAGATATATGAAGTGATTTATTTATATCAAAGTTAGTGGAACAGAGAAAAACACAATTTAAAATGAAATAATCAGGGACTTCCCTGGTGGTCCAGTGGTTAAGACTTTGCCTTCCAATGCAGGGGGTGCAGGCTCAATCCCTGGTCGGGGAGCTAAGATCCCACATGCCTTGGGGCCAAAACACCAAAACATAAAACAGAAGCAATACTGTAACAAATTCAATAAAGACTTTAAAAATGGTCCACATCAAAAAATCTTTAAAAAAAAGAAATAATCAATTTTCCAGCAAAGATATTTGATCATGGAATTGCCAGTTATATAGCATCTTTAATGTTTAAGAATAATACATGTAAAGTCTAAGTTATAAACTGTGAGTAATATCACTGCCCAACTCAATCCAAAAAAAACCCAATATAACAGCATCCACAAATTCTTAAGTTTGTTACATACACACACACACACACACATACACACACAGAGCAAACCATATACTTCCTTATGTACATAGGTAATTATATTTCATAACCATGAAACATAGATATATTAATTCAAATTTTTCCTTCTTTCTTATTTCGTCTGTGACAACAACAAAACGAACAAAGCCAGGTAGAAAACAAGAATGACCATGAACTTTGAGGGCAAGGGTATAATTCAACCAAATTCAAATATCTCTAACTCTGTAATAATAGAAATATCACCTAGGTATACAACATATTAGCAACAGTCAATTTCATACCCTTCTACCTTGTTAAGTGGTATGAGATGTAGTCAACATTGGTGCTTCCAAAAGAGACAGAATATTTTTATTCACATTGGAAAAATAAGAAACACTCCCAAGAAGAGGCTATAACTCCTTATATGTTTACTGAGAATTTCATGTACTCTCTTGATATTTACTCATGCTGTAATCGCTACTAGGTCACAGATGACTGTGGTAAACTCAATCAGGCACTAAGAAACAACACTCTTACTTCAACCAAATGAGTGCAATAGTTTGTTTGTTCTTCCACTAGTAGATTGTTCTGGTCTCTTTCAAGTGTAGACCCCCCATCTCAGCACACACCCTTTTTTTTTTTTTAATTAGGATCCCAAGTTCAATAAGCATAAATAGTAAGTTACAAGATGTAAGGGCAGGATCACAAAAGAATAGTGTTCTCAGTCACATTGTCACCTGTTTAAAGAAACCAATTAAGCAACTGCCCTGATATTTCATTCTATCACTCTCTTTCTTTTTATATGTGTAACACGTATTCCATGTGCCAAGAGCTGTGATCAATGTTTCAGAAGTGTTATCTTCTTTTAATAATGACCCAATTCTTAAAATTTTTTCAGTGAGAAAACTGAGGCAGAGTGACATTAAGTAATTTGTCCAAGGTCACCTAACTCGCAAGGGGTAAAGGTGGGATTTGAACTCCGACCATAGGACTTTAGAGCCCATACTCTTAACCACTACAAGGTACAGCCCCTTATATTAGTTTGGAAGAAATCTTTTAAAATAACTAATGATGTTTGATGCAAATGAGATTCCAGATCCAAAATTCATCATTCATGGAGTTGAAAGGAGATCTCCAAATTTATCCTAATCCCCCATACACACACGTGCTAAAGCCTAGTATATCTGGCAAATATTTGGTACTCGTTATATATTTGCTGAATCAACAAATGAAAGAATACAGTATGAATATCCAAATCAACTCAGACAGGAAGATGTCATTATCTAAGGCTTATTATTTTTTGGAATAGTGGCTTTGACTCTATTTCAAGGTGATAGCACTATTTTTGACACTGCAATAGCTCAATCATTACAAATACTATAGGCACTGGGATCATTATAATTGGTCAGTTCAATGATATCCATTAGATTGGGAGTTGATCAGAAAGAGATAATATATAAACTTGGATAAAGCATTATATATTTTTAAAATTTTCTTCCCAGCTTTATTGAGATATTATTTACATATAGCATATGTAAATTTAGGGGTGTACACTGTGATGATTAGATATATGTATATATTACAAAATGATTACCACAATAAGGTTAGTTAGTATCTCTATCCCATCACATAGGCATAGTTGTTTTCGTGTGTGGTGATAACATTTAAGATTTACTTTCAAGTATATAATACAGTATTAATAATTATAGACACTATTATATTGATGATTTTAGGTGTTGATCCAGTCTTTTTTTCCATTTTTTTTAGTTATCTATTTTATACATATTAGTGTATATATGTCAATCCCAATCTCCCAATTCATCCCACCACCACCACCACCACCAAAGCATTATATATTTTTAAAGGAGAAAAAGAATGTTGACTGCAGGAAACATAAAATATAAATGAACATAAGTTGGACTTATGTTCTCCATAAGGAGGACTAAAAGTAGGTGCTGTAGGAGTACTTGTTGATTGATGTCTTGGATCAGTGAATTATAGCAAATTTAGATTTCTTTATATAACTGACACTTTTTAAATCATACCTAAGTAAACCAAATCCACTCTTGGAAGTCTTCAGTTGTTTCATTGTGCCTTGTTTCATGACCAAATGTTCTTCTTAATTTCAGAAGGCAATATAATAAGCAATTATTTAAATACAAACTATGTGGTCAAAAGCTATTGACTGATGAGAGATCAGACTCAGGCAATTTAGGAGAATTAATGAAATTATAGTGAGTAAAGAGACAAATGCCAATGGGGGAGTAATCTATAATATCTGTACCTTCGGTAATGCCTGTGGAAAATTTCCAAGAGGGCTCCTCTAAGGAAAAAGCTAATTATTTCAGATGTCTCCTCTGTAAAGTCACAGGTCTATAATCTCTTGTCAAAATGTATAACTTTTAGAAAAGAGTAGAAAACAGCTATGGATGAGTGGAAAAGTGCCGGCTCCCAAGGAGAAAATGATTGGGCTCTAGATGACAGCCTATCCTGGAGGAAGACAGAGGAACCCCATTGAGACAGAACAAACCATAGCAATTTCATCTTTAATATATTGGATTAAAAAGTCCAGGGGAGAAAGCAATTGTTCATGATTTTCTCATTAATATACTATTTAAGAATGTCAGAAGCATCATGACTACTCATGGAAAGATTTTTCAAAATGAAAATCTTAATTATTACCCATAATATTATCTATTTAAATAATAATCAACACCTAAGCCCTGAAAAGTTGACCAATACCAGGAATATGAATAGTTGTATTTCTGTTTCAGTCAGAAAACAGAACAAAATAAAATACCAGTGAATCAATTTTTCCCTCCCCACTTTTTCATTTGCTATATTTGTCAAAAAAAATTTAAAAGATAGCAGTTTAGAAAATAGAACAAAATTAAATCATTGAGTTTTTGTCTGTAAAGCATTTTAGGTAAACAATATTTTCAAAAGGTTCTATCATCTAATTTCCACCTGAAGGTTTTGAATCATACACAGTCCAGGAAGTCTGGCAGTAGAGGATAGCAGAACCATAGGAATTTGAGATATTTTAGATTTAGCACCCAGGAGGCTACTCATTTCAAAATAAAATTTTCCAAATTTTTAAAGCAGTTCTCTTCTCTGAGCATACTTGAATGCCCTTCTTCTTTCCAATGGCTATCACAACATTCTCAAATCTATATCTACCCCAAATTTCATCTTTCTTTCCATACTTCAACTATATTTTAATTTTGCTGTCCCCCTTTTCATTGCTTTTTTTCTGTGCTTAATTCCCTGAACATAGAAACCACAAAAAATTGAGACTAAATAGAAAAATGTAATTAAGAAATCCATCAAAAAAAAAAAAAAAAAGAGGGCTTCCCTGGTGGCGCAGTGATTGAGAGTCCACCTGCCAATGCAGGGGACATGGGTTCGTGCCCTGGTCCGGGAAGATCCCACATGCCGCGGAGCGGCTGGGCCCGTGAGCCATGGCTGCTGAGCCTGCGCGTCCGGAGCCTGTGCTCTGCAACAGGAGAGTCCACAACAATGAAAGGCCCGCGTACCGAAAAAATAAATAAATAAATAAAAATAAATAAAGTTATTAAAAAAGAGAGAGAAAATGTACATTAGAGTTTATGCAAAGAGAAGGAAAATTCTAGATAGAGGAATGTGTCTCAGCCTCTTTAACTCACATGCCCCTTAAGTATACAAGGAAAAAAAGAAACCTTTATTTAATGTTATTTAACATTTCAGGGTACGTTTTATGTGGTGTAATGAAAACAAGTCATACTATAAGACAATTTTTATGTTGACTATCTTTTATCTTTTTTTTTAAACGTCTTTATTGGAGTATAATTGCTTTACAATGGTGTGTTAATTTCTGCTTTATAACAAAGTGAATCAGCTATACATATACATATATCCCCATATCTCTGCCCACTTGCATCTCCCTCCCTTCTACCCTCCTTATCCCACCCCTGTAGGTGGTCACAAAGCACCAAGCTGTTCTCCCTGTGCTATGCTGTTGCTTCCCACTAGCTATCTATTTTACATTTGGTAGTATATATAAGTCCATGCCACTCTCTCACTTCTTCCCAGCTTACCCTTCCCCCTCCCCATGTTCTCAAGTCCATTCTCTATGCCTGCATCTTTATTCCTGTCCTGCCCCTAGGTTCTTCAGAACCTTTTTTTTTTTTAGATTCCATATATATGCGTTAGCATATGGTATCTGTTTTTCTCTTTCTGACTTACTTCACTCTGTAGGACAGACTCTAGTTCCATCCACCTCAATACAAATAACTCAATTTTGTTTCTTTATATGGCTGAGTAATATTCCATTGTATATATGTGCCACATCTTCTTTATCCATTCATCTGTTGATGGACACTTAGGTTGCTTCCATGTCCAGGTTATTGTAAATACAGCTGCAGTGAACACTGTGGTACATGACTCTTTTTGGATTTTGGTTTTCTCAGGGTATATGCCCAGTAGTGCGATTGCTGGGTCGTATGGTAGTTTCTTTTTTAGTTTTTTAAGGAAGCTCCGTACTGTTCTCCATAGTGGCTATATCAGTTTACATTCCCACCAACGGTGTAAGAGGGTTCCCTCTTCTCCACACCCTCTCCAGCATTTATTGTTTGTAGATTTTTAATGATGGCCATTCTGACTGGTGTGAGGTGATACCTAATTGTAGTTTTGGTTTGCATTTCTCTAATGATTAGTGATGTTGCACATCCTTTCTTGTGTTTGTTGGCAATCTGTATATCTTCTTTGGAGAAATGTCTGTTTAGGTCTTCAGCCCATTTTTGGATTGGGTTGTTTGTTTTTTTGTTATTGAGCTGCATGAAATGCTTGTAAATTTTGGAGATTAATCCTTTGTCAGTTGCTTCATTTGCAAATATTTTCTCCCTTTCTGAGGGTTGCTTTTTGTCTTGTTTATGGTTTCCTTTGCTGTGCAAAAGCTTTTAAGTTTCATTAGGTCCCATTTGTTTATTTTTGTTTTTATTTCCATTTCTCTAGGAGGTGGGTCAAAAAGGATCTTGCTGTGATTTATGTCATAGAGTGTTCTGCCTATGTTTTCCTCTAAGAGTTTGATGGTATCTGGCCTTACATTTAGGTCTTTAATCCATTTTGAGTTTATTTTTGTGTATCGTGTTGCAGAGTGTTCTAATTTCATTCTTTTACATGTAGCTGTCCAGTTTTTCCAGCACCACTTACTGAAGAGGCTGTCTATTCTCCATTGTATAGTCTTGCCTCCTTTATCAAAAATAAGGTGACCATATGTGTGTGAGTTTTTCTCTGGGCTTTATATCCTGTTCCATTGATCTATATTTCTGTTTGTGTGCCTGTACCATACTGTCTTGATTACTGTAGCTTTGCAGTATAGTCTGAAGTCAGGGAGTCTGATTCCTCCAGCTCCGTTTTCCTTTCTCAAGATTGCTTTGGCTATTCAGGGTCTTTGGTGTTGCCATACAAATTGTGAAATTTTTTGTTGCAGTTCTGTGAAAAATATCAGTGGTAGTTTGATAGGGACTGCATTGAATCTGTAGATTGCTTTGTATAGTAGAGTCATTTTCACAATGTTGATTCTTCCAATCCAAGAACATGGTATATCTCTCCATGTGTTTGTATCTTCTTTAATTTGTTTCATCAGTGTCTTATAGCTTTCTGCATACAGGTCTTTTGTCTCCTTAGGTGGGTTTATTCCTAGGTATTTTGAATATCTTTTTTCTAACTACCCAAGACTCTCTTCTAACCTTTCCCTCAATATGATGTGTCATTCTAAGGGGTCATGATGCCATTTCTCAGGGAAGAAGCACTTCACCAAGTTTTACAAACAACTGAGCAAAAAATTCCTCTTCCATATGTGTGTCCATGAATTACAGTTTAGAAATCCCCTTGTGGACATTTGGAACAAATATTTTGTGTTGTAAATCAGAACATCAGATCTGTAGGGAGATTTTACAAAATTGTGGCAGACTGAAGCCACATCCATGGCCAAGCAGTCAGCTTAATAATCACAAGCTCATATGAAATTGTATGACATGTACAGGGACACATAGCAAACAAAACATTTACAGGCACTTCTTTATTTGCCAGATAATTGCTCTGGTGCCTGTGAACCTGTTGTACTATAGGCATAGACACAGAATAGGTAAGGATAAAAATGTGAGAAGGACTAAACAAAACAGTCACTCCAAATAAAGCAGAGGGTTTTTTTGTTTGCTTGTTTGGGTTTTTTTTCCCCCCTTCTCTCACTTTTTGGTAGTTTGATTTGTTTACATTGCATGATGGTTTACATTGCAACAAAAGCATCTGAGAAATTCAGCTTGTCCAAGATGCCAACTCAAAGTGTCTCAGACAGGCTTTCTGCCATGGGCCAGGTCCAGGCTGCAAATGCTGGGACCAGGAATACAACATACATGGGCCCTAGGGTTAGACTTAGTTATAATTATAGGGCAGGAATATGTTCTTTCCATGAGAATGTGGAGGACTGCAAATGAGGAGAGTGGGGAAGGACCGTGGGCTCAGAATCCATAGGTTGATGAAGAATTTCTATATTTCACTATGAGAAGGATGCTTGGTTGTAAGGAGACTAATCGGCTCTAAAGCTAGAAGTTCAACACAGGAAAGAAGGAAATGTTTCCAGCCAAAGGATTGGGTTTAAGGACCCCAATTTAAACAATGCAAGTGGAGAGGATCCAAACCGTTAAACCAAATTCAAGTGCAGAAAACATGAGAGATCAAGTGAAAGAAATGCCGGTATAAGAGCTACCTGAAATAGCAAGTTCTCAGACATGGGCTAGGATATATCAAATGACAGGATCTAATAGGTTCCTAGGTATGGGAGGCTGAAAAATTGTTCCCAAAGATGTCCATGTCCTAATCCCCAGAATCTGTCAGTATGTTTCTTTAACTGGAAAAAGGCTCACTAAAGAAGGGACTAAATTAAGCATTTTGAGATGTGGAGATTATCTTGGATTATCCTGGGCTCAGTGTAATCACAAAGTCCTAATAATAAGGAATCAGAAGGGTCAGAGTTAGAGAAGATGATGTGACTATGGAAGCAGAGGGAGAGAAGGGTATTTGATGGTAGAAATAGGGGTCAGAATGATGCAGGATCATAAGCCAATGAATATGGGGAGCCTCTTGAAGCTGGAAAAGGCAAGTGAACTGATTCTTCCTTAGCACCTACAGGAGGAATAAAGCCCTGCAAAGTCATTTTAGAATTCTGATCTCAAGAACAGAAAGATCATACATTGATATTCCTTTAAGTCTCTTTATTTGTGGTAATTTATTACAGTGGCAATTGGAAGCTAATACAATAGGAAAGATGTGACACGAGTGAGAGACCCAGGAAGGGAGATACTATACAATAAAGGTTAGAAATCACATATTTACAGAGAGGTAATAAGAAGGTAAGAACTTAGGAACAATAGGGTCTGTACAGAAGGTCCAAGAAAAACCAATAAAAAATGAGCTATCCTTACATTTGTTGCAAGAACTGCCTACATTTTCCCATTCCATGGACAAGACAAGGCTAAGTCGATAGACACACCTCAATGGAGGTAAGGTTTATGAGTATAGAAGACAAGCAAAACAATACCATGGTCCAATAAAACACTAGCAGGGAGAATATCAGTGCCCTCCATGATGCCATCTTTAAAAGTTCAGGGTGCAGTAAGTTCAAATATGGCTGCTTTGTGTGTCATCTGCTATGGATATATCTATCATCCACTAATTTATGAGAAAGATTGCTTTACTTTCCCATAGGGATAGAATGACTCATTACCCTTCTTTCTCACTTTTCTTTCCCTACCTTGAACAGCTTTTTTTTCAGGTAAGTTTCCACTAAAATGCCCTTCATTATTCATTTTATATCTTAACAATTGAACAAGAACACTGTCTTAACATAGCTTCACTGCAGATTGCTGACATGTATAACTTTCAGTAAGGGCTCACTAACCACACACTAATAACCCCCATATAAATAATTAAACATACCCAGAGCACTGACACGTTGTTATTCTAACTCTAGAGAGAAAGGAAATAGGATTTTCTCACACACAAGTGCTGCTTTTTCTGTAATCTTAGCATACCCTAGGACTAGCTTCTAACTCACCCCACACAGTGTTTCTGAAGTCCTCCACTTATAGCTAAGGTACTTGTGATGCCCCACTGGAAAAGAAAGGCAGAGGGAATAATTGTCAGAGTGAGATTCTAAATAAGATTTATTGTAGAAGCTTGTCTGACTTTTGCCTCTAACTCACTGACCTTGAGCGTTAAGACTTCCCTTTAATCCTACTACAGGGTTAGTCCAGAATTGGGAAATATACACATGCTGCGAGTCATGCTTCTTATGTCTATGATGGATATTACCAATCAGAGTGCAATTTCTTTCTAAACTATCACAGTTCAATTTTCCACTAAAGTAGGTGCAGCCTCACAATTTTCATTATAATAAACTAGACAGCTGTTGCCTTGGTCATAACACCTATTCCACACGTAGCCTATTTTCCTTGGTGGATTTCTCTCCGTATTCAAATCTAAAACTAGTGGACAACTTTAGGAAGCGGGGAACTATGTGTCAGTTGTTCTCAAGCACAACCCATTTTTGTGTCTAGGTCTGGGGTGACTTTGTTGCTCTTTTCAATTCTCGGGTATTTTTTAATTGCATTCTTTGAGGTTTGTCTCTGAACCCCATTGCTGGATATTACCAGTGCTAACCCTATCTTCTATTTTGAATCCACTATTGGTAAAGGACCACTATTAACTAATCTGTTGAAACCAACATTTGTCTTCTCCACTAGACCATCTCTATTGACTTTAGAAGCTCTGTCATCTTTAGCTTCAGACTTGGTAAGAATTAAGTTTATAGTAGCAACGTTCTTCTACCATTCTCTCTTACGCTGACTTCCCAGGAGAATCTGGGTTGTTCTAAGATCTATGTATAACATTTTAATTACTCCCAAATTCCTAGCTCAGTCTCACCTTTCCTAGAGTGTCCAATGCTACCACTATCTGACATGCATGATCTTTTCATCAGCACGTATAGTTGACATAGTTCAGCTAACAATCCCTCTGTGGTTTAGAATTACTTTAGTGAGATTAAAGGGAAGAGGATAAGAATGAAAGGAAGATGAACAAGTGGCAGCACTTTTTCTGTGCTGTTGAAAAATCGTGCATCCATGAGCTGCAGGTCCTTTTACATCTGAGTAAAAGTTTTCTCAGAGCCTACCTCTGAGTATTCTCCAGTATTCTGTAGTTTCTCTGATGATTAAAGATCTGTGAAGGTGCTGCTGAATAGCAAGCAATCATCTTGTATTTTGCTGTCCTAAGAACACAAGGTTCAACTCTATATAGTAGCATTCAATTATTTTAATGCTAGTTGTGGTATGTGCATTGATGGTCATCAACTTCATTTTTGTGTGAAGTAAATTTAGCAAGTCAAATGGAATTTTGCAGAGTTAAAGGCTGCTGACATCTATTTACTTACAGGAGAAAAGATACCTTTGCCCTAGCTTACGCAGAACATCTTTATTTGATATTGATAGTAGCCAAGGAGCAGTTGGCCTGGAAAGATGGTTCCTGTCATATGCTTTGAAGTTCCAATTGCTGTCTCACCAAACCTGTTATGAAAATTTTCAAGGAAGAATGAATGGATAAGGAATCTTAATGATCAAACTAATATTTAGGACCATCTGCCTTAAATTATTTTTGAATGTTTTGTCATATTTAAAGAAATCTTACATGCATATATACATGCATAGTTATATATAAAAATATAATAAGAACCTGATGTATAAAAAGAAATAAAATTCAAAAAATATATATAGGGAGTCCTTGCTTTGCATGTTTTAATATCCATGAATTTCAGTTACCACAGTTTAGTGAAATATACCAGTTTCTCAACAGTACAGTTTAAATTTCAGTTACCAAGGTGTATTAACTCTCAGTAATTACATAAAGTTGAAAATTAATTGCTAGCTTTTCAGTCCACAAATCATTATGTGAATAACAGACGTCCATCATGATTAGTGGCTAATCACATCATTTCTTTCAATATCCTGAAATAGTTATTTAGTGCACATTTGTTTGTTATTCAGTTCACACACAGCAAAATGTGGTTTTGTGTTGCCTCCTTGTCCTCCAGTGATTTAAAGTCACATAAAATTTTACAAAAATGAGTAAAGAGGGAATTGGCCCAAAAAGATGAAAGCGCAGCAAAGAAATGAAAAGTAATGCTGAAAGTGAAATTCAAATAGAACATTAAGGATTTGGAGAAGAAATGCCAAGTATGGAAATGTTCATATCACTACTGTTCTAGAGGAAGTTTGTGAATGCAGGCTTATCAACACAACTGAGAAACATAGTTGTGATGGGAAGGGTGGAGATATCCTAGAGGAATTAACACTGGCAAAAAACTTCACAGTAAAAGAACTCTGAGAGCTATCTCGCAATATTAAATACACAAAGAATAAATGTTAGAAATTGATCCCAACTTAGAAAGGAATATGATAATTTACCAAGTCAGAGAAATGATGCTTGTTTTATGCTGTAATTGTGTAATGAGAAGGCACACGTTACTCAAACTATCTTTGATAGCTCATTTCTTTTCAAAAAGAAATGACACAAATTCTCAGTTTCTAATGTTAAAATTACAATGTACTAAATAAATATTAGTTTTACTATTCTTAAAATTTCTTATACATTTATAACCAATAGTAAGAGAGTTTTCATGTTTGGGGGGAAAATCTATAAAGGTCACAGGACTTTTGAAATTTTTCTATTGATTTTTGAGATCACTTTGTACAGTTTCAGCTTTCATGATCATTTATAGTCCCGTATTACTGGGCTAAAAAACAAGGACTGCTGCTATTTACACCATAATGTATGTACTCACTTGGAGATCAGATCATTTAAATAGGCTTGCTTAAAGGATGCTCAAATCTTGAGTTGATGGTAAGATTATAAATTCATTCAAAAATAAATAAATACCGAAATTTTGTGTTCTGAAGGGCAGAAACCATGTAACCTACCATGAATTATGAGATAGGAATTGTGTAAAAGCCTCTGCCCTATAAACTAGAGAACTGAGATCTGTAAACTTGATTGGATAGTGAGGAAGCTGGAATCCCAGTAATGAAACTATACTTTTATGGAAGTTTGTGGAGTAAAGGAGAGACTCATACAATTATCCTGGGGCCCTCATTCTTCCCTTTGCTTGATATAATCTGAGGAAAGAATATATGAAACTTCTCCTTCTCTCTGTCTCTCTCTCTGTCTCTCTCTCTCTCTCTCACACACACACACACACACACACACACATGCATGCAGTCACACACACATGCACACATACACATTCACAAACATACTTACGTGTTACCTACCTAACTTCATGCTTTATATATTGAATGAGTTTTATCTACCTGGGCACCTTAAAATCAATTCATTGATTTTGTGTTCTTATTTATTTAATGGAAAATTAGTTTTGAATTTGGAAATATAGAGTCAGTAAGAAAGACATTAGAAACATTTTAGGTTGAATGAAGTTCTGAAAAATTGCAGTAATCACACCCACAGTGAGTGACTTATTATCTCCTAATCTTTTGTTAGGCTTCATTTGTTTGTCCTCCCTTTACTACACAGTAAAAAATAAGACAAGATCTACCTTTGTTTTGTGAGTCACATTATGTTGAGTATTGTTGAGGGTTTTTTCAAAAACTAATTTATGATGTATGCTGAATAACTTTCTATGCGCATCCAAGGGAGTAATCCATATACCTTCCTTTTAAATTAAAAGCTGTGTTCAGCAGCTCTCACAGTTCTATTTATCTCTGAATTCAAATAAGAAGCAAAATCTTATAAGTGGACACAATGTGCAGAATAATAAATGACCTGCTAAAGAATGTTGTTTGTGATGAGTATTCTGTTTCTCATGGTTTGAAGGTGAAGCAGCCTATGGTAATCATTCCCACCTGCCCTTTCAGAATCAACTACCTGATTTATTCTCCAAAGTGAGTGGTGTGATGTGATAACTTGTGGGTATAGTCACTCCTTTGTTAAGACAGCCACCAGCAGGTAATGTAGGGGAGAGTAACTTCATCTAGAACTTTAGCACAATAAAGACACTGTAGTTAATACTCGCTCCAATAGGACTCATGCTAGCTTTCTCCCAGTTCATTCCAAGCCTGTCAGTGTTGGGAAGAAGAAGGTATTGCTTCCGACCTCATCTGTGATCTTGGAGTCAGACAATTGTCTCTGAGTCTCTGTTACTTCAATAGTGAAATAAATGATTGTTGTATTTTACCTGTGAGGTGAACCATTCTCTGATTCTGGATTTCATTCAGGTCATATATATACAGATATGTGGGTATGTATGTATATACATAAATATACAATTTTTTTTGAAGTTTGCTTTTTTACTTAGTATTTTTTAGACACACTCTATATCAGTTCACAGAGGCCCTCATTATTTTTCTAACTGCAGAGTGCTTTACTGTGTCTATGTACCATTGTTGATTCACCTAATCTCCCATTTTGAACATTTAGGAAGGTATCAGTATAAGTTAAAATAGTATCAGTATAAGTTAAAATAGTACCGTAGTAAAGATATCCATTCCCCTTACCAAATACACACATAAAGACCAAGAATGTAATAGGTACGCAATAAATGCTTGAGGGAAAAAATCATTAAAAGTTGATGATTAGCTTCTTTAATAAGAATGAATTAAAATATATTTAATAATGATATCATTACTCAAGTTTTCAAGATAACAGCTCAGATTATATTCTTTCTTAGTAAACTTTAGCTACTCTGGAAATATTTTACTCACTGTAATAGTTAATTTTTTGTGTCAAGTTGACTGGACCATGGGGTGCCTAGATATTTGATCAAACATTGTTCTGTGTGTCTCACTAAAGGTGTTTTTGGATGAGATCAACATTTGGATAGATAGACTGCGTAAAGCACATGCCCTCCCTCATGTGGGTGGACCTCATCCAAGCAAGCAAAGACCTAAATAGAACAAAAAGTTTGAGTAAGAGGAAGCTCCTCTTGCCTGACTGTTGAGCTGGGACATTGATCTTCTCCTGCACTTAGACTGGAACTTACACCATTGGCTCTCCTGATTCTCAGAACTTTAGATGAGGACTAAAACTGCACCATTGAGTCTCCCTCCCTCATCTTGCTGCCTACAGATCTTGGGACTTCTCTCTCTCGATTTTATATATATATATATATATATGTATGAATATAAAATCATATATGTAAATACAATATATAATGCAGTTTTATATAAATGTAATATATATTTGATATCAATATATAATATTTTCTCTCTCTATGTGTGTGTGTGTGTGTGTGTGTATATATATATATATATATATGTATATATTCCTATTGGCTTTGAAGAACCCCTGACTAATATACCCACCTGGACCATTTTAATGGAGACTGTGTTTAAAACAACAACAACCCAAAACAGCAGTAATAAACCAAATTCTTCTTTACTTTAAATTATTTTTATTTCTGATGTTGTTTGTTTCTTTTCTTTCTTTAAAACTTCATACATTTTTTAAAATAGAAATAGGTATACCAGAGATAAAATCATGTGTGTCTCAATAAAAAATAATTGCCTAGTATCTCATTTGGGCTTTGCATACAAAAATATCATTGACTTTTATTTTCAATTTCCAAGACAGTTACTATAACATATATTATATATACATATATAGTATGTATACATTTATTTATATATATCTAAAATAATAAATATGTTTGTGGATAGATAGATAAATAGGTAGATGGTGTATTTGTCAGGGTTCTCCAGAGAAACAGAACCAATAGGATGTATGTTGATAGATAGATAGATAGATAGATAGATATAAAAGAGGAGATTTATTGTAGAAATTAGCTCATAAGCTGATTGAAGCCAAGAAGTCCCACAGTAGGCCTTTTGGAAGCTGGAGAATGAGGAAAGCTGGTGATATAATTCATTCCAAATCTGAAGGCCTGAGAACCAGGTGGCCACTGGTGTAAGGGGGTCACTGGTGCTAATTTTCTCCAGAATCAACCTCACAGACACACCCAGAAATAATGTTTTACCAGCTGTCTCGGTATCCCTTAGCCCAGGGAAGCTGACACATAAAATTAACCATCACAGATATATGATTGATGATAGATAGATGAATAGATAGATAGATTTTTTTCATGTTCTACATCTATACTATCAATACTACTCAGAGTAAGAGAAACGTACAAAAACTTTTATGTGAGACTAACCTTTAAACTCAATGATGTATCTAGTTCTGAAAATTTGAGGGTAAAATGGATAGCACCTATCTTTAGATCAACAGAGGAGAAACCCACTAATACCACTTTTTAGGAAAAGAACCCAACATTTTTGTCTGAAAATATCAAGGAAGTAGAGAGGAAAATGAAGAGCAGGGAAAACAATAAATTTACTTGATGCAACCAAATGTTGGCAGATACAGGGAATTGTAAGGCAAGACTGACAAAAATGTGAATGCAAGAAAAGAAAGATGTTAACTTAGAAATGAAAGAAAATCAACCTCTGCTGGTGCTTTTGCAGAGGTGAACAACCCATAAAAGAATCTCATGCAGCGTTTTTTTATTACTGGCTCTGTTTTCAGAGTGGCACATCAGTCCCTGTGTTTCAGACTGTGCTCATCCAGGCAAAGTAGAAAAGATATGATTGAATGATTAGCCAATAAATGAGATTCATGTAAGTGGCCTCTTGGAAAATTCTCAAGTCAAAACAAATAAGTATTTTATATGCTGGGTGAATTTTGTCTAGCTAAATAATGCTTACATTTTGCTTCATCTATCTGCACATACACACATAAACATGACTAAGCCAAGGCAAAGTGGACGAGTACATTTCTGATGTTCCCCTTCTTTTTGGTCCTCACATGCATTTTTTCATCCCTCTCCCACCCTAAACCTTAGCAAGCACTGATCTTTTTACTGTCTCCATAGTTCTGCCTTTTCCAGAATATCATATAGTTGGAATCACACTGCCTTTGCAGATTGGCTTCATACATTTAGGTTTTCTCCATGTCTTTTCACAACAGCTCATTTCTTTTTAGAGCTGAATACTATTCAATAGTCTGGATATACCACAGTTTATTTATCCATTCACCTATAGAAGGACTTGTTGGTTGCTTCCAAGTTTTGGCAATTACAGAAAAAATCTGCTATAAACATCCATGTGCAGGTTCTTGTGTGGACATAAGTTTTCAGATCCTTTAGGTAAACAGATTGGAGTGGGATTTCTGGATGGTATGGTAAGAGTATGCTTAGTTTTGTAAGAAACCACCAACTATCTTCCAAAGTGGCTGTACCATGTTGAATTCCCACTATCGATAAGTAAAAATTCCTGTTGCTGTATGTTCTCACCAGCGTTTGCTCTCTTGTTAGTGTTCTGGATTTGTCTATCCCAACAGGTGTGTAGTGGTTGAACCTCACATGCACTTTTAATGCCCTTTTGCTGGTTCCATTTCATGGAGACCAACTTTCAGCTTGCTGTCAATTGCAATATTCTGTTCCTCCACAACCTTAAGTGTTACTAGTTAAGATTTTTCACGTTCTAAGGTAGTTCACATTAAAATCAGAGGCTTTTGAGAATCAAAAGCCAAGAAAAATAAAACAGAGAGAAAGAGCATGCTAGGGGAGTGGGATTTCAAGCAGGCATGTTGATTTTTATTTTTCAGGCAGACATATCATCCCATGCAGAGAGTCTGCCTACTCCATCAACATTTCAGAACAGTTATGCACCAGGATGTGTTGAGGAAGAAAGTACAGATGATGATATCAGACAGGGCTGAGTTTGAATACTGACAATTCTTTCCATCAGTGGCTGTATGACCTCAGACAAACTACTTAATCTTTCTGAGCCTCTGTGTTCTATAAAATAGGAGTAAATATCTACCTTGTGATATTGTTTGAGATTACGTTTTAAATGAGATAATGCACTTCAAACACATAGTAAGTGCCTGAAATGAGTATTTGAGTGACAGTAAAATGGTTGCTATTATTATTATTATTAGCTATTGGGAGGCTGAGTGTTAACATTAGGAGTGATATTTTCATTTATATGGGTTATTTGAGGATTAAATTAATTCGTATTTGCAAAAATTCCTGTCACAGTACATGGCAGATGCACCCACTGAAATGCACTTTTCACTTATAAGAAGTACAGGATGAGATTGCTTTTATTGTTTTGAGTTGGATACTTTGTAAACCAGTTTCTGAGAGCTGAACTGCAAACCAAAATAGCCCTTTTACTACAGGGTTGCATATTATTATGACAAGCTTTTAGATTTACCCCGTTTTGCTCTTACAGTTCCTCAAATCTTCCAGTTCTATATATTAAAAAAAATCAGGTATTGAATTTTTACAGTGCCTTTTTTTTTTTTTTTTTTTTTTTTTTTTGGTTCGCGGGCCTCTCA
>NW_020837956.1:16041103-16150423 GCF_003676395.1 Aethalodelphis obliquidens | reverse complement strand
GTACGCGGGCCTCTCACTGTTGTGGCCTCTCCCGTTGCGGAGCACAGGCTCCGGACACGGCTCACGGGCCCAGCCGCTCCACCACATGTGGGATCTTCCCGAACCGGGGCACGAACCCGTGTCCCCTGCATCGGCAGGCGGACTCTCAACCACTGCGCCACCAGGGAAGCCCCAGCTATTGAATTTTTGAATGGTAATGACTTCCTCTCAGCTTCTGTTGAGATAAAAGTTGCTGCTTGAGTCTAAATCATAATGGATTTATTCTTGAGTCCTTTAAAGAAAACATAAATTTGGGATCTCTTTGTATTAAAACCTTAATTTATAAGGAAATGCCTATTACTTACATTTAAATGAAAAAATGGAAACAACCTAAGTGTCCATTAACAGAGGAATGGATAAAGAAGATGTAGCACATATATACAATGGAATATTACTCAGCCATAAAAAGAAATGAAATTGAATTATTTGTAGTGAGGTAGATGGACCTAAAGGCTTTCATACAGAGTGAAGTAAGTCAGAAAGAGAAAAACAAATACCGTATGCTAACACATATATATGGAATCTAAAATAAAAAAAGGTTCTGAAGAACATAGGGACAGGACAGGAATAAAGATGCAGACATAGAGAATGGACTTGAGGACACAGGGAGGGAGAAGGGTATGCTGGGAAGAAGTGAGAGAGTGGCATGGACTTACATACACTACCAAATGTAAAATAGATAGCTAGTGGGAAGCAGCCGCATAGCACAGGGAGAACAGCTTGGTGCTTTGTGACCACCTAGAGGGGTGAGATAGGGAGGTTGGGAGGGAGACATAAGAGGGAGCGGATATGGGGATATATGTATACATATAGCTGATTCACTTTGTTATACAGCAGAAGCTAACACACCATTGTAAAGCAATTATACTCCAATAAAGATGTTAAAATATATATATAAATGTATTGTATTATTTTAACTGCATTCAAAGACCTTAAAGTATAAAAGTAAACTATTAATAGTGGCTGTCTTTAGTTAAAGAAAATGCATAATTTATTATATCTATATATAAATGTTCCAAAATGGATCTTATTGCTCTTATAATTAAGGAAAAAATTGTGACATCATACATTTTCAGGAGATGCTCTGTTTTTGCTGTAGAGTTTTGAGTGATTTCTGAAGCAAAAGGAGTCCTGAACACTCTCCCAGGATGTAAACATTTCTGAAACCTCACTAGATGAAATGCTAAATTTTAATATTTAAAGGCTATGCTTGTGGTACAGATATTCATGTTTCTGAATGTTTTATTAAAGTGATTCAAAAAATATTTACCCTGATACTTGTTAATAATTGCAGTTCAACTATATCTAAGTACAATACTTGAGAATTAGTCTTAATTTAGTCTATAATGTGTATTTCTAATTTTCCCAAAATATTAACAGCAATATTATATGCTCCTTTTCTATACAGTATATTCCCTGTCCCAATATCTTCAAATTGTTTCCCAAATTGCTAGCTTTCAAAAGTGGACAAGTAAACATTTGTCTTTTTCATTTTCTTATTTTGTGTTCAGAAGATTATCAGACATTATAATCTTAGACATTAATGTCTAAGGGAGGATTCAGGGAAAAACCATTTATTTAGATATTCTTATAAAGTTTTTTAAGGTGGAGATGATAGTAGTTTATTTTAAATAGTTGAATTGGTCTCTATTTTTTTTCTTTTCTTTTCATATTTATGTGTGATCATGATAACATTACCAGTGACTAAACAAATCAGGTTGATCCTCATATATCTGTATTCCAGAAAGGTTATTGAATTGTCATTGTACAATTAAGCATTCAGGAAACATGACCTTGGGAGTCCCTTTTTCCTTTCTTTGTGTAAAAAAGAACAATTTGGTTCATACTGTAAAAGGGCAAATTTGCATATACTCAATATTTTGGTTTTGGGTTAAGATATTAGGCCTCCCCTCACCCACTGCTCCTTAAAGAAAAAGCAAGGCATTTTCCTCTTCAATTGCTCTAGTTTAATAAAAGCAAAAATTGTAACTGCTGTGAATCACTGAAGAGGCTCTTAACACTGCATGTATTCTAAACACATCTTCAAGTCTGCTGGCAACATTGTTCCATAACCCAAATCCTGCATACTAATAATGTGAAAACTCTGACATTATTCAGGCCACATAGGGACTGCTTTTCCCCTAAAATACCACAAAGATACCAAACACAGTAAGTTGTATGTAAAAGGTGAAAATTAAAAATAATGCCAGTGTGTCACATAGGAAGTGGGTCAGTTGTCTGGATCAAAATTTAGTTGATTGCAGGTGAGAATGACATATCACATATCAGAGTTAGTTAGCCATATACATAGATAAAAATAAGTGGATGTCACTTGAGGGATGCTATGTTGTTAACTATCTATACCAAACCTCTATAAGCAACGTGTTAGAATTTCTGAAATTCCTTCTTTTGGAGTTATTCATCTGAGTTATTATTTTCTCCAGAGAATTCTTATTAAAAAGCAATTGTTAGCTTGCAAAGAGGGTTGAACATTACAATAAATTATTTATGAGATTGGTTAGGTTTTACTTTGGGGAGAAGGCATAAAGATGTGAATGATATGAAACAGAATCACCAGGAAATTAGAGGTTGTGTACAAGACAGCTCTTCCACTAGACTGTAACTCTTTGAAAGCAAAGCCCTAATCTTCCTTATTTTTATATCCTCCATTTTGCTCAGTAGAGTGCAGTATACCCACTCAATATAGAATTTTAAAAAGTGATTTCAATTGATAGAAGTATTAACAGGAATGGAAATTTCTCCAAGGAAGAACTACTTAGAAACATCTTGAAAGTGGAGATGCCTAAGTTCAAGTGTAGGCAAGAATAAGGCCATCAACCATACAATCAGTTGATCTTAATTTGGTTTTTTTCAGGATCCCACCCAGATCCTCAAATAATCAACATCCAGTTAAGAAAGAATCCAATTCAAGGGAAAACCAAATTAGCCTCTTGCTCCGCTTACAGTCATACTGCAGTAGAAGAAATGTGCCTAATCCCTTTGCAAATGCTCAGGAAAATGTATTTTGGAAGTAAGCGAATCAGTGTTGAATGCGTTGACAGGAGCTGGATAGAGATGAGAACAGTGCCTCATGATGGAGTGTTAGTGGGGTAGCAGGAGAAGCATAGGCTCTGGAATCCCAAGATCTGGTGTTAATATTTTGTTATTTTTATTAATGTAATAATCTAAAATTTTATAAGTAAAAAAAGTTATTTACTTTGTTTAATTCAGGTTCTAAGGAAACCAGAGTAAAGAAATTCTTCTGTTCCTGTCCTGATCATTCCCTGTAGAGAAACAGAGGACTATTTCATAAGTATTTTAATTACATGAAGCACCTTCCTAAAATAGAGTGAACTTTAGCAGGGGATTTATCATGACTTTCCCATTTATTTAACCATACTGATTTGTTGAAAAACATGGCAGTGTGAGCTCTCCCCACCTCTCCATCTCAAATCCACCACCTAGTCTTCACATTTAATTAAGTTTGTATTTATGAAGCCCTCCTGTCCTCTGAGCAATTCAAAGGAGACATAACTAATACAAAATCGCTAAATGTCAGCCTCCGGAGAAGTGAGATTTCTTCTAAAGAACCAGGCTGTCTGCCCACATTCCCCAACCCACACTGATACACAAAAGGACACCAGTCATATTGCTGATCTTATGAAATATGTCTTAAAATAAATGCATACAAGACCTTATTTCTATTTCTTTTCATCTATTTCTTTTCATCTTTTCATCTATAAAGAAACAAAATTGCCAATTTTCAATTGTGCATTTAAAAAAAATGTTCGCATCAATCCATATACAGATTTATGTTGAAAAATATATCATTTTCATTTGAATATATCAAGAGTTCAGGAAGAAGCAACTTTTAAGGCTATTTTGGCTAGCCATATAATACCCCTCTTCCTGTGACTCTAACTCTTTATTCTATTTCCCATTATTTGCATTCTCCTACTTTTCTTCCCCTTTTGCCCTCATTTGCTCACTTTCTTTTATTTACCTATTGTTTTAATCATTTCCTGCTCACCCATTTGGTGAGGGAGAGATTCCCATTCCCACCCTATGGCTATGGCGATGGCCATGGTCACACACACACAACACCAGACGCTAGACAGATGAGATAGACAGCAATTTATTAATCACATAGACTCAGCATGGGGAAGAGGACGGCACATGCCATGCATGGCCACATGGGGTCGCACTAGGGAACAAAGTGAACAGGTAGGCAATGTGGGAGGCAGCATTTGTAGAACCAAGAGGATGAGGTGACCCCTTATTCCCACAGGGGATGTAATCAGCTTGCTTGATATTTCAAAGGGCTGGCAAGGAACTGAAACCTGCTGCTCACAGATAAGCAGGAACTGTACCTTGTCCCCATGATAAGGAGGATTGTTGGGCTAGAGGACCTTATCCACAGAGCAGAGTGGGGAAGACAACTTGCCATTAGGCCATTTGAAGCCCTTCCATATTTACCAGATGTCAGGACAGCACATAACATAGGGCCTTAAATTTAAGCTTTATACCATGTGCACCTTCCCTTTTAAGTTAGCAAATATTTACTGTGTACTCACTATGTCTAAAACAACAAGTTATACCATCTCAACCGTGGATACAATCTTGGGCCATATGTTACCCAATTTTAAATAATATTTGTCCTCAGCTGAGTAACACCAATAAGGCAAGTATTATTTCCCCCATTTTACAGATGAGGAAATTGTATTTTGAGAAACCATGCTTTGTCTAAGATTCCACAGTTAATAACTATGTGTACTTCGGTTTGAAACTAGGTCTTTATTCATTAGATTACTATACTTCTTTTTTTCCTCTATTTGGGCTTTGAGTACCCCTGTGATATTCAGTGGACTTAATAAGCTTGTTGAACTCTGGGCTAAGAACATTCTCATGTAATCACGCAAACATGGAGAAGGACTGACCAAGCTACCTTTCAGGGGATGCTGCTCAGGGTGCCCTGATCTCTTTTTTTCCAACAAAAAAGGTCCTTTGTTCTACTAAACAATTAGACTGGAATGGGTGGGGAAGCATACACTCTCAGAGTTGAACGTGCCATCATGTATTCAAAAAATTTGCTGGCCCACCCAGGGATTCTGGTAGAAGCAGAACTCCAAGTGACATTAGACAAACATATTTTGTTTCAATTTAAAAAATGGATTGGTGGCCTTATGCCAAAACTAAGGACAACATGCAGACATAATTCTGACTGTCTGTGCAGAAGCCTACATGAACCTTGGATGCCTGGGCAAGATGTAAGTTCTCCCAGCACTGCAGTTGCCCGTGTTCCTTGGGGCAGTGATTTGATGTAAAGATAAAGATGAACCAACATAACACTTATAAAACATGACTTAAGATCATCTGAAAGTTTCAGTGTCTCTAGCATCTCTTGAGAAATTCCAGAATTTATAGGCCAGCAAATGTTGACCCCTTCACTTATATAATCTGGAAATATGGCTTTCTGTGTCCTTCAGTGGACAAATCAGATACATTGAAAGGGAATATACCATGAAAGTGTAAATTTTCAGGTTTACCCAACACTGGTGAACACTGGTGAACATGACTATCTCTAGGGGAAAGGCTCCTTTCTCTTGTATACTTTGTGTGTGTGTGTATATATGTGTCTGTGTGCTTATGCTTTCCTTATGAGGTAAATAGAATTTTCTGGATTTATTGCTGTGACTTCTCCCCAACCAGAAATTTTTGTGGCTTCTTGTACTAAAATCAAATGGAGAAGACAGTGGAAAGCTCTTCCAAAACTGCTGATGGGGGAGAGTAAATAGAAAAGATTTGCAGCAGATTTATTATTTTTTGCTGGTTTGTGGACTTCCTTTTGAATGTGATGAGAAGAAGCACATTCTTAACCAATCGTTTTTCCAGTTTTGAATGTGAATAAGAATACAGGAATTGACAGATATATTTTATCCTGAGCATTTTAATAGGTCCCAGAAGAAAAACAAAAGCCCAAATAACTATAATATGTAATTCTGATTCAAATACAAATAACTGAGTTCAGTTTCCTTTAGGATTGTTAATCACTTTGTTAAAAATAACTTTTGGAAATGAGCTGTCCTCCTGTATGTACCATTTTCATGTAACATGTATGGATACTAATACATAATATATTCAAATATTTCCCAATACACAACAAATCCATATGAGCTTTTTAAATTAACACAACTTGTAATTTTCAATTTTAAATAGTATACTTAATGATGTTGTGAGCTAAAACCAATCTCAGAAAAATAAAGAATTAGGACTTAACTTAGGTTGCTCTTTCATTACCTGCACCACTAACTAATCTCAGTTGTCCCTGCAAAGACTATTTTTCTTTTTAACTGATAAAAGTTTAATAGATATGTGTACTCCAGAGAATGTTTATGTGGGGTGTGTGAGCACATGAGTGTGTGCATGTGTGTGCACATATGTGTAGTGTGAAAAGTAGGGTGGGAAAACATAGTTACATTGAATAATAGTGTATGTACTGAGAATCCCCTTGCCAATACTACTTCTGAAAACACACACATGCGTGCACGTACACACACACACACACACACACACACACACACACACACACATCCCTAACATCAAAAACAAACTTTTTTTCTGTGATGATCAAGAAAATTGATTTCAAGGTAATCAAAGATTTTCATTAAATCATAAAAATCAAGCTTTCCTCAACCCTAAGACATAGGCAATATAATCAGTGAAACTACAGGTAAGTATCTAAATTAATCCAGGCTTAGTCCTAATTCTTTTAGTTTTTAGTTTTAAAATTTTTTATAGTTACTCTTCTGAGATTAGTTGCAGCTCAGAATATCACTATGTGGAGGCAAGATATTTTTCCTTAATTCTTATTGCGAAATAAATTTTTTATGTGATAAATCTTTTTTCTCCAGAGAACCTAGTATACCTTTTCTCATGGACAATAACCTCTTTAACTAGTCTTATTTTCCACTTAATTTTCCTGCCAGGTAAACTTGGAAACGTATCTGCTGCCCAATATCAGTTACCGGATTGAGTCTCATGGTCTACATGCTGACTTTACATATTTGGTCTTATCTTTTATTCTAACCATATTTTAATGCTCTGACAATATTCATAAATCACCCTAATTTTATTTTGGAATGTGTTAGTTATAATAAAAAATCAATGGTATGTCTCTCATTTCTCTATCCTAAAGACATTGGGTCTCAAAACATATATTTGTACTTTAATGTGAATCAACTGAAATAGCTGCATTGATTTATGACATTTTGTTCTTTTCTTGATCATGAGACTTGGGTCTGGATAAGATTGGTATTACTAAAGAAAGTCATTTTTGCTGTGAGATATAGAAACGTTTAATTTTTCCTCCAGTACAATGGATCCTATAATCCTCACAGATATACAGTCAGCCCATATGCTTTAAAAAGCAAATGAATAGTTTATGTTTCTTTACTAGAAATCTTTAAAAAATTCCCTGAGTCTTCATTCAAGCAATGGGATATAAGGATTATTATGTCTACAATAAAAATAGCAGCTACCATTTATTGAACACTTACTTTGCATCAGGCACAATCCTAATTGATTTTTCTAAATTATTTAATTCTCACAATAAACTTGTATAATGAGTATTCGATCTTTAGTTTAAAGATGAGAAAACTAAGGACCATGTGCTAAATTTAGGTGCATGTTCATAAAATCAATAAATGACAGAGCTTGCATTTGAATCTGTATTTGTTAGAAATAATTTTGTTCATGGATATTACAAAATCCCTGAATAATAAAGTTTTAAACAAGATATAGGTTTATTTCTCTTTTTTGAAAAAGTCTAATATCATGTAGCTCAGAAGTCGGATGGAGGATGTGCTCAAATCATCCTCAGAGATCCAAGCTCCATTAGTCCTCACCTTTCTATCATCTCTAGGTGTAGGCATTGTCCTCATGGTCCAGGTGGCATTATGTTCCAGGGAGCAGGACTGAAAAAGACAAGAATAGATTAAGACAGGGCAATGGGAATACTCCAGATGTCTTTTAAGGAAAGTTCCAGAAAGTTACCTAGTGACATGCTTATAACCAGTGGCTGTAATTGGCTGGATAACCTAACTACCCACTGAGCAGATTCTCGCCAAGTAGACATGTACCTTATGTAACATCATGAGAAACAACCCTTGTCAAAATGACATTCTCTAGGAATGCTGCTTCGCTAGATTTCCCACTCTGGACATCAGAATCTTAACTAGAGGAAACTGTATGTTTCTATAATAATATTTGGAGTTGTTCCTTATTTAACCTTTTATGAAGACAGCAGAAGAGCCATTTGAGAGAGAATGTTTGTTGCCCAGTGGTGCTCAGTAAGTGTTTACCAAATGAATGTCTGAATGCATTCATGAAATGAGAACTGTATGAATTTATTTACAGTCAAATTAAATCAAATAAATACAAATGAAAAAGAATGAGAAGAAACATTCAAATATAAACCGCTAGTTTGTCCACACTAAGTAGAGAGTTAAAGCCACTTCATATATTCATTTATTCATTCATCAAATTTTATATATGTATATATATAATATATATGTATGTATAATATATATAATATATGTACGTATAATATATATAATATATATGTATGTATTATATATATATATGTATATATATACATGTAGTTGTCTTAGACCAGTTGGAGGGTGGGGCACAGGAGCTAGAGATCCAATTCTGCCCTCACCCTCTCCCCCGCTATGAGCTCTAATCAGAACGGGATTCTCCCTAATCCCAAGCTTCTCATTGTCACCTTCCTTTCCTCCCTCTGCTTCTCAGGCTTTCAGTACCCTCGTGATGCCCCTTGGCTCCTCAGGGACAAATACAAACATCCGCTATTATATGGTCCAGAAACTATACCAATTGTTTTCCTTTGCAAAACCCTTTTGACCATTATACCTACCTGCATGTGCTAAATAATACTGTCTCCACTTTGTAGAAAAGGGTACAGAGTATGACAAATTTAAGGATGATTCATATCCTGGTTCCATAACTTCTTAGCTGTGTAATTTCTGCCTCAACACTTACTCTGCCTGAGCTTAGTTTTTCCTCACCTATACAGTTAGAATAATAATGCCTCCTCTTCTCTGGATAATTGACTCAGTGTAGAATTCTAGAAGAGTGCCTGCTCATAGTAAGTGTACAATATATTAATATTGTCATGTTTATTCTATAACATTATACTGCCAGTAATTTTCTTACATTTCCAACCTTCTTTATTCTGTTAATTTTCTAACATACTCAATGGTGGGTGTTACTTAAGTCAAGAGTTTCTTGACTAAGAAAGTTCTTAGTGTCATGATTTTTTTTTCTTCTGTGTTTGCTCCTCCATTTGGAGAACTAATTTGTTATCATAATTTTTTGTTGGTTTTTTTTCAGTGCGCGGGCCTCTCACTGTTGTGGCCTCTCCCGTTGCGGAGCACAGGCTCTGGACACGCAGGCTCAGCAGCCATGGCTCACGGGCCTAGCCGCTCTGCGGCATGTGGGATCTTCCCGGACCGGGGCACAAACCTGTGTCCCCTGCATTGGCAGGCGGACTCTCAACCACTGTGCCACCAGGGAAGCACCCTGTTATCATATTTTTAAACATCATTTCTAAAAGAAGTTTTTTCCTCCCTCCTTCTCACTTTGAGTTAACCAGATGCAAATTGATATAAGTGGATACTTTTTCTCCCCTCTTTGGTTTATTGAATAACTCAAGTCTTTGACACTGCCCTATAGCAAGGAAAATAAACAAGGACAAGGAGCAAACTGTCCTAGGATCAGATTAGCCCTTTTAACTTGGGAGCATCTGTCTTGCTCACTGTGAAAGTCTGGTGTCCAAACCTGCCTCCTCTGAATGATGCAGCTTTCTTTGAGGTAAAACCTTTTACTTACCTGGGTTTACTAGCTCTCAGTCCTGTTGACCCCTTTAAAACGAAGATTTGCTAGTACTATTTCTTGTACTCATCTCTGCCTGTGTGTTGCTCCAATGTCCCTCCTCCCCTCCCATGCTAAAATTTGTCCTAGTGTCACCCACAACCCATCTTCTGATAATTACCCAATTTGTAGCACAGGTCTTATCCTCTCACAGGAGCTCCAATCATACGACTTCAGAATGATGGAGGGATGTCTGGACATGCAAGTTTGCATTTAGTCAACTCAAACTTCACACCTTCCCTGTCTTCCTTTCTTCTGAGGGGATCCCATGATTCCAGTCAGCCAGATGCAAAATCTTGTCATCATTTTTGGTGTAGCCTCCTTTATGATGGTCTAATTAGTATCTGTCACCACGTCACACTGCTGATTTTGCTTCCTAATTTCTAATCAGTTCTACTGCTGGCACACCCATCTCAGAGTGAGATCCCTGCAAAGGCATCTGCTCTAGCCTCCATCCTGCTTTGGCCTCCACACATCCAGCTTCCTTAAGCCCTGCTCTAAAAACATCTCTTCTCTTCTCAGAACCTTTTAGCAGCATTCAGTTTTCAACCATTCAAAGTCCCTGCCTTACTTTCAATGTCTTCTTCAAGCTGTTTCTACCTATGCAGCATTAATTTTCACAATTACTCAGCATATTTCTTCTACTTCTGCCTATTCAGTGTTATTTTGTGTACTATTTTATGCTATTTCATAAACTCACACTACTTCCGTATCTGTTTTAATTCTCCTTTCATCTTAAATGTTCTGTTCTCTGCCTCCCCAGTTTGAGCCAACTTTCAAATCTCATTGCAACACTCACTCATCCCTGGATGATAGATAGTCTCCTGTTCCTCAAAGTTTCATTTATCCCTATCCACTCTGACCTAGCATTTACTATTGGTAAAAATGCTTTAGCATTTAAATACTGGCACCTGAATATACTCAAAATGTATGCGTTTTAAGTTGATGATCTCTTAATTTCAAATGCATTTTAACAACCCTGCATACTTAACTCTCCTCCCCTCATGATTACTGTTTTTGATATCATATTTTATATCTGATTGTTTTGTGTATCCCTTAACTGCTTATTGTGGATACATATGATTTTACTACTTTTGTCTTTAGCCTTCCTACTAGCTTTGTACATGAATGGTTTACTACCTTTACTGTATATTTGCCTTTACCAATGAGAGTTTTTCTTTTCATAATTTTCACATTTCTAATTTTGGCCTTTCCTTTTTCACTTAGAGAAGTTCCTTAAATGTTTCTTGTAAGGCTGGTTTGCTGGTGCTGAACTTTTTTAACTTTTGCTTCTCTGTAAGACTTTTGATCTTGTCATCAAATCTAAATGAAAGCCTTGCCTGGTAGAGTATTCTTGGTTATAGGTTTTTCCCTTTTATCACTTTAAATGTACCATGCCACTCCCTTCTGGCCTGTAGAATTTCTGCTAAAAAGTCAGCTGATAACCTTATGGGAGTAGCCTTGTATATAACTTGTTGCTTTTCCCTCTCTGCTTTCAATATTCACTTTTTTATCTTTATTTTTTGCCATTTTAATTGTAATGTGTCTTGATGTGGACCTCTTTGGTTTCATCTTGTTTGGGATTCTGTGCTTCCTGGTCTTGGATGTCCTTTCCCAGGTTAGGGAAGTTTTCAGATATTTCTTCAAATAAGTCCTCTGTGCCTTTTCCTCTCTTTTCTCCTTCTGTAACTCCTATAATGCAAATGTTAGTAAGCTTGTTGTTGTCTCAGAGGTTTTCAAAAGTATCCTCATTTTTTCAAATTCTTTTTTCTGTTCAGCTTGGATGATTTCTACCACTCTGTTTTTCAGTTCACTGATCTGTTCCTCTATATCATCTAATCTACTGTTGATCCCTTTCTAGTGTATTTTTTATTCCAGTTACTGTATTCTTCAGCTGTTTGTTTCTACTTTATGTTTTAAAATTCTTTGTTAAATTTCTCACTGTGTTCATCCATTCTTGTCCTGAGTTCAGTGAGCATCTTTATGTTCATTACCTTGAACTCTTTGTCAGGTTGATTGCCTGTCCCCACTTAGCTTAGTTATTTTTCTGAGGTTTTGTCGTATTCTTTCATTTGGAACATTACTCTGCCTCCTCATTTTGCCTAATCCTCTGTGTTTATTTCTACATATTAGGTAGGTTGATCATGTTTCCCAATCTTGGAGAAGTGGCCTTATGTTGGAGACATCCTATGGAGCCCAGAAGCACACTTCCCTGTTGGCTTCCAGGACCTGCCTTGTGTGGTGGCTGCCAGTCCTCTGGTGGGTAGGGCCTTGTCCTGTTATAGCTGGCTGCATGACCCAGGGGATCCTGGGCTGGTGCCAGCTTGCTGGTGGGAGGAGCCAAGTCCCAGGGTGGCTGGTTGTTGTGGCTGGGGGTCTCAGAGCTTGTGCCTGCCAACTCTGGGTGAGGCTGGGTCTCTGCATGGCTGGCTGCTTGGCCCAGGTGATCATAAGACTGGTGCCAATCCCCTGACAGGGGGTAAGCTCCTGGCGCTAATACACTAGAAGGAGGACTTCAAAATGGTGCTTGCCAGCACCAGTGTCCTCATGGTAGAAAAAACTCCCCAAAATGGCTGCCACCAGCATCTGTGTCCCCAGGGGGAGTCCCCGTTGCCTCCTGTCTCTTGGGAAGGCTTTCTGAGATCAGCAAGTGATTCTCACCCAGTCTCCTTTCAAATTACAGCCTCTGTGCTGGGTGTCAGGACGTGTGAGATCATGCACACACCCATTAAGAGCAAAGTCTCTGTTTCTTGTAACTCTCTGGCTTTCTTACACACAAGCCCTGCTGGCTTTCAAAGCCAGATATTCAGGGGACTCATCTTCCCAGTGCAGGACCCCTGGGCAAGAAGCCCAATGTGGGGCTTCAGACTTCTTACTCTTTGAGGAGAACTTCTGCAATTGTAATTACCTTCCTCCTTGTGGGTCACCTCTCCAGGGGTGTGGGTCTTGACTATGCCAAGTCTCTGTTCCTCATACCCATCTAATTGTTATTCTTTCTTTACACCTTTAGTTGTGGAAAATCTTTTCTGCTAATCTTCAAGTCATTCATGTTGATAGTTGCTCTGTAAATAGTTGTAATGTTTGTATGTCTGTGGGAGTTGGTGAGCTCAGGGTGTTCTTACTCCACCATCTTGGACATTTCCCTTGTCTATGCTATTTTCTGTATATCTTTCTGAATAAATGATAGCTAAATTCACACATCAAAAAAAAATTGCAGATTGCATCTAAAAAAGTGCCAAGTATAGGTGCTTGATGGATGGTTTTATTGATTAACATATGTGGCACACACAATTTTTCATCAGGGAATCTGATGCACATAAATACGTCTCATTTTTAATCATAAATAAATTTGATATTTAAAAACATTATCTTTCATTAACTAGATTAAATAGTTTGTATCTTTGAGACTACTGGTTGGGAGGGGCCAGAAAGGAGCCTTCTGTCCCCTCAGTTCTAAATCTTGATCTGCATGGTTATTACATAGATGAATATATATGGAAGATCAGATTTACTTAAAATTTTCACTCTTCATTGTGAGAAATGCCTCAATAAATACATTTAAAAATATTTAAACCATGTGAGTAATTCACCTTAACACCCATCAGGGAAAACCCTTAAATTTGTGGTAGAGAATGTGATACTGTGGAAATAATGACACTCTATAAAATATTTTATTGTTTAAATTAGAATTGCCATTTCTATGACTTTTGAAGCACCCTATAATCACTAAATAAAGATTTAAATAAAAACTCAAAAGACTAAATGTAAATGTGTATGTAGCTTCTGGTAAGAAATATTCAAAAAAGGTAATGGTATAAAATAATGGAATGCACTTCTGGCAAAAAGTGAATAAGAAGGTAATGTTGCTATCTTACTTTATATAGTGCTCTAAGGCATAGGCAACACTTTGATATTTCTAATTTGGTGCGTAAAACTGTTCTATGAACTAGTCAGAGCAAATAGTTTCATCCTTATTTCAAGGAGAATACTGAAGTCTAAAGAGGATAGATTATTAGCACAAAGTCCTATAATATGTTAATGGTTAACTCAGATTATAAATTTATAAATAAATTTCTCCAGATTATCCTTTATTAGATCTTACATACAATTTTATAACCATTTAAACTTGTGTAAACCTATGTAAACTCATGTGAGGAGGTAGGAATAGGAACTAAGCAGAATGGTGTTTATTTTAAATTGTCTTATGCCCCCTTTCCATTTTTCTACCCCTCCCCCTTGTTGCCCCAGTGCTACCTAGAGATCTGTTCTGACAGTTTTCCCTGAATATAATTCAGGGAAAATAATTTCACCAATTTCTCCAATTTCTCATATTTCTGACTCTACTAGTCTCTATCACAATTTGACTTCTTGCATTTGTGTTTGAGGCCAAGATTGTTTAAAAACCATTTTGATAAGAAACTGTTATGAAACACCAGAAGTTAATAACAGCATATTGTGCTATGTTTTCCATTAGGGTATCTTGTTCTCCTGCACTTAAAACCATATGCTGAGGTTTCTGAGAATCAGAACATAAGAGATCTCTAACTTCAGGATATGCATCATTCCTAGAAAGAGTTCCTTTCCAGAGCTCCTGATCCCTATATTATCTTGGAATCAGAGTTAAAGAACCAATCCAAAGAAATGCTAAATATCTTTGCACCCACTTGGATACCATTAGCTCTCTGGAATCTAAGATGAACCTGAAGTAAGCAATACTCTTACGCTGAATGAAATGAGAGGGAGAAAATAGGGGAGGGAAGACAGGAAAGAGTGGAAGTGCAAACTTTTGCATTTAATCTGTTACAACATCACACATCATGTAGCTTCTGAAAAACTCCACTGTAAATTTGTGAGAGAATAAGAGTGAAAATAATGTTTTAATATCATTATGAAAGTACTTTTAGCTTTGTGAACCATTGAAAGGGGCCACACCTTGAGAACCAATTGTCCATAACAAGTATTTTATGTGTGACTAACAATTCTCATAATATATTTTCATATAACCATAAAAACCTTAATCAAAAAAAGAATAAGACTTTAATGCATTTTGATATTCCATGAGTATTCATTTTATGATGTGGAGGAGTCCTCATCTACCACCACCCTTCCAAAAACTCACAGTAATCATTGACACACAGAGCCAAGTCTCCTGAGCATAGAAATAAAGTGCTACAGAAATTTCTTTAAACCTCACATATAAAATAAATGTATATATATATATATATATATATATATATATATGAAGAATTTAGGTAATAGGAGGTCTTGGGTGTGAATGATTAGACAGCAATTTATTTTTAATTTTATAGGATGAATGAATTTTCTAACTTCTTTCTGTACATACATAATCACAAAATGAGAGCATTCTTATAAAAAATGAAGTCCAGGAGAGAGAAAGGCAGAGGGGGGTGCTCAGGAAAAAGAAAATTACTTGGACTCTCCTTAAGGATAACTTAATTCCAAAGGCTAGAGCTACTTTTTGCATAATGCTGAAAAGTTGTCAAGATATATTTTTTTTTTCTGCTGGGACACGTTCACTGTTATTTCAGACTATGATCTGTGAGTGCCAAGTGTCTGCATTCCTCAGTTGCACACCAACAAGTGTCTGTTCTTAACGGATGTTTTACCCAGCAGGAGCCATTATAGCCCACAGCTCCAGATTGCAGACCAAATCTGCAGAGCATATGGCATTTGGGTAAATGAATGCGAACTGTTCTTCATTTTTTTCTCTATGGGAAGCTTATTTCCCTTTCCTCTGCATTTTTTACTTTGATGTGAAGATTTCAGAAACCGAGAATTGAATTTGAGTTAAAAAGTCATTCTTTGTCAAAATAAATCAATGAAATCATTTAGAAAAATCATTGTGCTGCTGTTGTACCAGAACAGGGTTGACTGAGAAATTGATAATGTATATACACCAACACATAGAAAATCGGAGTGTAGAAAAGTGTAATCAGACCCTGAGCTTAGCCAAGGCAATATCATCTTGTTGACTAATCAGTCATCAATATATTTATCCTTTCATCATTGGTCTAGCCAAACTAGAGTAAACAAGATTTCTTTATTTGTTTATTATCCAGATAATCTTATACTTGTGAAATCTCTTTTCCTTAAGACATAAATTATAAAATCTACACTGCTTAAAGAAGGCACATGTCACTTCCTTTCATACTATGGATGAAAGTCTTTGATCATATTTTTGAGTGAAGGAAAGCGTAAACTTTACTTCTTACCAGCATAAGAACAGGGTTTTAATTTTCTACTGTCTGTGCTGGTACTAGATGAATGTCTTTTATTTTATTGTGGTAAAAACATTTAACAAGAACTAGCCTCCTAAAACTCTTTAAGTGTACAATGCAGTATTTTTGACTATAGGTAGTATATTGTACAGCAAATCTCTAGGACTTATTCACCTTGCTTAACTGAAACTTAATGCCCATTGACTAGTAATTCCTCATTTCCCCTTCCCCAACCCCTGGCAACATTCATTCTACTCTTCAATTCCATGAATTTGATTATTTTAGAAACCTCATTTAAGTGAAATCACGTAAAAAACACAAACACATGAAGGCTAAACAATACGTTACTAAATAACCAAGAGATCACTGAAGAAATCAAAGAGGAAATCAAAAATGACCTAGAGAGAAATTACAACAAAAACACAATGATCCAAGACCTATGGGATGCAGCAAAAGCAATTCTAAGAGGGAAGTTTATAGCAATACAAGCCTACCTCAAGAAACAAGAAAAATCCCAAATAAAAAATCTAACCATACACCTAAAGAACTAGAGAAAGAAGGACAAACAAAACCCAAAGTTAGTAGAAGGAAAGAAATCATAAAGATCAGAGCAAAAATAAATAGAAACAAAGAAAACAAAAGCATAGATCAATAAAACTAAAACCTGGTTCTTTGAGAAGATAAACAGAATTGATAAAACTTTAGCCAGACTCATCAAGAAAAAGAGGAAGAGGACTCAAATCAATAAAATTAGAAGTGAAAAAGGAGAAGTTAAAATGGACACCATAGAGATACAGAGCATCATAAGAGAACACTACAAGCAACTCTATGCCAATAAAATGGACAACCTGGAAGAAATGGACAAATTCTTAGAAAGGTATAACCTTCCAAGACAGAACCACGAAGAAATGGAAAATATGAACAGACCAATCACAAGTAATGAAATTGAAACTGTGATTAAAAATCTTCCAACAGGGCTTCCCTGGTGGCGCAGTGGTTGAGAGTCCGCCTGCTGATGCAGGGGATCATTTTGAGAAACCTTCCATGATTATTTTGAGAAACCTTCCTTCATCTCAGTTTGGAGCCTCTCATCATTTTCTGTCTCTCTCACATCTCAAATCCAACCTACATTGATTCCCATTAATTCTGTTTTCTAATTTCTTAACTATCTCTTGGCTTGACCGTTTCTAACTGTCTCTAGACTAGCTCTTCTCTCCTTTCCAGTACTGCTATGCTCAAATATTACTGGTTTAATGCAATACCTCTTATTGTTCTATACCTCTATCTATTTCTCTTCCAATCAATTTCCATCTCTACAACCCACTAGAATTGATTTTTTCTGAAACACAACTCCAGTCAAATGCTTCCCATATTTAAAATCTTTAATGATTTACCAGCATGCCAGGAAAGGGGGGGGGGGCCTAGGTATTTATTTAAATTCTTGTCTGAATTTTTATTAAGTCTTATTTTTACCTATGCTCCTCTGTCTCACCATGCTTTAGCTACTGTGACCTTCTGTCAACTTCATAAAACTGTGTTGAACACTTTTGCCACAGGACTTTTGCACATGTTCTCTCTGGCCAGATTATACTTCCCTCTCTTCTATGTCTGATTAACTTCTGGTCATCTTTAAATATCAGAGAGAGCTTTATTTTCCCAGAGAAACCTTCTTTTACTATTGTATTTCAACTCCTTTAGAAAGGTTATTTATTTAGTAATTATACGTTTATTAGTGTTATTTGAATTATGTTGGTTTCTCTATTAAGACTATGACTTCCTTGAGAAGAAGGAATAAATCATGTTTCGTCCATCACTATTCTTAGCACAGAGCCTATTGCTGAAATAATAAATGAAAAAGAAATACTTGTCTTGACAATTCTTATGCTTTCATATATTTTTATATTCTTCCACCATGTGCCTTAGTACAGATAGGCTACATCTTTGCAGAGTTCCAGGGAGAATACTCGGAACAGTAGAATCATGGCATGTGGCATATACAGCCAACAAATAAAATAATGCGCATATATATAATCTGTAAATTAGGAAGGGCTATTCAAATATTTCTTATAATTACTATAACTACTTACGGATGCTCAAATGAGGATTAGCCAAGGAATAAAAATGGTTGTTACTTCTTTCAGAGTCTTTTATTAGTAATTCAGAGGACACCAGAGCCGCTGCTACCCTCAAAGTCTCATTCTACTGTAGGGCAGCTCCATGTCTAAATGTGGATGATTGGGAGGAATTCTGAGATGGCCTCAAGAATAGGCTCTCTAAATGTCCTGAGGTTTAGAGTGAATTGTATCTATAAGTCAATTTGAGGAGTATTTTAATCTTAATAGCAATGAGTCTTCCAGTAGATGAAAATGGGGCCTCATCCCATTTATTTGTTTTACTTAATTTCCCTTTGCAATGTTTTGTAGTTTTCAACTTCAGCTCTCAACTCCTGGTTAATTTTTTTAGTAAATTTGTTTCTTTTTTAATGTTACTGTGAAACTTAATTTAAATTTTCTAATTGTTCCTAGTACAAAGAAATAAAAATAGTTTTTGTATGTTGGCATTACATTCCAAAACCTTGCTAAATTCATTTATTTGTTCTAATAGCTTTTGTTTGAATTTCTTAGCATTTTCTACACATTCATGGTTATTCATCTATAATAAGAGTTTTACTTGTTCTTTTCCATTTTGTATGCCTTTTATTTATTTTTCTTACTGGATTTGTTAGAACCTTCAGTATGATGTTAAATAAAAGTGGTGAGAAGGTTTATCCTTGCTTGTTCCTTATCATAGGTTGAAAGCATAGAGGTTTTCAGAATTGAACATTCTGTAGGTTTTTTGCAGATGCCTTTAATCAGGTTGTGAAAGCTCACTTCCAGCTCCTAGTTCATGGTAGTTTTTACCATGAAAGGGTGTTGAACTTTTCCAAGTGTTTATTCTACATCAATTAAAATTATCTTAGATTTTTTCTCCTTTATTCTATTAATATGATTTATTACATCTATTGATTTTTGGATACTAAAGCATTCTTGCATTCTTGGGTAAAATTCCATTTGGTTATGATGTATTATTTTTTTTTAGATCATTGGATTTAATTTGCTAATAATTTCATAAGGATTTAAAAAATCTATTTTCATGAGGGATACTAATATAACTGCCTCAGGCTTCTTTTGTTTAATCTTTGCTTGGCATATTTTCTGTCCATTTATCTTCAACTCACATGTGTTTGTGAACAACACAGAGATTGTTCTTTTTTTAAAGTGATCTATTCTGACACCTTTTTAATTGGTGAGATTCGTCCACTAACATTTAATGTAGTTATTAATATGTTTAGATTTGTCTATGATTTATGTTTTCTACTCACCCTCTCTATTTTCTGTTCCTTATGCCCTGCCTCTTTTTCTTTTTAATATTTGCTGTTTTTTAGAATTCTATTTTAATTTTCTTGAGGGGGTTTAGCTATTGGGTTTTTCCCCATTAAAAAAAAAAGATTCCCTCAGAAATTACAATATACATCCATATATCCTTAATTTTTCATAGTTCACTTATTAATAATAACATATTATTTCATGTAAAACATACCATGATCCCTGACTTTTATCATGACTGCAATCTTTACAGAACCACAGAAGTATGTTCAAGGAAGTTGCCATTTCAATTGGCTTATCCTGAAGAGAAGCAATGAATTATCTGAATTAAGTGAAGTCCATTCATTCTTTAATAACAAAAGTGTAGTGCCAGATAAATTTAAAAAGCAATTTCAGAATAACACTTTAGGAGGACCAAACAAAGCATCTCATTTCTGTTGCACATCATAGATAATTGAATGTTATACTTCATAATGAACTAATGGGATTTGTCAGACAAAATGATAGTATTTTGTACTTACATAGCATCTTTCTTCAAATGAGCTCAATACTGATTCAGTGGTCTGTTTTTCCCTTGCAATAATTTGGAAGCATTTACATGAGTAGTATATTTTTATGCAAATTTCTCCCTACTGATGAGAAACTAGATAGTATCAAAGTAAGATGAAAAGTTTGTTTTGCAATTAGAGTAGCTAGCCAAGCTGGAAACAATTGTTGAAGTTAATAAGGGTACATGTAATACCATCTATAAAAAACAGAACATAGCAACAAATCAACAAAATAGGTAAAGTATAAAAATTTTCCTTAGAGAAGCAATATAAGTATTTTTGTTAGTGACACATAAAACCATAGAATAAAATATCTTATATAAAATATTGCAATATTTAATTATCTGTGTTAATTATTTAACTGTATTATTTGTTTTTTATGTAGTTCTTTATTGAATTTTGATCAGGTATCTTCTCCCTGTACATGATAATGCATAATGTGATTTCTTAAATATTATTACTAAAGTTGTCTAGATACAGATTTATCAAGTAGGCTCCACAAATGATTTTTTAAAAAGAATATACTAATGTAATTTCAAATACTGAGTATTTCCACAGTATTTTTCTAATTACTCTTCCAATATTTCATCACTTCTCTAGTAACTAATAGGTCCTTGGGAGAAAAATACAAAGAAAAGTCATTTCTATTTATGGATTGTTATTAATTATTCTCTAAAAGAATATACTAAATGAATATTTTGGCCACCAGTTCTGTGACCTTGTGTAAGTCACTTAAACACTGCTTGGCTCTATTTCCTGGTTTATAAATGACAACAATACACTATCCTTATCTGCCTTAGAGCAGTATTAAATCAAATATCGAAATCATAAGAGCAATTTGAAAATATAAATAAGAAACATATAATCAAGATATTATCAGGAATACCCTGGTGGTCCAGTGGTTAAGACTCCACGCTTTCACTGCTGAGGGTCTGGGTTCAATCCTTGGTAGGGGAACTAAGATCCTGCAAGCCACGTGGCATGGCCAAAAAATAAAAATAAAAAAGATATTATCAGTAATAATTTTAGTAAGATATTCTTAATTATTTACCAGTGATGATATTTAACAGAACTTGCTTCTTGCTGGATGAATGTAGCTTGATCCCATGTGAGTTCATTCCCAGTTTCTTAATATCACTGATAATATATGGAAATCATTCTTGGAGTGCAAAATAAAGAAGAAGAGACTGTGCCAGTGTGGTTCAATCACTAGGACACAGTGACCCTAAAAGGTTTGCCAAATTGCTGATTTTAAATAATTAGTTATTTAATTAATATCCACGTATAGAAAATCTACTATGTCTAACTTCCCCTCAATGTCTCAAGCATTCAACAGTTAACTATTTTGGTGGGCTTACTGTTGTTTGTTGTCTGGACTGAATAGCCCTGATTCTACTTTGAAGAAGAGCAGTGTACAAAAAGAAACTAACATGAATACTATGCATGTATAATATTGTTCTGCAAGGATGCCTATGCTGAACAAGTAAGAGGAGGAGGAGAAGAAGAAGAAGAAGGAGAAAGAGAAGGAGAAGAAGAAAGCAGTAACATGAAAGGCCAATGACAGATAAAGAATCATCATTTGAAAAGAATTATTTTAAATATTTATCTTAAATTAAAGGAGATCAAGGAGCTTATATCATTATTATCCATCATCATCAACAACAACAAAAGCAAAGAATGAGAATTGAGCTGGAACAGTTCAGGAAAGAAAAGAAAAAAATATTAAGCCATTATAACATTCCTATTTGAATATGTAGTCTTATCTGTGATCACTTTGAGGATGTGTTAAAGTTATTCTTATATAGAAACATCTCTATAAACATGTTCCCCACAATGCCAGATTTGGATGGGTTATGTCCTAATCTGACAGCTTTCAAATATCTTATTGTGATTACAAGCCTTTTGAACAATAGTGAGTTTTAAGGAAGTATTTTTCAAAGTCAGAACTAATGAACCGGTAATTGTGCTAATGAGTTGTTAACAAAGCATGAAAACTTCCTGAATAAGTCATAGTCACTGAACTAGCTCACTGCTGAGGTACGGAGATAATTGTTTCCAATGATCTGTACATAAATAAATAAGCTTTGGCTTCATGTCTGTGTCAGAAAGTTTCATTCTCCAGGTACATTAGGGTTTTTTTGTTTGTTTGTTTTTTGAGTTTTTTTTTATTCCAGAGATTCCAGGCAATTACTTAGGCTATCTAATAAAAAACTGCAAAGATGACTTAAGTTGGTCCATAGTCCTGGGAAATTGGTATTAAGAAAAATTAACATTTTTAACTCCCTCAAATTCCCTTTCTTGACCCAACATCAACTCTTGTTTCTACCTAATTCCTTACAAGAAAATTAGTAGAAGAAAGAAGAAAAGTTTAGAAGTAGAGAGCCAGAGAAAATGACAATAGATATGAATTCAGGACCTACAAGAGGAAAAAGAGCATATGGCTTAGAAGATGAGAAAAGGTTACACGAGCTATCAAAAGGGAGCAAAGGATATAAAATATGGCAAAAGATATGGTGAAAGAGTCCAAATGAAAATGGTCAGAGAGAAAAAAGTGGGCAGAGACATTTTTTTTGCGACTGTATATTGTGATAAGGCTTTAAGAAGTTAATTTAGGTTAAATGAGGTCATATGTGTGGGGCCCTAATCAAATAGGACTTGTGTCCTTATAAGAAAAAGAAAAGATACCAGGAGTGTACACACACAGAGAAAAGGTCATGTTTGGAGAGAGGCCCCAGGAGAAACGAACTCTGCTGTCACCCTGATCTTGGACTTCTAGCCTGCAGACTGTGAGAAGATAACTTTCTGTTTTTTAAGGCATCCAGGATGTGGTATTTTGCTATGGCATCTCTACAGACTAAAACGGAGGGTGGAAGCGACAGTACCAAATCCTCAGATCCCACTTCCCAATCTTTTTATTTCCCTCCAGTACATTTCCAGGACTACTGCCCTTATTCTGAAATCATCTTCTCTCAACCTGCTTTTGTAGTTGTTTCCTAGTTGATCTTTCTGCATTTAGTTCTGTACCCTCAAAGTATTTTCCACTGCAAGAGCAGACGGATTTCTCAGACCCATATATATGGTCATTCAGTTTCTAATTGAAAACGATGCAGCAGTTTCCACTGCCTGTGATATCAAGTTCAAACATTTAATATTGATGTAAAAGTCTTCTAAGATTTCCTGTCTTCTCTATCTGCATGGAATACGTTTTCTTTCAGACATTCTTACTTGCTTTATCTGTTAAGATTCATTTTAATCAGGCAGTTTCTCTGTGAAGGATTTTTGGGGAATCCCTGGCAGAACTCTCTCTAGTTCCCTCTGTACTTTGTACTGGGTTTTATCCTGTCCTCTAGCAGGTCAGGTCAGTGACTTTTTGTACTTTTGTCTGTATACTTTGTGTCAGAGAAGACATCTCTTAAGGGAGAAAGACTGTTGCTTTTCATCTTTGAATCCCCAAATTGAGAGTATACATACATATATACACACACACACATATGTGCCTGTATATATACATATATATATGTATATATATGTACGTATGTATACATAAATAAAATAGGTATTCATTAAGTGTGGAGTGAATGCATGAGTAGAAATAATTGTACCTAACATATACTGAGTAAATGAAATGCTCTAGGAACTATTATAGAGTGATTTGTATTTTAATACAGCCACATTATACAATAGTATTTTTTGTAAACATTATTTGTTGTAATTATTTTAAAGATGAAAAAAATTGAGATATAGAGAGGTTTAGTGCAGTCCAAGTTCACTCATCATGTAAACAAGGGAGAGAGAGTTCTGTTCCAGGTATTCTGACCCACAACGAAATCTAAGTTGATAAAAGTAGACCCAGAGATAGGAGAGGTCATGGGGGTTTTCTCCTTGCTCAGATTTATATCTTAGATAAGAAATTTCCATTTCATATTGAGGTAAATTTGTTTAGGATTTGGCTTTTTTGTTTCATTTTTTTTCTCTAAGTTGGTAACTTGAACTTAAGTGATAGAAGTATTTCTAAAGTAGATCTCCTGTGATAATTATTATTTGCTTCAATAACATTAATTCAGCAGATATTTATTGAGTATGTCAGACACTTTTTTCCATTTTTAGTTTCAGAAATGTAATGTTGGGCATGGGAGAGCGAGGGGCCAAACGGTACTGGCAACTGAAGCAAAAATAAGTTTTTCCTAAGAGCTAAGGGAAGCCATTGTATTTTCTAAAGCAGGAGATGACATAATAAAATTCATACTTTGGATAAATTATTTGGTTGACAGTGTAGCAACAGTCAGTATAAAATGGACATAGAAATTTAAAAGTCCAGACAGTATGGGTGAGGGATGTGAGGAGTTTTCAAATCCCCTTTGGTGGAAGGTATGTGTATGTGGCGGTCATCTTTATGTTCCTTAAAATGAAACATGAATTTTAAAGCTTGAGAAACATGGTTGTAGAGATTCATTTAACATTTACCATGTCCTTACTGTATATTTGACATTCCTTATGGTGTACTGAGGAAATTAAAATAAAATAAAGTAAAATAAGTAAGACAAAATAATCTCCCTGTCTAAAGGATTCCAAAGTCCAATCAATTGGGGAGGTAGATATGAAATAAATTATGTGAAATTACAGTAGAATCTTGCTATTTGGAGGAAGGGGTACATCACGAAAAATTTGGAAACTGACTTGTAGAATCCCATTTGTTTAGGCATCAGCCTTCTCCTTTTATTTTTTTCTTTTAAGATGGTCTTTAGAACTAAAAACAATCCATAAGTGAAACCTGATAAAATGCCAAGGAGCCTTGCCATTTTTCCTTCTAAAGTAGCCTTTTCTGTTTGCAGTACCCATTCAAAATTATTTTTTTTCTTTCCTAAATTCCTTTGATTAACTTTTCTTCCCTGCACTTTCATGATTCCTGTGAATATTTTTGCTCCTGGACCTATTCTTGATTCTGTTTTTGTTTCACATTTTGCAGCCCATGAGAGTCCTGCTACATATCCGGATCCACTTTCAGTTTTGAGTTGTATTTCAGATAAAGCCCCAGGATACCAGCTTGATAGCTGGGCAATTTGCACAGTTAAAGTAGTACAATTCAATTTTTCACTGATGTTTTAAGGATTTTAAGGTATCAGGGGAAAAAAAGCAATTATTGAAAGGGAGAGTTATCCCATTATTAAAATGAAAGTTCCTAGGAAACTGTACATAATATGAATTATGAATGTTCATTGTGTACGTGTAGATACATACATATATTATATATTAAATTTTTAAAATGTGTATAATATACACACATTTATAAGGAATAATAAAGAGAAAGCAAACTCCTTTATTTTATAAATTTCTTGTTTCTCATTAAAGCAAATAATGTCTGCAATAATAAAAATGTTTTAATGGGAGATAAGATTTTATACATTATATAAATGAAACTGCAGGGAGGACTGCAATACACTTTAGGCTTAATTCTTCATATTCTTTCTTTCAAAGGACTATGTAATGTGTTCCCATTTATTGCTTAGTGCTCTAGTTTTTATGACTTTCTAAAGCACAAGGGGAATTTTATATGTTCATTTTTACGTGAGGAGAAACTCATTTTCGTATTATATTCTCTAAATTTCAGGTACTGTTGTTGGACTTCTTTGAGTGTTCATATGTTTGTGGGTGATTTGGTATGAATCTTTGGTAATTTTACTGTAAAATCTTCTCTGAGTTAGATGTGTCACTGAATAACATATCTGGGAACTATGGGAGATTGGATAATCACCAAGAGTTAATTAATTATGTGTTTTCTGACTTCATGTCAAGGGAAGTATTTCCTTTTAAAGGTCTGTAATCATAAACATTCCTTATAATGGTAGTTGATCGTGATTTGAACATTAAACATACAAGCATATGTGATTACTGGCATGTGTGTTCAGTATTATTAAAGTTCTCTCTCTTCAGAATAAAGACTAGGTTGGGGAAAGTGAGGCACCTCATATTAGGTGCAAATTTTACAGGGGTCCAGAAAAATTCAGTAATCCAGACACTTTACATCAAAATTGTTTTGGTATTTTAAAATATCAAAATGTAAACATTTTGTCAGCCCAGGGCTAAGCCATATTAAATCCTGAGGCAAAAGAGAAGATGTTTTTGGTATATGTAATTTTAGTCTCTTTTACTGAAGGCACACTCAAAAATAAAATCTTCAAAATCTACTTTTGAAAAAAATTAACCATGAAAAATATATAAAATAATAATAATATTTTTAGTATAAACAAAAATTTTAAAGTTAAAATAATCTTGTGAGCTTTAATATATCTCATTTCCATTTAAAAAATATTTTTCAACTCCTTTAATGTTCTGGAGAAATTTATCGTTTAAAAAAACACAAAAGTATGTATATAGGAGCATGTTTTCATTGTCATTTGTTTCTAGGTATTTTTTGAATTCCTCTTTGATTTCTTCAGTGACCTCTTGCTTATTAAGTAGTTGTGGTTTAGCCTCTATGTGATTGTATTTCTTACAGATTTTTTTCTGTAAATGATATCTAGTCTCATAGCATTGTGGTCAGAAAAGATACGTGATACGATTTCAATTTTCTTAAATATACCAAGGCTTGATTTGTGACCCAAGATATGATCTATCCTGGAGAATGTTCCATGAGCACTTGAGAAGAAAGTGTATTCTGTTGTTTTTGGATAGGATGTCTTATAAATATCAATTAAGTCATCTTGTTTAATGTATCATTTAAAGCTTGTGTTTCCTTATTTATTTTCATTTTGGATGATATGTCCATTGGTGAACGTGGGGTGTTAAAGTCCCCTACGATGATTGTGTTACTGTCGATTTCCCCTTTTATGGCTGTTATTATTTGCCTTATGTATTGAGGTGCTCCTATGTTGGGTGCATATATATTTACAACTGTTATATCTTCTTCTTGGATCGATCCCTTGATCAATATGTAGTGTCCTCCTTTGTCTCTTGTATAGTCTTTGTTTTAAAGTCTATTTTGTCTGATATGAGAATTGCTACTCCAGCTTTCTTTTGATTTCCATTTGCATGGAACAGCTTTTTCCATCCCCTCACTTTCAGTCTGTATATGTCCCTATGTGTGAAGTGGGTCTCTTGTAGACAGCATATATACGAGTCTTGTTTCTATATCCATTCAGCCAATCTATGTCTTTTGGTTTGAGCATTTAATCCATTTACATTTAAGGTAATTATTGATATGTATGTCCCTATGACCATTTTCTTAATTGTTTTTGGTTTATTATTGTAGTTCTTTTCCTTGTCTTGTGTTTCTTGCCTAGAGAAGTTCCTTTAGCATTTGTTTTAAAGCTGGTTTGGTAGTGCTGATATCTTAGCTTTTGCTTGTCTGTAAAGGTTTTAGTTTCTCCATCAAATCTGAATGAGATCCTTGCTGGGTAGAGTAATCTTGGTTGTAGCTTTTTCTCCTTCATCACTTAAAATATGTCCTGCCAGTCCCTTCTGGCTTGCAGAGTTTCTGCTGAAAGATCAGCTGTTAACCTTTTGGGGATTCCCTTGTGTGTTATTTGTTTTTTTTCCCTTGCTGCTTTTAATATTTTTTCTTTGTATTTAATTTTTGACAGTTTGATTAATATGTGTCTTGGCATGTTTCTCCTTGGATTTATCCTGTATGGGACTCTCTGTGCTTCCTGGACTTGACTAACTATCTCCTGTCCCATGTTAGGGATGTTTTCAACTATAATCTCCTCAAATATTTTCTCAGTCCCTTTCTTTTTCTCTTCTTCTTCTGGGACCCCTATAATTCGAATGTTGGTGCATTTAATGTTGTCCCAGAGGTCTCTGAGACTGTCCTCAATTCTTTTCATTCTTTTTTCTTTATTCTGCTCTGCAGTAGTTACTTCCACTATTTTATCTTCCAGGTAACTTATCCGTTATTCTGCTACTGATCCCTTCTAGAGAATTTTTAAATTCATTTATTGTGTTGTTCATCACTGTTTGTTTGCTCTTTAGTTCTTCTAGGTCCTTGTTAAATGTTCCTTGTATTTTCTCCACTCTATTTCCAAGATTTTGGATCATCTTTACTATCATTATTCTGAATTCTTTTCCAGGTAGACTGCCTATTTCCTCTTCATTTGTTAGGTCTGGTGGGTTTTTGCCTTGCTCCTTCATCTGCTGTGTGTTTTTCTGTCTTCTCATTTTGCTTATCTTACTGTGTTTGGGGTCTCCTTTTCACAGGCTGCAGGTTCGTAGTTTCCATTGTTTTTGGTGTCTGTCTCCAGTGGCTAAGGTTGGTTCAGTGGGTTGTGTAGGCTTCCTGGTGGAGGGGACTAGTGCCGTGTTCTGGAGGATGAGGCTGGATCTTGTCTTTCTGGTGGGCAGGTGCACGTCTGGTGGTGTGTTTTGGGGTGTCTGTGGCCTTATTATGAGTTTAGGCAGCCTCTCTGCTAATGGATAGGGTTGTGTTCCCGTCTTGCTAGTTGTTTGGCATAGGCTATCCAGCACTGTAGCTTGTTGGTTGTTGAGTGAAGCTGGGTCTTGGCGTTGAGATGGAGATCTCTGGGAGATTTTCGCCATTTGATATTACGTGGAGCTGGGAGGTCTCTTGTGGACCAGTGTCCTGAAGTTGGCTCTCCCACCTCAGTGGCACAGCCCTGACGCCTGGCTGGAGCACCAAGAGCCTGTCCTCCACATGGCTCAGAATAAAAGGGAAGAAAGAAAAGAAAGAAAGAAAGAGGATAAAATGCAATAAAATAAAGTAAAAGAAAATAATTTAAAAAAATTATTAAGAAAAATTTTTTTTTAATAATTAAAAAAAAAGATAAAACAGAACCCTAGGACAAATGGTAAAAGCAAAGCTATACAGACAAAACCACACACAGAAACATACACATACACACTCAGAAAAAGAGAAAAAGGGGGGGAAAATATATATATATATCGTTGCTCCCAAAGTCCACCTCCTCGATTTGGGATGATTCGTTGTTTACTCAGGTATTCCACAGATGCAGGGTACATCAAGTTGATTGTGGAGATTTAATCAGCTGCTCCTGAGGCTGCTGGGAGAAATTTCCCTTTCTCTTCTTTGTTGGCACAGCTTCCGGGGTCAGCTTTGGATTTGGACTTGCCTCTGCGTGTAGGTCGCCTGAGGGTGTCTGTTCGTCGCTCAGACAGGACGGGGTTAAAGGAGCCGCTGATTCGGTGGCTCTGGCTCACTCAGGCCGAGGGGGAGGGAGGGGTACGGAGTGCGGGGCGTGCCTGCTGCGTCAGAGGCCGGCGTGACGTTGCACGAGCCTGAGGCGTGCCGTGCGTTCTCCCGGGGAAGTTGTCCCTGGATCACGGGACTCTGGCAGTGGCGGGCTGCACAGGCTCCCCGGAAATGGGGTGTGGATAGTGACCTGTGCTCGCACCCCGGCTTCTTTGTGGCGGCAGCAGCAGCCTTAGCGTCTCCTGCCCGTCTCTGGGGTCCGCGCTTTTAGCCGCGGCTCGCGCCCGTCTCTGGAGCTCCTTTAAGCAGCGCTCTTAATCCCCTCTCCTCGTGCACCAGGAAACAAAGAGGTAAGAAAAAGTCTCTTGACTCTTCGGCAGGTCCAGACTTTTCCCCGGACTCCCTCCTGGCTAGCCGTGGCGCACTAACCCCTTCAGGCTGTGTTCACGCCGCCAACCCCAGTCCTCTCCCGGCACTCCGACCGAAGGCCAAGCCTCAGCTCCCAGCCCCGCCCGCCCCGGCGGGTGAGCAGACAAGCCTCTCAGGCTGTTAAGTGCCGGTCGGCACCGATCCTCTGTGTGGGAATCTCTCCGCTTTGCTCTCCGCACCCCTGTTGCTGTGCTCTCCTCCGTGGCTCCGAAGCTTCCCCCTCCGCCACCCGCAGTCTCCGCCCGCGAAGGGGCTTCCTATCGTTTGGAAACCTTGCCTCCTTCACATCTCCCTCCCAGTGGTGCAGGTTCCGTCCCTATCCTTTCGTCTCTGTTTTTTCTTTTGCCTACGCAGGTACGTGGGGAGTTTCTTGCCTTTTGGGAAGTCTGAGGTCTTCTGCCAGCATTCAGTAGGTGTTCTGTAGGAGTTGTTCCACGTGTAGATGTATTTCTGGTGTATCTGTGGGGAGGACGGTGATCTCCGGGTCTTACTCTTCTGCCATCTTGAAGCTCCTCCCCAACTATTCTTCTTTATCACATCTATGATAGGTTAACTTCCTGTCAGCCACATGGACATCATGAGGACGTTTCAAGTTAGTTCTCCTCTACTTCAGTACTTTACTCACAGCTCATTCACTCATGTAGGCAACAGCATTCCTTAATTCCACGGACTCTGCAGTGCTGGTTGTGATCAGTCTCATGAAAAGGAAAGGAAAGGAGGAAAAAGCCTGCGCATTGGCTTGGTGGTCTTGGGATGAAATGGATGCAGAAGACAGCTTGATTGTCAAACTGGAAACTTTCCTTTTCCTTTTCTTTTTATCTTTCCTATCAGGTCTTCTGTCCACTTCTCACCCCTTTCGCCCCGCCCTAGTCTCGAAGCTCCCACCCCTGCTCCTCAGGCCGGGTCCCCATGCAAAAATAGTATGTATCTTAACTACTGGCTTTCTTTGTTGTTGTTTTGGCACTCTCTTAGTTTTGTGACCAAGGTGAGCACCATGCTCTCCTCACCCTAATTCTGATATTATACTGAATTGATGATTCATCTTTCTATCATTTGATTCCATTAGCCACTGTTAAGTTTGGTAAATTTAACAAGTGGCTCTCTTTAAAAGAGAAAACATCTTCTTTCATATTTCTCTACAAGGAACCAAAGGAACTTAGTGAATAACAACTCCTTTAGTCTGTTATAGTTCATTTCAGGCAAAAGGATCTCACCTGAAAGCTAAGATTTTTAATACTTGTCCTGTTATAATAAATAATGACTTATTTAAATAAACATTTAATTCAATAAACCAAAAATGCTTTCCACAACTTTGAAGAAGATATGTCTTGATTCTTAATCCTAAAATACCGGGTTTCCTAGCTCACTTATTATGTGTATCTTTGGCAGTTCCAATGAGAGTGTGAGCTCCTAAGGTTAGGTCCTGGACACTACTGTTTTGACTACTGCTATCCCTCAAGAAATACATTCAAAATTTCTGGGTTAAAGTTATATCTGAAATAAAGAACATTTAAAAGCATCATTTAACTTTCTTCCTTCCTACCTACTTACCTTATTTCCTTCCTTCTTCCCTTCTTTCCTTCCTTCCTTCATGTCCTGCTCTGTTTCCACATTTAAGAGAGGGTTTTTTTTTTTCCTCCTTATTGTTAAGACTGTCTGAGAGCAGAAAAAGCACATCATATTAGATTAGATTTTCTTTGTTTAGGGAAAGGCACCAGAATGGCTAACTAGTCACTCAGAGGTGGTGGAGAAGTGAAATAATTTTTGTGGAAACCCAAGCACTAATGAAGTAATTAATCCAAATTAGTAAATATATTTGACGAAATTTTCTGAGATATAATGTGTAGTTGTTGGGGAGAATTCTTCTGGTTCTAAAGACATCTTGAGGAGATTTTTAGTAAATATTGAGCTGCCTTTCATCTCTTGCATGAAAACAAATGTGAATGAGACAGAGACAGAGAAACAGAGGTAGAGATAGAGAGAGAGAAAGACAGAGGGAGAAAGGAAGAAGAAAGAAGTGGGAAGAATAGGACTAAGGAGTCAGCGGATGAGGGGAAGGGGAGAGGGGAAAAGAGAAGAGGGAAGAGAAGAAGACTGGAAGGCAGCAATCTGAAATGGCTAAGTGAAAAAGGACAAAGTTCAGAATTGGGGAACCTTAGTATTCAGCATGAGGACAGCAGGTGTTGGCAAAAAAAAAATATCTTCTAGACTGAATTTATGGATTATGTTATTTCTCTTTTTTGATCTCCTATAATTTTCTGGGGTACCTCTTGCAGGGTGGGTGCTAATGTATTGCTATGGAAATGAGTCTATTAGCTAGTAGATATTGTGTCATTGTAAATGCATACCATTATATCACAGTGAATTGGTAAATCTAGATAAACTTTTTCACATAAACCATACACTAGCCACAAACAAGAGGTTTTGCCTGTAAGAGAAGTAAAGCTGATGCACAAACACATACAAACACAAGCGACATACATAAATACATATAGTTTTTATTTTAAAAAAAGAATTGAGGCTTAAATTAGTGTATTACATTTAGAAAGACACATCTGTTTTCCAACCTAGTCAAATAAGTGAATATACTCTATGCCACATTTAAAATTTTCTTGATTATTTCCTATATTTTTTTCAAACAAGCGCACATTCATTCAACAGATATTTATTGAGGAATACTGTGAGATCGACACATTTCTAGGAGCTGGAGGTTGAATGGTAAAGTAGGCAAGCACCTAACTTGTGTGTTATTTATTCAAAAGGGAACTGGCTAGCAAAACTCAGATGTGATAAGTATATTATTTTAGCAGAAAATATTTTATTGTGTTCAACCAGATAGCAGAATTCTTTTCATGTATGTCTGAGAATATACATGTTTAATAAAGTAAATTTCTTGATGCCTGCTAATACTCAGTTATTGGCTTAAAGGATAATAGCACAAAACCAAACAAGGCCCTCCATGCGTATTATTTGCATGCATTGTGGTAGATGGAACTGGAGAATGAAAATTCAGAAATGATGCAGGCCCTTTCCCCAGATGCCTACTGAGAAGTACCCATTAATGTTAAATCTCAGAAAAATATAAAGATCAGAACATAATACTAATAAGATATTTTCAAAAATTGGAATGGCAAATAATGATTTGAGTTCTGAAAAAGAAGGAAACCTAGAGCCCAGAGGGTGAATGTTTCATAGAAGAATAAAAACTTAGAACATTTTTAAAAGTTGAGAGGACTTAGATTGGAAGAGAGAAAGTCTAAAGGAAAGAGAGAAGACATTAAGAAGAGAAATGGAATGAGGAATGAGCAAAAGGTGTGTTTGTTTATTTACTTTAATATTACTTTTATTTTCTTAAGTAATAGCCCATTTAAAAACTGGTAACAATTAAATTCCCAATTGTTTGGGTATTGTTAAGTAAATATGGTATATCTCCTTGATGAACAGTTCTTTATATGTTAGAAGTGGTGGATATTAAGATAGTATTGCAGGAAAGAAAGTTTATTATAGAATGGTTTTGTAAATGATTTTTCATTTTATGTGTATGTTATTTTTAAATCTCTCTTTACATGTGTAATTATTTTTATTCTATATAAACATCGATAAGTTGACAACACCAGCTAAGTTGATCATTCACTAGGTATTCCATCAGACAATTCTGGTTTTCACCCCCAAGCCAACACTTACTACTGTGTGATTTGAAGCAAGTTATTTTACAAGTCTGTGTCAGTTATAGGTCCGTCAGCTATTAATTAAAGCAAATACCTCTCCTTACAGAGTGGTGACTGTTAAGTGGGTTAGTGTATATATATATATATATATATATATATATATACACACACATATACATATACATATAAAGCACTTTGTTCAGTATTGGTCTCTCCAATCAGAGGAATGTAGAAAAGTAATAGAGTGGAATATGAGCATGAAATGGGGGGGCGTGTGTGGCAGGCAAACTAATAGCCCCCCGCCAAAGATACCCATGTCCTAATCTCCAGAACCTGTGAATGTGTTAGGTTCCATGGCACAGGGGAATTAAGGTTATAGATAGAATTAAGGGACATTATCCTGGATTATCCAGATGAGCCCAATATAATCACACAGATATTAATAAGTAAATAAGAAGGGCAGAAGAAAGAGAACCAAAAAGATAGCAGAGTGAGAAGGACCTGTGCTCAGGTTGCTGGCTTTGCAGGTAGAAGAATAGGGTCATGAATCAAGGAATGTGGGTGGTGTCTAGAATTTGGAAAAAGCAAGGGAACATTCTCCCCTAGGACCTCTAGAAGGGGCATGAACCTGCCTACACCTTAACTGAAGCTCAATGAGAACTGTTTTGGACTTCTGACCTTCAGAACTGTAAGAGAATATATTTGCATTGCTTTAAGCCATTAAATTTGTTACAGGAAATTAATATAAAATCTTAGGGAAAAAAGCCCATGTTCAGCAGGAGAGAAGGGGAGTAAAGAGAGGACCCCTTAGTGATGCTCCGTATCCCATCCTCTCCTACCTACCTCATTAGAAACCTAGCTCCTGTTACTCTCTCTCTGTTATCTTCAACTTTCCATTCTGCTGGCACTTTCCCATTAGCATTCAAACAAGCTCAGACCTCTACAGTCTTAAAGGCTTCCCCACAACTTGTGTCTGCCTTATGGTTACCACCAGTTTCTCTCAATGATTTTACACATAAGATTCTGGAGTAACCTTCACTTAATTCCTGATTTTTCAACTCCACATTCATTCATTCATCCTTGAACCTTCCCCAGCCCTTTAACCTGACTTCTATCCCTGCCATATCAATGTAACTGCAAGGTAGTTGCTGAATCTGAAGAAAATGTTCACTCCTTAGTCTGCTTTGCCTCTGCCCAGCATTCAACACAATTCACTAATTCCTTCTGGGAACACTGTCCACATTTTTCCCTGTTCTCTCTATCTGTGGTTTTTACTTTTCTTCAAGGGTTCCTCTTCTACTTTTGTATTAAATGACATTTTGCTCTAAGGTTCTGCCATCATTCTCTCTTCCTGGATGATACTGAAATTTAATGCACCAATAATATCAGAGTTCTTTAAATTGGGTCAAACACAAAACTTTTGTGTGTTATTTCTCTAGGAAGGGTTCAGAGCATTCAATAACTTTCAAAATGGGTGAAATTCAGTGCTGTACTGGTGCTCAACGGCCCTCCAGAAAATAAAATATAACAGCAACAAAAAAAATGAATGGTGACATTGTTGACTATTATGGTATAAATAGTCTCACCTTGGCTGAATGCAAGCTAAAGATGGAAATTTCAGACAATTGCAAAAACTATCTTGTAGAAAGGAAGGAAATGTACTTACTGTGTGGTTTCCATTGTCACCATGGTATCAATGGGTAGTAGTAGGAGTTATAAAAAAGTTGTTATGAGAAGAAATTCTCTAATTATTAGATTCATCCAAAATTGGAATGACCATTCTTGTAAAGAGTTATACATTCTCTCACTGGAGGAGAGAGATTGGGATAAGTAACTTTAAGGATATTTATATAAGTGCTATTCAGCAAGAGACTGGACTAGAAGAGATACTGGTAATTTTGCTTTAATTTTCATCAAAGGACATAGCAATATGTTTTATAGATTCATGTACTCAGCAACACTGTAGAAAACTTTTTATCTGAAGCATCACTGCTCTATGCAATTCAGAATTATGTTACTATTGGTGATAACACACTAATAAGAGTTAGGGCAATTTAGTTGATTGGTTCAATATATTGCACTGTCATCAATTATGTGTGTGCTAAATTAGTGAGGCAGTCCCAAAGTATAAAGACATCTCATTCAGTTGTATTGATCTTTTACTTACATCATGTTTTGTTAATTATTGGATTGTCATATTCTCACTTAAACATGAAATTTGTATTTTAATTTGCTTATGTAATATTCAGAAATAGTGAAATCTGGCCCTAGTCTCTCTTTTTTGGTACAAATCCATGTTTTTTTCTGCTATCAACTTTCTTAAAGTTTCTATGTTTTCACCTTCAGAACCATTGATTCCTCCAGGACTCTATTAATGGTGTAAGAATGAAAGTGTGTAAAGAATGAAAGATTCTCTTATAATTTATGCCCTTGGACATATATGAAATTTGTCAATAACCTTTCAGTGCATTAGTGAAGCCTCTCAGAACATTTGTTTTCAAGTACCTGATCAGTGAGAATAGTATTTGAAATTAAAATCTGAGTCAATAAAGCATAGAGCTTTTCTGCTAAGTACTTGAAAAACAGTTTCTCAGCAGGCTACAACCAAGGGAGCAACAGAATTCCAGTGCAGTGAGGCTAATAGAGGCATCAGCTGCTGAAATAGAATTAAATTGAGGGTCAGGAATTAGACTTGACAGAAAGATTAATAATTCAACTGGGAACAGAGAAAGCAACATGAATAGTTTCAGCGTTTGCTTGGTGATTGTGTCATCGGAAATAAATAAATAATATAATATAATGTGAAATAAAATCAATTACACTTTGGACCTTGATGCTTTTCCAAGTGGAATACTGACAATCTGACTGAGCCCCTGAAGTTGATATCGTGGGTCCTTCAAATGATGGTTTCACCAGGTTTTCTTTTGGCTCATCGACAGAGTGGCCATGGCTCACAAGCATCTGAAGGAAAAAGGAACTTAGGGGCAAGAATTTAATAGGGATGAAGCCAAAGAAAAACGTTACCATTTTCATTTGTGCAATTCTGTTACTCCTTATCAAAATGGTGGTCAGATGTCTCTGCCTCGGATTATATTAGACTTCATTTTCTCCCTGTTACAGTCTGTGGGAAAATTAGTTGCAAATGAGCACATCCAGTATCAGCTGATAAACTGTACCAGACAAGTTTAAAATATGTAACCAAATCCAAAAAACAACTATATAAAATGTGTAGCTACAAGTTGAATAACGTGCGTTAAGGTTATAAGGATATAGGAAATGACTAATATATGCAAGCAAAACAGAACACTACAGGATTCTCTCCCCAACTCTCACCATTCACTAGTCAGTATTTTATAGTTATTGCTACTAGAGTGCGTTATACATTGACGCACCTTGGAGAGTATATGAGTTTGCTAGTGCTGCCATAACAAATTACCACAACCTGTAATGGAGCAGGACCCTATGGCTCTTCCCTGCCATGTCCTCAACCTGCCTTTTGACTGTGGAAAATCTTTAGCCAACAATAAGTTTAATCAGAGAAGTGAGAAAATGCAGAAACAAAGGGAAACAGTCAAACGAGACCAAGTAATAATAATTTAGTCATTAAGCAAAGTTAAGGACCTTTAGTTCCTCCTCAAAGGCTATAGATAATATTCTGAGCCACGTCCTTTGAGCTGTCCTATATATACTGAAACCCTCACCAGGTAGAAGAAGTTAACTACATGATGACCAGACTATAGCCATGACATAAGATGGTCATCTACAGCCCAAGCTGCCACAATTCTGAGAACTGGCCTCAAAGAAATGGGAACAAACTGACCCTGGAACTAAAGACTAACTGTACTTAAAACAATCAAGATGATGCTGATCAGATCACTGCATGACCAATTTCAATATGACTGTCAGAGCTGACTGTGCTGTTTCTGCATGTAGCCCCTCCCTCTGTCTATAAAAGCTGTTGCCCACTGAGGAATCCACCCTCCTCCTCAGGTTACCGGGCTCCAAAATAAAGCAAACTTTCCTTTCCACAAACCTTGCCTCTTTATTGTCTTTTGAGCAGCGAGCAGCTGGACCCCCACTTTTGATGATTACAAGACCACATAGCATAAACAATAGAAATTTATTTTTTCACATTTCTGGAGGCTAGAAATTTAAGATCAAGGTATCATCCAGGTTGATTCCTCTGAGTCCTCTTTGGGTTGTAGATGACCATCTTCCTCTGTCTGCACATGGCCTTTTCTCTGTAACCATATATGTTCAAATTTCCTCTCCTTATAATGAAACCAGTCATATTTGATTAGGCCTCACCCTAGTGACCTCATTTTAAGTTAATTATCTCTTTAAAGACCTATCTCCAAATGCAGTCACATTCTGAGGTAAGTGGGGTTAAGATTTCAATATATGAGTTTGGAAGGGGGACACAATTCAGCCCATAACAGGGCATCTTGTGTTTGTTCAGGTAAAAAAGAAGTCTTCCAACATCTCAGTTGGAATCTAGTTTCTCTTCCCCCAAGACTTAGGCAGCTGAGTGTCCTTAAGTGCTGTGAGCATTTCCCACGCAGAATAATTGTAAGCGGATCGATCTTTTTTCCTGGCATGAGTATTATTCACTCTAACTGGACAGTCATGAGTTTGGTGCTAGATGTTGATGTGTTTACACTTTTATATGTCATTGAAGAGAGGAACAATTTGTGTATTCCCTGGGCTCATGGGCAGTTTATAGGCACACAATGACAACACTTTTACAAAGCTGTGGTGTTTATCTTTCTGTCATCTGACATTTACATCTCTAATAAGAATTCCTCTCGTGTTTAAAGTTTTAACATCGAAAGTGAGAGATAAGTTAACTTGAGACAATCTAAGGTAGAAAAAATGGGGAGGTTCTAAGGATATCATAATGTATACATAACTGTGGCAAAGCTGTATCTCAATAGTTTCCACTTTTACTACACACTTGGAAGAATGGGTTTCTATGATCTACATATACCTGAGTCACAGTATATTCTCTTGAACCAGCTTAAAGAATCACTTTCTCTTTAATACAGTCTCTTGACTTAGTTGGTGTAGTAAAAGTTATTACTCATTACCTTTATCTTTTTCTAACTTAATACAAGACTTTCAAGAAGCTGTGGTTGTTAGGGAGGGTAGTACTAGAAGGTAAAAAGTATCAAGTTTTATCTAATTATCTGACATTTGAAAATATAATGTAGTAGACTAAGAAAAATTTTGGGGTATGCACAGGAGTAGAGAAGGCAACTAGAATTTTTGAGCATCTGTTATGATGATTAACATAACTAAGTCTTTGCACATAGTATCTTCATCTTCACAACAAACTTACAGATAAATGTTACCACCTGCATTTACAAATGTGGAAAGAGCTTCCAAAAGCAATTATTTTCATGACTCAAGAGTAGTAAGGAAAAGAAAGGGAACAACTCTGCTGTACTTTAAATCTATGCTCTTTTCATTACACATTCAGGCTGGCATTGCTAGTGAATCTATCCGCCAGTGCAATGTGTTATGGTTCTCCAACAATTATATCCGTAGAAATAGGGTAACATTGCATTGATTGCTTATTGTGTGTCAACTCCTTCTTTCCAGGTTTAGAGACAGAGTTAGGAGATTTTAGTTATCACCAAGGGGTAATACCCACATGACTTATTTTTAACTTCATGTTAAATATTCTATCAAGAAAATAAATTTAAACTCAAAGATGATTTAGGATTGCCATCAGAACAATGACTTTTCCTTATACTTGGGTTCTTGTATCATCCATTTTCAGGAGTTGGACAAAAAAAATTATATACATCATCTCTTCACATGGGACAGAAATTCAAATCAATTTAATCCTAGCACTGAGAATATAATGTGTTTTTTCATAGAGACATATGGAAGCTTAAGGGATGTCTTAGATACCTGCCACAATCACAGGTATTTTCAAACCTCCCTCCTGACAGAGCAATGTCTATTCTTGGGATGCCTACTACAAATCTAAGCAAATATGTCAGTTAAGTAGTTATATGAAAATGTGAAAAATGGGGAAAAAGTGATTAAATATCTGCATTTGAGTCATCAAGTGGAATATGGAAAAGATACTTTTAACATCACAATCTTAGATGAGATCACCAACGGAGGCAGTGTAGATACCAAATAGATGAAGTTTGAGGATCTAGCTCTGGGATTATCCAAGGACTGTAGGTTGGGATAAAAAAGAGATGTCAACAAAGGACACAGGGAAGGAATGACCAAGGCAATACATGGAAAACCACAAAAGTGCAGTGTCTCAGAAGCCAGTTAAAAAAAGTGATTCAAGGTAGAGAATATGTTCAACTACATCAGATATTACTGAGGAGGTAAGACGATGACTGAGACTGTGGCAATGTGGAGGCCTTTGGTAACATTTGCAATAACAATTCCAAAGGACAAATGGGGACACAACGCTGACTGGAGAGAGGTCAAGAGGTAATAAGAGGAGAATAAAGAGAATAATGACTATAGACACCTCCTGTGAGGGGGGACAGAGAAATGGAGCAGTTCATGAAAGAGATTATGGGAATCAACATAATGTGTCTGTTGATTGGAAAGACATAGAAGAGAGGAAAATGTAGATTTGGGAGAAAGAGATAGTTTTATTATCCAAATCCTCATGTAGACAAAAGGGGATGGGATTCAGTGTACAAGGGTGGCGTTTCCTTTGATAGGATCAAAGCGATGTTATCCATCACAACTGGAGAAAAAGATAAGAGTTGTGCATTCAACTATTGTGAAGGTGTCAGTAGATTTAATCATGAGGACATGTTGCAGTTCTCTTCTGTTTGCTTTTCTGTTCCTAGAAAATGAGAACAAAGGTTATCAGCTGAAGTAAGAAATAGTTGCTGGGGACAGGAGAATGGATTGACAAGAGAAGTGTAACAGGAGTGTCAGGCAGCACTGAGTCTCCATTTGACATTTAAGACATTGATTTGTAGTGAGTCCAGTCAGGTCACTCTAGTTAAGTGAAGCTGTTGGATTTCATTGCACAGTAGTAAAAGGGTAGGCTATAATCAGAATTAGGCTTTGCCAGAAGAATAGGATGGAGGAAGAAAGAAATCGAGAGTTGGATGTGTCTGAAAATACATTAGTATAGAGATGATTCATGAAATCGAAATGGGTATAGATGAAATAGAGGACATGAGGAGAACAATGGACAGTGAAAAGTTGGTAGGTTTAATGAATCTGGTAGCACTGGTAGAGTTGGTGACTACGATATTAGAGTGGTGAGTTAGAAAGCTAGATTGTGCCATAAGATGAGATACTTGAAATGAATATTATGAGGTACAATAGAAACTGGAAAAGATACCATCTAGTCAATGACCATGAGAATGATCAGTTGAGGTGGGATAGAGGATAAAATCATTGGCAGTAAGGACACAGGATGAGAGACACAGGGAGATGGATGAATTATTTAAAAGCACCAAGAATAATGAAGGAAATCAGGGTGGAGAAAGAGCAGTAAGCCAGGTGCAAAAAAAAACCTTCAGTGAAAGAATACATGCCCAGGAAAAAGAGGTGACCTCAAAGGAGCACAGATGATGTATCTGGTAGCATATAATTTAATGTTTTTTTATTCTATTTTAGGGAAGAGACAATAAGAAGTGAGGAAGAAGCATCTCCCTTAGGTTTAGCTGTAGGTGGGTACTGGAAAAAACACACCAACACCGTGAGACTGTATCTTCTTGTGTAGTACATTCAATAGAACATCTACACTTCATTAGAGAAATATATATATACCGAGAGGCAGTTGATACGAGGTTTTACTGATAATAGGCACTTGGTTCCAGAGAGCACAATGGAAAGAACAAGATTTTGAATCAGGTGATCGTGAGTATGCAGTCTAATGTATATGAGAGTCTTTGTGATAAGGGATGACCTAAAAAGCACAGGCTTATAGTGTTGACTTAGGTATAGAGGGATCAGCTTTAATAGTCTCTAAAAGAGTTGTAGGTACTCCAATCTAACAGTAGCTTTATCTTGGGACTGCTGGGAGGTTGACTGCAAGAGGAGCAGATTTCTTTGGGCCTCCCTTGAACTCCCACTGAAGGCACGATTGAGAGACATGGAAATACAGTTCAAAATCATAATTACCTGACCTCCGGACAGTGCTTACCCACCCCATTCCATTCTGCCATCATAACCACACAGGAAAATCTGCCTCCTTTCCTTTTTCTTTTTGTGGCCATAGTGCCTGTGTCAGAAATGACTGAAGTATATGGCTCACACTTTATCCAGAGAAATAGGTTATCACCACTACAGGTACCTGATAGAGAATTCAATCATGAATTTACTGCAATTTAACACCTGCCAAATGCTTGCTTAAGACATAAAATATCTGAGAATAAGAATAGCTGGATGGAGACACTTCATGCCCATTAGGCTCTCTCTTAAATTACAATTCTTATATTAATTTAGATCAACAGAATGCAACAGAACTGAAGGCATAATTATCTCAGCCTCTCACTGAGCTACATTTATAATATGCCTTCTCCTTTATAAAGATTCAGTAGTAGATGCATGCATTTGAACAGCAGTTCTATCTTTTATTAAACCATAGATTATCCATTGTGTTAATCTGTGTCTCTTAAGCAGAGAAGCTTGCCGTAAATTCCTCCTTAACTTTATATCAAGGAAATCACTTAACTCTAAGGGAATTTGCCTCACAGATTATGCCTGAGTGCAAAATTAACGAACTGTTGTTCTCTTTTTTCCAGATATTAGAATACCTGGGACCTAAAAAGCTTAGGATCATTTGCAAAGCCTAACTCTATACCATGTGTCTGGAAATAAAGTGTATGCCATGTGTTTTTCTTAGATGTTCTTTTCTGAGCTTCAACTATACTATTAAGCCTTATAACAAAAGTTCAAGCTTTCTCCAATTTTTTAAGAAGTAGGCTGAGTAAACATAGATTATATAAAGTGTCTCTATTCCATCAATTTTTCACTGAAAATTAAAAGAAAAATTGCACTGTTATATAAGCACAGATTATCTGTGTTTCCAGGTAAATCCAAAAAGAAACATATGCATTAATGAGAGTACATAGAACTTAGAATAGCAGAGAAGGGGATTAATAATGTTAACAATACTTTGAAAAGCAGATGCAATTAATCAAATTCTGTGTACTTGTTTTTCTTTGTTTTTTTTTTACATCTTTATTGGAGTATAATTGCTTTACAATGGTGTGTTAGTTTCTGCTTTATAACAAAGTGAATCAGTTATACATATACATATGTTCCTGTATCTCTTCCCTCTTGCGTCTCCCTCCCTCCCAGCCTCCCTATCCCACCCCTCCAGGCGGTCACAAAGCACCAAGCTGATCTCCCTGTGCTATGCGGCTGCTTCCCACTAGCTATCTACCTTACGTTTGGTAGTGTATATATGTCCATGCCTCTCTCTCTCTTTGTCACAGCTTACCCTTCCCCCTCCCCATATCCTCAAGTCCCTTCTCTAGTAGGTCTGTGTCTTTATTCCTGTCTTACCCCTAGGTTCTTCATGACATTTTTTTTCCCTTAAATTCCATATATATGTGTTAGCATACGGTATTTGTCTTTCTCTTTCTGACTTACTTCACTCTGTATGACAGACTCTAGGTCTATCCACCTCATTACAAATAGCTCAATTTCATTGCTTTTTATGGCTCAGTTATATTCCATTGTATATATGTGCCACATCTTCTTTATCCATTCATCCGATGATGGACACTTAGGTTGTTTCCATCTCCAGGCTATTGTAAATAGAGCTGCAATGAACATTTTGGTACATGACTCTTTTTCAATTATGGCTTGCTCAGGGTATATGCACAGTAGTGGAATTGCTGGGTCCTATGGTAGTTCTATTTGTAGTTTTTTAAGGAATCTCCATGCTGTTCTCCACAATGGCTGTATCAATTTACATTCCCACCAACAGTGCAAGAGGGTTCCCTTTTCTCCACACCCTCTCCAGCATTTATTGTTTCTAGATTTTTAGATGATGGCCATTCTGACTTGTGTGAGATGATATCTCATTGCAGTTTTGATTTGCATTTCTCTAATGATTAATGATGTTGAGCATTCTTTCATGTGTTTGTTGGCAGTCTGTATATCTTCTTTGGAGAAATGTCTGTTTAGGCCTTCTGCCCATTTTTGGATTGGGTTGTTTGTTTTTTTGTTATTGAGCTGCATGAGCTGCTTGTAAACTTTGGAGATTAATCCTTTGTCAGTTGCTTCATTTGCAAATATTTTCTCCCATTCTGAGGGCTGTCTTTTGGTCTTGTTTATGGCTTCCTTTGCTGTGCAAAAGCTTTGAAGTTTCATTAGGTCCCATTTTTTATTTTTGTTTTAATTTCCATTTCTCTTGGAGGTGGGTCAAAAAGGATCTTGCTGTGATTTATGTCATAGAGTATGTTCTGCCTATGTTTTCCTCTAAGAGTTCGATAGTTTCTGGCTTTACATTTAGGTCTTTAATCCTTTTTGAGCTTATTTTTGTGTATGGTGTTAGGGAGTGATCTAATCTCATACTTTTATATGTAGCTGTCCATTTTTCCCAGCACCACTTATTGAAAAGGCTGTCCTTTCTCCACTGTACATTCCTGCCTCCTTTATCAAAGATAAGGTTACTATGTGTGCGTGGGTTTATCTCTGGGCTTTCTATCCTGTTCCATTGATCTATATTTCTGTTTTTGTGCCACTACCATACTATCTTGATTACTGTAGCTTTATAGTATAGCCTGAAGTCAGGGAGACTGATTCCTCCAGCTCCGTTTTCGATCTCATGACTGCTTTGGCTATTCAGGATCTTTTGTGTTTTCATACAAATTGTGAACGTTTTTGTTCTAGTTCTGTGAAAAATGCCAGTGGTATTTGATAGGGATTGCATTGAACCTGTAGATTGCTTTGGGTAGTAGAGTCATTTTCACAATGTTGATTCTTCCAATCCAAGAACATGGTATATCTCTCCATCAATTTGTATCATCTTTGATTTCTTTCATCAGTGTCTTATAATTTTCTGCATACAGGTCTTTTGTTTCCTTAGGTAGGTTTATTCCTAGATATTTTATTCTTTTCGTTGCAATGATAAATGGGAGTGTTTTCTTGATTTCACTTTCAGATTTTTCATCATTAGTGTATAGGAATGCCAGAGATTTGTGTGCATTAATTTTGTATCCTGGTACTTTACCAAGTTCATTGGTTAGCTCTAGTAGTTTTCTGGTAGCATCTTTAGGATTCTCTATGTATAGTATCATGTCATCTGCAGATAGTGACAGCTTTACTTCTTCTTTTCCGATATGGATTCCTTTTATTATCATTTCTTCTCGGATTGCTGTGGCTAAAACTTCCAAAACTATGTTGAATTAAGAGTGGTGAGAGTGGGCAACCTTGCCTTGTTCCTGATCTTAGTGGAAACGCTTTCAGTATTTCACCATTGAGGACGATGTTGTCTGTGGGTTTGTCATATATGGCCTTTATTATGTTGAGGAAAGTTCCCTCTATGCCTACTTTCTGGAGGGTTTGTATCTTAAATGGGTGTTGAATTTTGTCGAAAGCTTTCTCTGCATCTATTAAGATGATCATATGGTTTTTCTCCTTCAATTTTTTAATATGGTGTATCACGTTGATTGATTTGCGTATATTGAAGAATCCTTGCATTCCTAGAATAAACCCCACTTGATCATGGTGTATGATCTGTTTAATGTGCTGTTGGATTCTGTTTGCTAGTATTTTGTTGAGGATTTTTGCATCTATGTTCATCAGTGATTTTGGCCTGTAGTTTTCTTTCTTTGTTACATCCTTGTGTGGTTTTGGTATCAGGGTGATGGTGGCCTCGTAGAATGAGTTTGGGAGTGTTCCTCCCTCTGCTGTATTTTGGAAGAGTTTGAGAAGGACAGGTGTTAGCTCTTCTCTAAATGTTTGATAGAATTCACCTGTGAAGCCATCTGGTCCTGGGCTTTTGTTTGTTGGAAGGTTTTTAATCACAGTTTCAATTTCAGTGCTTGTGATTGGTGTGTTCATATTTTCTGATTTCATTCTTGGCAGGTTGTGCATTTCTAAGAATTTGTCCATTTCTTCCAGGTTGTCCATTTTATTGGCATAGAGTTGCTTGTAGTAATCTCTCACGATCTTTTGTATTTCTGCAGTGTCAGTTGTTACTTCTCCTTTTTCATTTCTAATTCTATTGATTTGAGTCTTCTCCCTTTTTTTCTTGATGAGTCTGGCTAATGGTTTATCAATTTTGTTTATCTTCTCAAAGAACCAGCTTTTAGTTTTATTGATCTTTGCTATCGTTTCCTTCATTTCTTTTTCATTTATTTCTGATCTGATTTTTATGATTTCTTTCCTTCTGCTAACTTTGGGGGTTTTTTGTTCTTCTTTCTCTAATTGCTTTATGTGCAAGGTTAGGTTGTTTATTCAAGATGTTTCCTGTTTCTTAAGGTAAGATTGCATTGCTATAAACTTCCCTCTTAGAAGTGCTTTTGCTGCATCCCATAGGTTTTGGGTTGTCGTGTCTCCATTGTCATTTGTTTCTAGGTATTTATTGATTTCCTCTTTGATTTCTTCAGTGATCACTTCGTTATTAAGTAGTATATTGTTTAGCTTCCATGTGTTTGTATTTTTTACAGATTTTTTCCTGTAATTGATATCTAGTCTCATAGAGTTGTGGTTGGAAAACATACTTGATACAATTTCAATTTTTTAAAATTTACCAAGGCTTGATTTGTGACCCAAGATATCTATCCTGGAGAATGTTCCATGAACACTTGAGAAAAATGTGTATTCTGTTGTTTTTGGATGGAATGTCCTATAAATATCAATTAAGTCCATCTTGTTTAATGTATCATTTAACGCTTGTGTTTCCTTATTTATTTTCATTTTGGATGATCAGTCCATTGGTGAAAGTGGGGTGTTAAAGTCCCCTACTATGAATCTGTTACTGTCGATTTCCCCTTTTATGGCTGTTAGTATTTGCCTTATGTATTGAGGTGCTCCTATGTTGGGTGCATAAATATTTACAACTGTTATATCTTCTTCTTGGATTGATCCCTTGATCATTATGTAGTGTCCTTCTTTGTCTCTTCTAATAGTCTTTATTTTAAAGTCTATTTTGTCTGATATGAGAATTGCCACTCCAGCTTTCTTTTGGTTTTCATTTGCATGAAATATCTTTTTCCATCCCCTTACTTTCAGTCTGTATGTGTCTCTAGGTCTGAAGTGGGTCTCTTGTAGACAGCAAATATATGGGTCTTGTTTTTGAATCCATTCAGCCAATCTGTGTCTTTTGGTGGGAGCATTTAGTCCATTTACATTTAAGGTAATTATCAATATGTATGTTCCTATTCCCATTTTATTTTTTCTTTTTTTTTCTTTTTTTTTTTTTTTGGTACACGGGCCTCTCACTGCTGTGGCCTCTCCCGTTGCAGAGCACAGGCTCTGGACACGCAGGTTCAGCGGCCATGGTACGGGCCCAGCCGCTCCATGGCATGTGGGATCTTCCTGGACCAGGGTACGAACCCGTGTCTCCTTCATCAGCAGGCAGACTCTCAACCACTGCGCCACCAGGGAAGCCCCCTTCACCATTTTTTAATTGTTTTGGGTTTGTAATTGTAGGTCTTTTCCTTCTTTTGTGTTTTTGCCTAGAGAAGTTCCTTTAGCAGTTGTTGTAAAGCTGGTTTGGTGGTGCTGAACTCTCTCAGCTTTTGCTTGTCTGTAAAGGTTTTAATTTCTCCATCAAATCTGAATGAGATCCTTGCTGGGTAGAGTAATGTTGGTTGCAGGTTTTTCTCCTTCATCACTTTAAATATGTCCTGCCAGTCCCTTCTGGCTTGCAGAGTTTCTGCTGAGAGATCAGCTGTTAACCTTATGGGGATTCCTTTGTGTGTTATTTGTTGTTTTTCCCTTGCTGCTTTTAATATGTTTTCTTTGTATTTAATTTTTGACAGTTTGATTAATATGTGTCTTGGCATATTTCTCCTTGGATTTATCCTGTATGGGACTCTCTGTGCTTCCTGGACTTGATTAACTATTTCCTTTCCCATATTAGGGAAGTTTTCAACTATAATCTCTTCAAATATTTTCTCAGTCCCTTTCTTTTTCTCTTCTTCTGGAACCCCTATAATTCAAATGTTAGTGTGTTTAATGTTGTCCCAGAGGCCTCTGAGACTGTCCTCAGTTCTTTTCTTTCTTTTTCTTTATTCTGTTCTGCAGTAGTTATTTCCAGTATTTTATCTTCAGGTCACTTATCCGTTCTTCTGCCTCAGTTATTCTGCTATTGATCCCATTTAGAGTATTTTTAATTTCGTTTATTGTGTTGTTCATTGGTGTTTGTTTTATCTTTAGTTCTTCTAGACCCTTGTTAAATGTTTTTTGCATTTTGTCTATTCTATTTCCAAGATTTTGTATCATCTTTACTATCATTATTCTGAATTATTTTCCAGGTAGACTGCCTATTTCCTCTTCATTTGTTAGGTCTGGTGGGTTTTTATCTTGCTCCTTCATCTGCTGTGTGTTTTTCTGTCTTCTCATTTTGCTTATCTTACTGTGTTTGGGGTCTCCTTTTTGCAGGCTGCAGGTTCGTAGTTTCTGTTGTTTTTGGTGTCTCTCCCCAGTGGCTAAGGTTGGTGCAGTGGGTTGTGTAGGCTTCCTGGTGGAGGGGACTAGTGCCTGTGTTGTGGTGGATGAGGCTGGATCTTGTCTCTCTAGTGGGCAGGTCCAGGTCTGGTGGTGTGTTTTGGGGTGTCTGTGGACTTATTATGAGTTTAGGCATATGGGTGGGGTTGTGTTCCTGTCCTGCTAGTTGTTTGGCATAGGATGTCCAGCACTGTAGCTTGCTGGTCGTTGAGTGAAGCTGGGTGCTGGCGTTGAGATGGAGATCTCTGGGAGATTTTTGCCATTTGATATTATGTGGAGCTAGGAGGTCTCTTGTGGACCAGTGTCCTGAAGTTGGCTCTCCCACCTCAGAGGCACAGCACTGAATCCTGGCTGCAGCACCAAGAGCCTTTCATCCACATGGCTCAGAATAAAAGGGAGAAAAAGTAGAAAGAATTTATAGAGGTAGAAAGAAAGAAAGAAAGCTGGAAAGAAAGGAGGGAGGGAGGGATGGAGGAAGGAAAAAAAGAAAGAAAGAAAAAGTAAAATAAAGTAAGATAAAATATAAAATTATTAAAATTAAAAGTAATTATTAAGAGAAAAAAAAAAAAAACGGACGGATAGAACCCTAGGACAAATGGTGGAAGGAAAGCTATACAGACAAAATCTCACACAGAAGCATACACATACACACTCACAAAAAGAGGAAAAGAGGAAAAAATCATAAATCTTGCTGTCAAAGTCCACTTCCTTAATTTGGGATGATTTGTTGTCTATTCATGTATTCCACAGATGCAGGGTATATCAAGTTGATTGTGGAGATTTAATCAGCTGCTCCTGAGGCTGCTGGGAGAGATTTCCTTGTCTCTTCTTTGTTGGCACAGCTCCCGGGGTCAGCTTTGGATTTGGACTTGCCTCTATGTGTAGGTCGACTGAGGGCGTCCGTTCTTTGTTCAGAGAGGACGGGGTTAAAGGAGCCACTGATTCCGCGGCTCTGGCTCACTCAGGCCGGGGGCGGGGGCGGGGAGGGAGGGGCACGGAGTGCGGTGCGTGCCTGCTGCGTCAGAGGCCGGCGTGACGTTGCACGAGCCTGAGGCGTGCCGTGCGTTCTCCCGGGGAAGTTGTCCCTGGATCACGGGACCCTGGCAGTGGCGGGCTGCACAGGCTCCCCGGAAATGGGGTGTGGATAGTGACCTGTGCTCGCACCCCGGCTTCTTTGTGGCGGCAGCAGCAGCCTTAGCGTCTCCTGCCCGTCTCTGGGGTCCGCGCTTTTAGCCGTGACTCACGCCCGTCTCTGGAGCTCCTTTAAGCAGCGGTCTTAATCCCCTCTCCTCGTGCACCAGGAAACAAAGAGGTAAGAAAAAGTCTCTTGCCTCTTCGGTAGGCCCAGACTTTTCCCCGGACTCCCTCCCAGCTAGCCGTGGTGCACTAACCCCCTGCAGGCTGTGTTCAGGCCGCCAACCCCAGTCCTCTCCCGGCGCTCCGAGAGAAGCCCAAGCCTCAGCTCCCAGCCCCGCCCCCCCCGGCGAGTGAGCAGACAAGCCTCTCGGGCTGGTGAGTGCCGGTTGGCCTTGATCCTCTGTGCGGGAATCTCTCCGCTTTGCCCTCCGCACCCTTGTTGCTGTGCTCTCCTTCGCAGCCCCGAAGCTCTCCCCCTCCACCACCCGCAGTCTCCGCCCGCGAAGGGGCTTCCTAGTGTGTGAAAACCTTGCCTCCTTCACAGCTCCCTCCCACTGGTGCAGGTCCCGTCCCTATCCTTTTGTCCCTGTTTATTCTTTTTTCTTTTGCCCTACCCAGGTACGTGGGGGGTTTCTTGCCTTTTGGGAAGTCTGAGATCTTCTGCCAGCATTCACTATGTTTTCTGTAGGAGTTGTTCCACGTGTAGATGTATTTCTGGTGTATCTGTGGGGAGGAAGGTGTTCTCCGTGTCTTACTCTTCCACCATCTTCCAGATACCTGTGTACTTGTTTATATGTTCTTTAACCATCATGATGTTATGAGTTATGCATTATTATTATAATTATTATTGAAAATTGAAGCCTTGAGAAAGTAATTAAGATTTCTACTCTCACATTGCCCATAGTTACAAGAATAGGAATAGGAACTCATGTATGTTTAACTTCAAATCCTGTGCTCTTAACCCCACACCTACTGCCTCCTAACAGTAGATTCATTACAGGGAATCTAGACTTCGCTGCATTCACATTTTTACTGCTTCAACTTCCAGTTAAGGTTCTGGTAAAGAGCTTGTTGCTCAGAGGCAGAGCAAGCCCATATTACACTGCAGGCTGTTGTGATTACAGAACAACCAACCAAAATGGCCAGGGGAAAATGTAAAACCTATAGCTAGTGGGAAGCAGCCGCATATCAGCTCAGTGCTTTGCGACCACCTAGAGGGGTGGGATAGGGAGGGTGGGAGGGAGGGAGATGCAAGAGGGAAGAGATATGGGGATATATGTATATGTATAACTGATTCACTTTGTTATAAAGCAGAAACTAACACACTACTGTAAAGCAATTATACTCCAATAAAGATGTTTAAAGCAAAACAAAACAAAACCTTCTGCATTGATCAGTCACTTGAAAAGCTATATCGATCAGTGGAAATTCCGTGTGGTTTGGAGCTGTTACACCTGAGTTTTGAGTTCTGACTTGGGTAATGATTAGTTCTATCAACTTGGGTAAGCCATTCAATCAGTTAGCTTTCGGATTCGTGTGTAGAAGGATGATTATAAAATAATAACTATAATAGCTTGTACTGAAGATCAAGTTAGATTATATTTGTAAAAACACTTTATTAAGTGGTTTGTGGTCAATTTCTTTGCTGTTTTAATATACTATGTGAATAAAACTAACTTTTTTCTCCTTTAATGAATTTTTTAACATTGTGATTCCATAGATTTAAAAAATTAATAAAATGTTACATTTTTTTAACATTTTTATTGGAGTATAATTGCTTTACAATGGTGTGTTAGTTTCTGATTTATAACACAGTGAATCAGTTACACATATACATATTTCCCCATCTCTCTTCCCTCTTGCGTCTGCCTCCTTCCCACCCTCCTTATTCCACCCTTCTAGCTGGTCACAAAGTACCGAGCTGGTCTCCCTGTGCTATACAACTGCTTCCCACTAGCTATCTATATAAAATTTGGTAGTGTATATATGTCCATATATACACTACCACTCTCTCATTTTGTCACAGCTTACCCTTTCGCCTCCCCGTGTCCTCAAGTCCGTTCTCTAGTAGGTCTGTGTCTTTATTCCCGTCTTACCCCTAGGTTCTTCATGACCTTTTTTTTTTTTTTAGATTTCATATACATGTGTTAACATACAGTATTTGTTTTTCTTTTCTGACTTACTTCACTCTGTATGACAGACTCTAGGTCCATCCACCTCACTACAAATAACTCAATTTCGTTCCTTTTTATGGCTGAGTAATATTCCATTGTATGTATGTGCCACATCTTCTTTATCCATTCATCTGTCGATGGACACTTAGGTTGCTTCCATGTCCTGGCGATTGTAAATAGAGCTGCAGTGAACATTGTGGTACATGACTCTTTTTGAATTATGGTTTTCTCAGGGTATATACCCAGTAGTGGGACACTGGGTCGTATGGTAGTTCTATTTTTAATCTTTTAAGTAACTTCCATACTGTTCTCCATAGTGGCTGTATCAGTTTACATTCCTACCAATAGCGTATGAGGGTTCCCTTTTCTCCACACCCTCTCCAGCATTTATTGTTTGTAGATTTTTTGATGATGGCCATTCTGAATGGTGTGAGATGATATCTCAATATAGTTTTGATTTGCATTTCTCTAATGATTAATGATGTTCAGCATGGTTTCATGAGTTTATTGGCAGTCTGTATATCTTCTTTGGTGAAATGTCTATTTAGGTCTTCCGCCCATTTTTGATTGGGTTGTTTGGTTTTTTGATATTGAGCTGCATGAGCTGCTTGTAAATTTTGGAGATTAATCCTTTGTCAGTTGCTTCATTTGCAAATATTTTCTCCCATTCTGAGGGTTGTCTTTTGGTCTTGTTTATGGTTTCCTTTGCTGTTCAAAAGCTTTTAAGTTTCATTAGGTCTGATTTGTTTATTTTTGTTTTTATTTCCATTTCTCTAGTAGGTGGGTCAAAAAGGATCTTGCCATGATTTATGTCATAGAGTGTTCTGCCTTTTTTTTTCCTGTAAGAGTTTGATAGTGTCTGGCCTTACATTTAGGTTTTTAATCTATTTTGAGTTTATTTTTTGTGTATGGTGTTAGGGAGTGTCCTAATTTCATTCTTTTACCTGTAGCTGTCCAGTTTTCCCAGCATCACTTATTGAAGAGGCTGTCCTTTCTCCATTGTATATTTTTGCCTCTGTTTTTCAAAGATAAGGTGACCATATGTGTGTGAGCTTATCTCAGGGCTTTCTATCCTGTTCCATTGATCTATATTTCTGTTTGTGTGCCAGTACCATCCTGTCTTAATTACTGTAGCTTTGTAGTATAGCCTGAAGTCAGGGAGCCTGATTCCTTCAACCCCGTTTTTCTTTCTCAAGATTGCTTTGGCTATTTGGGGTCTTTTGTGTTTCCATACAAATGTGAAATTTTTTCTTTAGTTCTGTGAAAAATGCTGAGGGTAGTTTGATAGGGACTGCATTGAATCTGTAGATTGCTTTGCGTAGTATAGTCATTTTCACAATGTTGATTCTTCCAACCGAAGAACATGGTATACTTCCCCATCTATTTATATCATCTTAAATTTCTTTCATCAGTGTCTTATAATTTTCTGCATACAGGTCTTTTGTCTCCTTAGGTAGGTTTATTCCTAGGTATTTTATTCTTTATGTTGCATTGGTAAATGGGAGTGTTTTCTTAAATTCACTTTCAAATTCTTCATCATTAGTGTATAGGAATGCAAGAGATTTCTGTGCATTAATTTTGTATCCTGGTACTTTACCAAGTTCATTGGTTAGCTCTAGTAGTTTTCTGGTAGCATCTTTAGGATTCTCTATGTATAGTATCATGTCATCTGCAAACAGTGACAGTTTTACTTCTTCTTCTCCAATTTGGATTCCTTTTATTTCTTTTTCTTCTATGATTGCATGGCTAAAACTTCCAAAGCTATGTTGAATAGTAGTGGTGAGAGTGGGCAACCTTGTCTTGTTCCTGATCTTAGTGGAAATAGTTTCAGTGTTTCACCATTGAGGACCATGTTGGCTGTGGGTTTGTCATATAAGGCCTTTATTATGTTGAGGTAAGTTCCCTCTTATGCCTACTTTCTGGAGGGTTTTTATCATAAATGGGTGTTGAATTTTGTCAAAAGCTTTCTCTCCATCTATTGAGATGATCATATGATTTTTCTCCTTCAATTTATTAATATGGTGTATCACATTGATTGATTTGCATATATTGAAGAATCCTCACTCTTGGGATAAGTTCCACTTGATCATAGTATATGATCCTTTTAGTGTGCTGTTGGATCCTGTTTGCTAATATTTTGTTTAGGATTTTTGTATCTATGCTTACCAGTGATATTGGTCTGTAGTTTTCTTTTTTTGTGACATTTTTGTCTGGTTTTGGTATCAGGGTGACGGTGGCCTCGTAGAATGAGTTTAGGAGTGTTCCTTGCTCTGCTGTCTTTTGGAAGAGTTTGAGAAGGAAAGGTGTTAGCTCTTCTCTAAATGTTTGATAGAATTTGCCTGTGAAGTCATCTGGTCCTGGGCTTTTGTTTGTTGGGAGATTTTTAATCACTGTTTCAATTTCAGTGCTTGTGATTGTTCTCTTCATATATCTACTTCTTCCTGGTTCAGTCTCAGAAGGTTGTGCATTTCTAAGAATTTGTCCATTTCTTCCAGGTTGTCCATTTTATTGGCATATTGTTGCTTGTAGTAATCTCTTGTGATCCTTTTATTTCTGCAGTGTCAGTTGTTACCTCTCCTTTTTCATTTCTAATTGTATTCATTTGAGTCTTCCCCCTTTTTTTCTTGATGAATCTGGCTAATGGTTTAACAATTTTGTTTATCTTCTGAAAAACCATCTTTTAGTTTTCTTGATCTTTGCCATTGTTTCCTTTGTTTCTTTTTCATTTATTTCTAATCTGATCTTTATGATTTCTCTCCTTCTGCTAACTTTGGGTTTTTTTTTTTTGTTCTTCTTTTTCTAATTGCTTTAGGTGTAAGGTTAGGTTGTTTATTTGAGATGTTTCTTGTTACTTAAGGTAGGATTGTATCCCTCTTAGAACTGCTTTTGCTACATCTCATAGGTTTTGGGTCATCGTGTTTTCATTGTTTTTTGTTTCTAGGCAATTTTTGATTTCGTCTTTGATTTCTTGAGTGATCTCTTTGTTTTTAAGTAGTGTATTTTTTAGCTTCCATGTGTATGTACTTTTTACAGATTTTTTCCTGTAATTGATATGTAGTCTCATAACGTTTTGGTCAGAAAAGATACTTGATATAATTTCACTTTTCTTAAATTTACCAAGGCTTGATTTGTGGCCCAAGCTATGATCTGTCCTGGAGAATGTTCCATGAGCACTTGAGAAGAAAGTGTATTCTGTTGTTTTTGGATGGAATATCCTAAAAATATCAATTATGTCCATCTTGTTTAATGTATCATTTAAAGCTTGTGTTTCCTTATTTATTTTCATTTTGGATGATCTGTCCATTGGTGAACGTGGGGTGTTAAAGTCCCCTACCCTGATTGTGGTACTATTGATTTTCCTTTTTATGGCCGTTATTATTTCCCTTATGTATTGAGGTGCTCCTATGTTGGGTGCATAGATATTTACAAGTGTTATATCTTCTTCTTGGATTGATCCCTTGATCGTTATGTAGTGTCCTTTTTTGTCTCTTGTAATAGTCTTTGTTTTAAAGTCTATTTTGTCTGATATGAGAATAGCTACTCAGCTTTCTTCTGATTTCCATTGCATGGAATATCTCTTTCCATCCCCTCACTTTCAGTCTGTATGTGTCTCTAGGTCTGAAGTGGGTCTCTTGTAGACAGCATATATATGGGTCTTGTTTTAGTATCCATTCAGCCTATGTCTTTTGGTTGGAGTATTTAGTCCATTTACATTTAAGATAATTATCAGTATGTATTTCCCTATTACCATTTTCTTAATTGTTTTGGGTTTGTTATTTTAGGTCTTTTCCTTCTCATGTTTTGTTACATTCTTTTACGTGGTAGTATTTGCATATGTTTTAAACTTAATAGAAAATGTGGTATATTTTATCTCAAAAAGAAATTCTCTTACATGAATTGTATATTTTTTATCCTTAAGGAACATATAGGCTCAGAAATTCATACAGGGCTACTTCTGTAGTTTTAATTTTTTTTTTTTTTTTTGGCCAAGCCACGCGGCTTACAGATTTTTGGTTTCCTGGCCAGGGACTGAACCCGGACCATGGCAGTGACAGTTCTGAGTCCTAACCACTGTACCACCAGGGAACTCTCCACTAGTTTTCATTCTTCTTTCTATCTATATCCTGGACACTTTAGGAAAGGGGAAGGCCATGATGCAACTCAGTAGCTTCTGAGGGCATGTGGCTTATTTACTAAGAAACCCTGGGAGAGCCAAGCCTTGGGGAGCTAGTTTCTCCTGGCACATCTTACAGACACATTTTAGTTCCACTCTACAACTTTCTCCTTCTTCACATTTCTCCTGTACCAATGTAAGGCCTTTCTTATCTTTGTACTGAAAGCAGATACTGAAAAATTTTAGACATCCAAACACAATCTTTGAAAACGTAATCAGTTTTTTTTCCTGCAAAAAAAATAACTGATAGTCTTAATAGTTAACAGACTAGCTCTCTGTTAGTCTTAAATTTTTAATATTCATATGTAGCTGTACTTGAGTCTGAAATGTACATTCATTATAAAGTAAGTTCCAGCAAGGTAGGACTTTTTGTTTGTTTTGTTTGTTTGTATGTTTGTTTTTGGTTTTTTGGGTCTGTTTATTCACTGCTTAATACCCCAAAACCTAAAACAGAGGTGTTTAGCAAATATTGCTAATTAAATGAGAGTGTTTTAATTTCAAAAATAAACTCTATGACAACTACTTCTCAGAATTTTTCAGCCAGACAATAAAGAGCTCATACAGAATTTCAACCCAGAATGAGGAAATGCAAGCAATTTCCCGAGGGAAGCAGGTAACAAGGAAAGTGCAAAAACCTATAAAAATTCTACCTTTTTATTTGACATTAATGGAGATTAGTTAAAAATAAAAGCAGCTGCTCTGTAATAATAAGCAAAAAATTTCAACATTCCTCTTTCCATTGCCATTCTCTCACTCTAGTTTTATCTTTTAATTAAACCTGAACTTTAAAATAAATGTGTCTGGCTTGCTTGTTTATTAAATGGAGTATCAATGGAGAGCTTCTAGATTCAACAATTAGTATGCTATAGAATGCCTTTTAAAAATAAATGGCCACATCAATGGCTCTGATATTATTGAAGGTTCAAGTTTATAGTTCTCCTATTAGAAAGGAGCAAAAGAAAAATGTAGAAATTAGAGTGGTTTGATTTTAACTCCTTTATAGAAAGTTGAAGTGCTCACATAGCTTTATTTAAGGAATGATTAACTTTTATTAACCATGGAAAGGTTTCCAAGAAATGTAAAGTTCATTATACTTTATACAATGCAGACCATCTTGAAACTTCTGAACTTATACCTGCTGAATTTTGCATGTATTTGTCATTTCTATAATTGCTTAAAATCCAACATAATCAAATTCACTATATACTCTCTCAGTTAATCACATAACATTTGAGCTAGCAGGGGACACTGTTTGCTTTTGAGGTCTTATTATTATTATTTTGGAGTATAATTACTTCACAATACTGTGTTAGTTTCTTTTGTTGTTATATTCATACACAAGTCCCCATATCCCCTCCCTCTTGAGCTTCCCTCCCATCCTCCCTATCCCACCCCTCTCGGTCATTGCAAACCGCCAAGCTGATCTCCCTGCTATGCTGCTGCTTCCCACTAGCCAATACTTTACATTTGGTAGGGTATATATGTTGATACTACTCTCTCTTCACCCCTGCATTGCCCTCCCACCCCATGTCCTCAAATCAATTTTCTATGTATACCTCTTTATTCCTGCCCTGGAACTAGGTTCATCAGTAACTTTTTTTTTTTTTTTTTTACGTTCCATATATATGCATCATCATATGGTATTTGTTTTTCTCTTTCTTACTTACTTCACTCTGTATGACAGATTCTAGGTCCATCCATCTCACTACAAATAACTCAATTTCGTTTCTTTTTATGGCTGAGTAATATTCCATTGTATGTGCCACATCTTCTTTATCATCTGTCAATGGACATTTAGGTTGGTTTCATGTCATGGCTATTGTAAATAGTGCTGCAGTGAATACTGTGGTACATGTCTCTTTTGGAATTATGGTTTTCTCAGGGTATATGCCCAGTAGTGGGATTGCTGGGTCATATGGTAGTTCTATTTTTAGTTTTTTAAGGAACCTCCATGTTTTCCATAGTGGTTGTATCAATTTACATTCCCACCAACAGTGCAGGATGGTTCCATTTTCACCACACCCTTTCCAGCATTTGTTGTTTCTAGATTTTTTGCTAATGGCCATTCTGACCGGCATGAGGTGATACCTCATTGCAGTTTTGATTTGCATTTCTCTAATAATTAGTGATATTGAGCATCTATTCTTGTGCCTCTAGACCATCTGTATGTCTTCCTTGGTGAAATGTCTATTTAGGTCTTCTGCCCATTTTTTAACTGTATTGTTTATTTTCTTGATATTGAGCTCCATGAGCTCTTTGTATATATTGGAGATTTAATCCTTTGTCAGTTGGTTCATTTGCAAATATTTTTTCCCATTCTGAGGGTTGTCTTGTGGTCTTGTTTATGGTTTTCTTTGCTGTACAAAAGCTTTAAGTTTGATTAACTCCCAATTTGTTTATTTTTGTTTTTATTTCTGTCACTCTAGGAGGTGAGTCAAAAAAGATCTTGCTGTGGTTTATGTCATAGCATGTTTTTCCTATATTTTCCTCCAAGAGTTTTATAGTGTCTGGTCTTACATTTAAGTCTCTAATCCATTTGGAGTTTATTTTTCTGTATGGTGTTATGTCATGATCTAATTTCATTCTTTTACATGTAGCTCTCCAGATTTCCAAGCACCACTTGTTGAAGAGGCTGTCTTTTCTCCACTGTATGCTCTTGCCTCCTTTGTCATAAATTAGGTGCCCATATGTGCGTGGATTTATCTCTGGGCTTTCTATCCTGTTCCATTTATCTATATTTCTGTTTTTGTGCGAGTACCATACTGTCTTGATTACTGTAGTTTTGTCGTATAGTTTGAAGTCAGGGAGCCTGATTCCTCCAACTCCGTTTTTCTTTCTCAAGATTGCTTTTGCTATTTGGGGTCCTTTGTGTTTCCATACAAATTGTAAAATTTTTTGTTCTAGTTCTGTGAAGAATGCCGTTGGTAATTTGAAGGGAATTGCCTTGAATGTGTAGATTGCTTCGGGTAGTATAGTCATTTTCACAATATTGATTCTTCCAATCCAAGAAGATGGTATATTTCTCATCCATTTATGTCATCTTTGATTTCTTTCATCAGTGTTTTGTAGTTTTCTGAGTAAAATCTTTCTCCTCCTTAGGCAGGTTTATTCCTAGGTATTTTATTCTTTTTGTTGCAATGGTAAATGGGTGTTTCCTTAATTTCTCTTTCAGATTTTTCATCATTAGTGTATAGGAATGCAAGAGATTTCTGTGCCTTAATTTTGTATTCTGCAACTTTACCAAATTCATTGATTAGCTCTAGTAGTTTTCTGGTGGCATTTTTAGGATTCTCTATGTATAGTATCATATCATTGGAAAACAGTGACAGTTTTACTTCTTCTTTCCCAATTTTATTTCTTTTTCTTCTCTGATTTCTGTGGCTACGACTTCCAAAACTATGTTGAATAAGAGGGGCAAGAGTGGATATCCTTGTCTTGTTCTTGATCTTAGTGGAAATGCTTTCATTTTTTCACCATTGAGTATGATGCTTGTTGTGGGTTTGTCATATATGGCCTTTATTATGATGAGTTATGTTCCCTCTATGCCCATTTTCTGGAGAGCTTTTATCATAAATGGGTATTGAATTTTGTCAAAAGCTTTTTCTTCATCTATTGAGATGATCATATGGTTTTTATTCCTTAATTTGTTAATATTGTGTCACATTGATTGATTTGCATATATTGAAGAATCGTTGCATCCCTTGGATAAATCTCACTTGATCATGGTGTATGATCCTTTTAATGTGCTGTTGGATTCTGTGTGCTAGTATTTTGTTCAGGATTTTCGCACTATGTTCATCAGGGATATTAGTCTATAATTTTCTTTTTTTGTGGTATCTTTTTCTGGTTTTCATATCAGGGTGATTGTGGCTTTGTAGAATGAATTTAAGAGTGTTTCTCCCTCTGCAGTTTCTTGGAAGAGTTTCAGAAGGATGGGTGTTAGTTCTCTAAATGTTTGATAGAATTCGTCTGTGAAGCGATTGGTCCTGGACTATTGTTTGTTGGAGAATTTTTAATTATGGTTTCAATTTCATTACTTGTTATAGGTCTGTTTATATTTTCTGATTCTTCCTGGTTCAGTCTTGGAAAATTGCACCTTTACAAGAATTTGTCCATTTCTTCGTGGTTCCATTTTATTGGCATATAGTTGTTTGTAGTAATCTCTTATAATCTTTTGTATTTCTGCAGTGCCAGTTGTGATTTCTCCTTTTTCATTTCTAATTTTATTGACTTTCATCTTCTCCCTTTTTTTTCTTGATGAGTTTGGCTAAGAATTTGTCAACTTTGGTTATCTTCCCAAAGAAACAGCTTTTGTTTTATTGATCTTTGCTATTTTTTTTATTTCTATTTCATTTATTTCTGTTCTGATCTTTATGATTTCTTTCCGTCTACTGACTTTGAGTTTTCTTTGTTCTTCTTTCTCTAGTTGTTTTAAATGTAGCATTAGATTGTTTATTTGAGATTTTTCTTGTTTCTTGAGCTAAGATTGTATTGCTATAAATGCTTTTGCTGCATCCCATAGGTTTTGAGTCATCGTGTTTTCATTGTCAGTTCTTTCTATGTATTTTTTTATTTCTTTGATTTCTTCAGTGACCTCTTGATTATTTAGTAACACACTGTTTAGCCTCATTGTATTTGTGCTTTTTTCCTGTAATTGATTTCTAGTCTCATAGCATTGTGGTCAGAAAAGATGTCTGATATGATTTCAATTTTCTTAAATTATCCAAGGCTAGATTTGTGACCCAAGATGTGATCTATGGTGGAGAATGTTTCATGTGCATGTGAGAAGAGAGTGTCTTCTGCCACTTTGGGGTTGAATGTTCCATAAATATCAATTAGATCTATCTGGTCTATTGGGTCATTTAAAGCTTGTGTTTCCTTATTTATTTTCATTTTGGATGATCTGTCCATTGGTGTAAGTGGAGTGTTAAAATCCCCTACTAGTATTGTGTTACTGTTGATTTCTCCTTTCATGGTTGTTAGCATATGCCTTATGTATTGAGGTGCTCCTATGTTGGGTGCATAAACATTTATAATTGTTATATCTTCTTCTTGGATTGATCCTTTGATCATTATGTAGTGTCCCTCCTTATCTATTGTAACAGTCTTTATTTTAAAGTCTATTTTATCTGATACGAGTATTGCTACTCCAGCTTTCTTTTGCTTTCCATTTGCATGGAATATCTTTTTCCATCCCTTCACTTTCAGTCTGTTTGTGTCCCTAGGTCTGAAATGGGTCTCTGGTACACAACATATATATGGGTCTTTTTTTTGTAACCTTTCAGCCAGTTTGTGTCCTTTGGTTGGGGCATTTAATCCATTTACATTCAAGGTTATCATCAATATGTATGTTCCTATTACCATTTTTTTAATTGTTTTTGGTTTGTTTTTGTGGATCTTTTTCTTCTCTTGTGTTTCCTGCCTAGAGAAGTTTCTTTAGCATTTATTGTAAAGCTGGTTTGGTGGTGCTGAATTCTCTTAGCTTTCACTTGTCTGGAAAGCTGTTGACTTCTCCATGGAATCTGAATGAGATCCTTGATGGGTAGAGTAATCTTGGTCGTAGGTTTTTCTCTTTCATCACTTTAATTATATCCTGCCACTCCCGTCTGGCCTCAAGTGTTTCTGCTGAAAAATCAGCTGATAACCTTATGGGGATTCCTTTGTATGTTATATTTTGTTTTTTGCTTGCTGCTTTTAATATTTTTTCTTTGCATTTAATTTTTGTTAGTTTGATTTATATGTGTCTTGGTGTGTTTTTCCTAGGGTTTATCCTGTATGGGACTCTCTGCTTCCTGGACTTGGGTGAGTATTTCCTTTCCCATATTAGGGAAGTTTTCAACTATAACCTCTTCAAATATTTTCTCAATCACTTTCTTTTTCTCTTCTTCTTCTTGGACCCCTATATTTCGAATGTTGGTGCATTTAATGTTGTCCCAGAAGTCTCTAAGATTGTCTTCAATTCTTTTCATTCTTTTTTCTTTATTCTGCTCCTCAGCAGTTATTTCTACCATTTTGTCTTCCAGCTCACTTATTTGTTCTTCTGCCTCAGTTATTCTGTTATTGATTCCTTCTAGTCTATTTTTCATTTCAGTTATTGTGGTGTTCATCTCTATTTGTTTGTTCTTTAGTTCTTCTAGATCTCTGGTAAACATTTCTTGTATTTTCTCAATCCATGCTTCCATTCTATTTCTGAGATTCTGGATCATCTTTACTATCTTTACTCTGAATTCTTTTTCAGGTAGATATCCTATTTCCTCTTCATTTATTTGGTCTTGTAGGTTTTTACCTTGCTCCTTCATCTGTGACATACTTTTTGGCTCTCTGATTTTTTTTTTTTTTTTAAGAGTGGGATTGTGTTCCTGTCTTACTGGTTGTTTGTCCTGAGGCTTCCAAGACTGGAGTTTGTAGGTTATTGGGTAGAGTGTGGTTTTGGTGCTGAGATGAGGAATTTCTTGAGATCCCACTCTGATGAATATTCCCTGGGGTCTGAGGTTCTCTGTTAGTCCAGTAGTTAAGACTCAGAGCTTCCACCGCAGGAGCTTTGGCCTGACCCTGGGCTCATGAACCAAGATCCCACAAAGCACGTGGGATGGCAAAACAAACAAACAAAGAGAAAAAAAACAATAACAAAGTAAAAAATAAATTTAGACTAGGAAACTAACAGATATGTTAGAAAGAATATAAAACTAAAAATATAGATGAATCAGCAACCAGAAGGTATATCAGTACCACAATAGTAAAAAAGTGGAGGGAACAGAAAATAAAAGGTGGGGGAAAGCCTTGGCTGTGAAGGGCCAGGGCCTAAGCAAGGGTAGGTTTTGGGCAGTGGGCTGGGCCAATGCTTAGGACCCACTGGGCTGGAAAAGGCCCTGGGGGCTGTGGTGGGTGTGGGTGGGCCTTATGCTCAAGGAACAGAAGGAGCCCAGGTGTACCCCCCGCCCCCCCGGTCTCAGACAGCAAGGGACCTCACCTGGGAGCCCAGCAAGATTCCTGGGCTTGAGCGGATGGGGCAAATGCCATTCTCTCCTCTCCTGCTCCTCTAATATGGGAGGGCACCTCCAGCCTGCCTCTTCTGACCTCCCTGGCCTCCCACCTATGACCCCAAGGACCCATGAGGCCTGGAGTGGGTTTTGGAGGGCAGGGGATCAGCTGGGAGCTCAGCAGGCTTCCCAGGTCCAAGTGGGCAGGGCAATCACCCTCTGCTCCTCTCCCACTCCTCCTGCAGGGTCCCTCCCACCTGCCTCTCCTGATCTCTCTGGTCTCCCTCCTATGCCCCCAAGGAACCACACAGCCTGGAGGGGGCTTTGGAGGGCCTTGAGCTATTATTCTATCATTAACCAATGGCATGAAATTATCAATAATAAGAAAACCAAGTGTAATGATTTTGCTTATAAGCGTATATTCACACATACTTGAAATCTGATTATGCTATAGTATATTTAAAGTCCACTGGGTGTCAGGAGTATGGTTATTAGTCTTGGCTCTACTACCACTCTGTGTGACTTTGGCTTTTTGGTATTTCATAGCTCAGCTTTTATTTATGAAATAAGAATGATAATATTTGGCTTCAATTAATCCCATGGATAGGTAGAAGGACAGAAAAAAGCTATGTGGAAATGTTTCAGAAAATATTTTTAAAATATGAAGGCAAAGCATTAAATATTAGTAATAATCTTTTAGAAATCAGATTTTTAAAACATGATAGAAAATAGCTTCAATACTATTATTTACCTTTGTTTTTGTTATTATCATTGTTTCTATCAATATGATCTTTTAAAAATAATCTGTATCTACATATTTGTGTATATATTCAGGTATGTGTGATAATGCCATACTTAGGTCTTTAAATGTTCATTGTACTATTTATAGACACTGGGTAGAAACAAATGTTGAAAAAGAAAGGCAGAGAGGAGGAAAAAATGCAAAGATTAATTGTGGGACTGTAGGTCTTTAATCTTACAATAGATAACATCATGGAAGGTATTATTGGCCATTTAAGAATGAAATATATGATTAATATGTGGTATATAGAAGATAAATGTCAAGTTGGTTGTATTTCTTGGCCAAATCCATATGACAAACTTAAACAAAGATAAATGTTATTATCTAGGATTTGGATTTTAACACATCGTATAATACATGTGTGGCAACATAGATTTGTTTTTATTGGAGTATAATTGCTTGACAATGTTGTGTTAATTTCTGCTGTACAACGAAGTGAATCAGCTATATGTATACATATATCCCCTCCCTCTTGGACTTCTGTCCCATCCCACCCCCATTCCACCCATAACATAGATCTAATTGGATAAAGGTTCATATGAAAAAAGGCATTATTATAAAAGAAAAGTAACTTTTTAGGCCACTTCACTAAAATATATTAGGGTGTTCAGTTAAGGTAGATAGTACGTCCACATTGCAGTATTAGATTATTTTTAACTACTTAAAAGGGACAATTGACAACTTAGAATGTATCTGGAGAGGTAAGAGATCTGTAAACCACATACGTGAGGAACATGTGAAGTGCTAGGCCTAAATAGCTTCCCCTCTCAAGTGCTATAATAGCACCTAGTGCATTTGATCATAATTTACAAAACTGTTTACTTCTCTGTAACCACATTAAGCCATAAACTGTGTAACACACCATGTCTCTTATTCACTGTAGTAGCCCCAGTTTCTACCACACATTAATTCTACAATAATCTTCTTCTTAAATGGGTGAATTTTGTTTTTGGAGGAAAAATCTAAAGGATAATATGTCTGGTGCATTCAAAGTAGGAATAGATAAAGCACAACAAACTAAAGTTAATATGGAATGCTTAGAAAGAATTAGAACTGATCGAATGAATGTTTCAGTGACATGAATTTCTACTCAGTTTAAGGGAAGATGTTATAACCATTAGACAAACCCAAATGTTGGAGAGGATGCTTCCAAAAGTAAAGCTGACTCATCAACAACAATATTTAACCAGATACTGGATAAGATTGATCAGCATTGTTCTGGAAAGAGATTTCTGCCCTGGGGTTGAAGTTTGAATTAAATAACTGCTAAAAGTCTCAAAGCCTGTCTCTAATTGTTATGTGGTTCAATTTGTAAAACAAAAGTAGATAGAATTAAGCATTATCCAAAAGCAATGATTACAGATTTTCTCCATCAAAGATGAGTCACTGTATTGACCGGCCCAGGGCTACAAAAGATGCCTGCCAAGAAAGGTCATTTCCTGATCCACTTGGTTTCCATACTTGGTAGAAGACAGGGAGCTGCCTCCAACAAATCCTGGCTTATCTTGTGCTCACCAGCTTCATATTCTGCTTCTAAGGAATGTCACACTTGCCTTTCCAGATCCCTTTCCTTGTTCTGCACTAGCATCATATCTCTTTCTCTTTTATAGGATCATTAAAACGAATAAACAGAGTAATTACATTGCCATCAAGTAAGACTAATCTCATTGCATATATCCTAAATGTCTTAACTGTTTTGAAAACCAGCTGGTCTGTGTCTCAAATGCAGACAACAAAGGTAATGGCTTTTATACCTAGACAAGCTAGTGGATTTCTTCTATGGGTTTTTAGATTTGTCACAGGGAAAAAAAAAAATAACTTCTTTCACAATGATAATAGCCTAATGTACATCAATTATTGTGAGACAGCTGAAGCAACTGTGTAGTTCAGGACTGTGTGTTATCTCTCAGGGCCAGAGCAGGATTGCCATTTTTGGTGAGAAACAGCTAGCTACCCATTTACGGCCACCTGATTCAAATAATATGGACAATCATTTGCTTGTCAGAATTTTTTTGGCTGTGAATTCTAGGAAATGTGCTCTGTGTTACTGCTGTGATGCTCATTTGGGGTCCTTGGTTTATTGTTTTGTTTTTGTTTTGTTTTGTTTGTTATCTTTTCAGTTCTTTTTTCTCACCCTTTTACTTAACCTATAACCTCCAAGGGACTGCAGGGAAATCCTTGGGTTTTCCCACCTGAACTGGACATTGAAACATCTTTTGTTCCTTATGTGAGAACAAGATGGAAATCATTCAAAGGGGAATTATGTGAATTCAGCTGCTTCATACTTATTTGTGACATAACTGATGCCCTGTGGATTCTGGCTCTGGGGTTCTCCAGAAGCCTCCCACCTCTATTATGGAAAGGCCTACATAGCCATGACAACACCCATGAATATACTCAAGGGCAGATTTCTACTTGGCATTAGGAAAGTCTGCTTTCTCTCTGTAGGGTGAAAGCTGCATTCTAAATTGCTAAGTTACAACACCTAAAGTAAAGAAAAAATTACCAAGCTTATGGGTGAGAGTTGAGGGTATTGTAAGATATAGTTATTTCTATAGTGTAGTTTAGATTGAGAGTATATTTTCCAACCAGACGGGCTGGGCTTGAATCCTTGTTCCAGTTTTTGTTAGCTATGTGACTTTAGGCAATTTAATAAATTCCCTCTGAAACAATAATAAATAGGACTAGCATCAAAGGATTGATATAAGAATTAAATGTGATAGTGTCTATAGAGGATCTACAACAGTGCCTATTTCATCATGTTCAATAAATTATAACACATTTTTATTGTTACTACTATGACTACTACTATTATTGTACTGCAAAATTATTTAACTCCTCACTGATAAGTGAGATAAACAGCCTTATAAAGAGATGGAGATGCAGGAAATGAGCTATCAAACTCATCCATAGTAAGCCCTCAGTTAGATTTAAACTGATTCTTATAAGCAGATTTACTCTTAACCAGCTGGCAACCCAGCATAGGCACAGCTGTTTGGACACTTAAATGACAATTTTAGCCAGAACAACATGAGAAGAGAGGAAGGTTTATCTTTTTCCTCATTGTTGTAGTTGGTTTTATTTGTTTTAAATCCCTTGTCATAGCTCCAGGGCTTCTCAAGTGCAGAGCCAGCTGGGAATAAGTACTTATTTATCCGCTCCCACTGCATAACATCCTCAATATGCTGGAGGATACAGGGAAAATAAAATTACAGGTTACATTTGGCCAAATATTTCTGTCATTTCACATGTTCATTTTGGCTTTTCTTGCCATCAATCTGATGTATCTAAAAATATGGCTAAATTGTCCCTGAACAAGGCCACTCCGTTGGAGCTGTCTTAGTTAGATTTTGGAGCCTACCCAGATTTCAAAAGTTCATCTAGTTTCCATTCTCAGGAATGGATTTTTCAATGTCATTCATATTGAAATGTGTCTGAAAAATGGATGAATTAGGGAGTTTGGGGAAGTGGCATCTCCTCTAGGGAGCACTCCTTTTGCAGGAGCACAGTCACAGTCTGGAAGGAATTCTGCTTGCCTTACTATATGATAATAACCTGTTTGGAACCTTAACCAAAAATTGCCTTTATGTGTTTGTGCTCTTTCTGATGTATATATCAGAGATCAGTTTCTGAAATTGGGAAAAATAAAACTAAACAAAAGGTATACAATGCTTTTATTAAGCCTTAAAACCAACTGACCCATATTTTCATGGAGAAAAATGGATAAAATAATACAGAACTGAGAGTTAGGGGAACTACATCAATTAATAATGTTTACAGCAGACAAATATAATGATAGTTGAAAGCAGCGGGTCTCTTAAAATTAACAAATGCGTTAGAGAAGGTTGTTACCATTGAAAACATAGAGGGTGGTAGCAAGAGGTGAGAGGGAAGTGAAAAGATTTTCATTGGGGTTAGACATATAAGTTCAAAAACAAAGTGATTTGTTGATACAAGAAAAATAATCATTTCAATTTACAAACTGAAAACTACTAAAAGGATATAATTGTGGAAATGTATGTACAGTTGACCCTCTGTACCTACAGGTTTCTATCTGATATAATGGAATACTATAGAGTGGGTGGCTTATAAACAACAGAAGTTTATTTCTCCCAGTTCTGGAGACTGGGAAGTCTAAAATCAAGGCACTGGAAGATCTGGTGTTTAGTGAGGTCCTGCCTCCTGTTTCATAGATGACCCTTTTTCCTCCGTGTCCTTACATGGTAGAAGGAACAAGAGAGCTCTCTGAGGTCTCTTTCATAAGGGTACTAATCCTACAGTGAGGACTCCACCTTCATGACCTAATCACCTTCCAAAGGCCTCACTTCTAAACACCAGTCCTGATAACCTGCTATTGCTTAATTTTAACCCATGTCTCGTTTGGAGTATTTATCTTGTTTGAACACTGATATTTGTTATTCCTTTAACTATGGTTCTTTATTAAAGGTAGCGGTGAGGGTGGGGCTGTGAACCTTTTTCTCTCTTCTAACTTAAGTAAAACTTGGAACTTACAATTATTTAAACATGTATTGCATCGTACAAGCAATGCCTGATGAGAGGCATAGTTTCCTTCAATATCCCAGAGCAGTTACAGCCTCAGCCTTTCTTCCTTCATCTGTAGACAGATTTCTCTTTCCTTTGTGACTCTTCCTTCTGTCATCAGAGCCCTATTATCACAACCCTCTGTCCCTCTAGTATAGTCCCCCTTTTCATTAGGGAGCCACCTGGAAGTCTTACCCCTACTACAACCTCATTCCCCACACTCATGCTGTTTAGACCCAAAGCCACAGAAACAGATATGCACATTAAGAGACCCTATAAGCGCTAACTAGCAGATAGTATAAATGCAAACTCACATACAATATGCTCAAATAAAATGTTCTTTTAATTCAAGAGATTTTTCTGTGTGTTCACGATATGTTCAAAAGTAAAGCTGTGGGGCTTCCCTGGTGGTGCAGTGATTGAGAGTCCACCTGCTGATGCAGGGGACACGGGTTCATGCCCCGGTCTGGGAAGATCCCACATGCCGCGGAGCCGCTGGGCCCGTGAGCCATGGCCGCTGAGCCTGTGCGTCCGGAGCCTCTGCTCCACAACGGGAGAGGCCACAACAGTGAGAGGACCGCGTATCACACACACAAAAAAAGTAAAGCTGCAAACGAGGCAGAAATAATTTCAAATTTATTCTTTACTGAGAAGATGCCCTACCTTTGTAAAAATAAAAATAACAACCATAGTAAAAAACATGGATCAGCAAATGCTCTGGTCTAAATATTTCTCTGGTGTTCATGCCACAAAATGCCTCCCTGTTCTGGCATTCAATTTTTCCTATAATAGCACACAGAGAAGCAATGCCAGCTTGAAGTGCCAAATAAGGTATCCCTCCTAGGGCCTGGTAAGAATGGGACAATGCCAGCTCACTGGGCACCACATAGAGTTATATTAGTGCTAGTATCTTGATGTACAACTCTGGGGAAATCAGAAAGCCAAGGTTTTGGGCTGTACAGATATGTCTTTCCGGGACTCTTTTTGACTAGTGAGGAGTATTTCAAGTATAGGAAAGTGTTGTAGCCAGACCAATGCCTAGGATAGCAGATTATTTTCTATGAAGTTTAATAATTCAAAAGACAAAATGAAGTTCAGGGACCAAAGGTTGAAATGAACCAAAGATCTCTAATAAAGGCAAGTTATATTATTTAGAAGGATATATGTGGAAGTCCTAAATATTTTACAGGTTGAAATAAAATTCAAGGCTATGCCAATTCCCACCCCCACCCCTATTTCAAATATAATTGCTGAAGTCCTCTAAATATTACTAAAAAATAATGGAGCAACAGGATATGACATTTGAAAGAAATCCCACCACCTCTGCGAAGGATCCTCTCATGTCTCAGCCCCCTGCTGCGTCTGCTTCCTTCACAATTGGCACTTAGACTCTCTGGTCTCAGCAGCATCAGGCTGCCACTCTCACGGATGCAGGGCTTTAACAATATCTGCTTTATAGGTTATCCCTCAGGGAGAAAGGGTTGCTAAGAGAGTGGAAGGAGGTAGGTAATGAGATAAGAGGCACCTTCCATTCTGCTGAGACCCCATCAGTCAGCCTCGGAACACATTGTTAAGACCTGCTGTGCTGACAGAGGCCATGATTTCCAATGAGATGCAAAACAGAGGTTCTGACTTAGCATGCCTGAAACAGATTCTTAGCACTTTTTGACAGAGAAATGATCCTGGTTATCTTGGCAAGAATCCAGTGTGGTAATTGTATTTCTGTTCACGTATTCTCTCCCAGAATTTTTACTATTAATGGGAATTCTTCTAATACATTATGAAGTGACATGTTTAGCCACCACATTCCAAGCAGAGTATGTCCCCAAGATAGGAAGAGGAAAATAATAATAATCAAATGTTTTTTTTTCTCCATGTACTCATCTTTTGATATTTGTAATGTACTTTGTGTAAAATTCTTATGAGAAAATTCTATCATAACTAAGAAGGAGGGTATCCCACTTTACTAAGAAAAAATTAAATAATAATATGAAAAGGTATTTATGAAAGTCAAGTGGGTAATCAGTAAAGAACCAAGAAAAACAAGGTTATTCCAGAGGACTGAAAAAAATGTGAGTGCTTTCGGTTATTTGGGGGAAGTGCATTATTTATCTAAATGCACTTTTCTTTTTACAACTTTATTGGAGTATAATTGCTTTACATTGTTGTGTTAGTTGCTGCTGTATAACAAAGTGAATCAGCTATACATATACATATATCCCCATATACCCTCCCTCTTGCGTCTCCCTCTCAAGCTCCCTATCCCACCCTTCCAAGTGGTGACAAAGCACCAAGCTGATCTCCCTGTGCTGTGCGGCTGCTTCCCACTAACTACCTATTTTACATTTGGTAGTGTATATATGTCCAAGCCACTATCTCACTGCATCCTGCTTAACCTTCCCCCTCCCCGTGTCCTGAAGTCCAGTCTCTACATCTGTGTCTTTATTCCTGTCCTACTGCTAGGTTCTTCAGAACCATTTTGTTTTTTTAGATTCCATATATATGTGTTAGCATACGGTATTAGTTTCTCTATTTCTGACTCACTCTACACTACAAATGACTCAATTTTGTTTCTTTTTATGGCTGAGTAATATTCAATTATATATATATGCCACATCTTCTTTATCCATTCATCTGTCAATGGACACTTAGGTTGCTTCCATGTCCTGGCTATTGTAAATAGAGCTGCAATAAGCATTGTGATACATGTCTCTTTTGGAATTACGGTTTTCTCAGGGTATATGCCCAGTAGTAGGATTGCTGGGTCATATGGTAGTTCTATTTTTAGTTTTCTAAGGAACGTCCATACTGTTCTCTATAGTGGCTATATAAATTTAAATTCTCACCAACAGTGCAAGAGGGTTCCCTTTTCTCCAACCCTCTCCAGCATTTACTGTTAGTAGATTTTTTGATGATGGCCATTCTGACCAGTGTGAGGAGATACATCATTCTAGTTTTGATTTGCATTTCTCTAATGATTAATGATATTGAGTATCCTCTCATGTGTTTGTTGGCAATCTGTATTTTTTTTGGAGAGATGTCTATTTAGGTCTTCTGCCCATTTTTAGACTGGGTTGTTTGCTTTTTGATATTGAGCTGCATGAGCTGCTTGTAACTTTTGGAAATTAATGCTCTGTCAGTTGCTTCATTTGCAAATATTTTCTCCCATTCTGAGGGATGTCTTTTCCTCTTGTTTATGGTTTCTTTGCTGTGCGAAAGCTTTTAAGTTTCTTTAGGACTCATTTGTTTATTTTCGTTTTCATTTCCATTTCCCTAGGAGGTGGTTCAAAAAGGATCTTGCTGTGATTTATGTGATAGAGTCTTCTACCTATGTTTTCCTCTAAGAGTTTTATAGTGTCTGGCCTTAAATTTAGGTCTTTAATCCATTTTGAGTTTATTATTGTGTATGGTGTTAGGGAGTGTTCTAATTTCATTCTTTTACATGTACTTGTCCACTTTCTCAGTACAGCTTATTGAAGAGGCTATCTTTTCTCCATTGTATATTCTTGCCTCTTTTATCAAAAATAAGGTGACCATATGTGCGTGGGTTAATCTCTGGGCTTTCTATCCTGCTCCATTGATCTATATTTCTGTTTTTGTGCTAGTACCATACTGTCTTGATTACTGTAGCTTTGTAGTATAGTCTGAAGTCAGGGAGCCTGATTCCTCCAGCTCCGTTTTTCTTTCTCAAGATTGCTTTTGCTATTTGGGGTCTTTTGTGTTTCCATACAAATTGCAAAATTTTTTCTTTTAGTTCTGTGAAAAATGCCAGTGGTAGTTTGATAGAGATTGCATTTAATCTGTAGATTGCTTTAGGTAGTATAGTCATTTTCACAATGTTGATTCTTCCAGTCCAAGAACATGGTATACCTCTCCGTCTGTTTGTATCAACTTTAATTTCTTTCATCAGTGTCTTATAGTTTTCTGCATACAGGTCTTTTGTCTCCTTAGGTAGGTTTATTCCTAGGTATTTTATTCTTTTTTTTGTAGTGGTAAGTGGAAGTATTTCTTGAATTTCTCTTTCAGATTTGTCATCATTAGTGTATAGGAATGCAAGAGATTTCTGTGCATTAATTTGGTATCCTGTTTCTTTATCAAATTCATTGATTAGCTCTAGGAGTTTTCTGGTAGCATCTTTAGGATTTTCTATCTATAGTATCATGTCATATGTAGACAGTGACAGTTTTACTTCTTTTCTGATTTGGATTCCTTTTACTTCTTTTTCTTCTCTGATTGCTGTGGCTAAAACTTCCAAAACTATGTTGAATTATAGTGGTGAGAGTGGGCAACCTTGTCTTGTTCCTGATCTTAGTGGAAATACTTTCAGTTTTTCACCAATGATAACGATGTTGGCTGCAAGTTTGTCATATATGGCCTTTATTATGTTGAGGTCAGTTCCTTCAATGCTGACTTTCTGGAGAGTTTTTTTTTTTTTTATCATAAATGGTTGTTAAATTTTTTTCAAAGCTTTTTCTGCTTCTATTGAGATCATCTTATGGTTTTTATCCTTCAATTTGTTAATATGGTGTATCACATTGATTGATTTGTGTATATTGAAGAATCCTTGCATTCCTGGGATAAACCCCACTTGATCATGGTGTATGATCCTTTTAATGTGCTGCTGGATCCTGTTTGTTAGTATTTTGTTGAGGATTTTTGCATCTATTTTCATCAGTGATATTGCCCTGTAGTTTTGATTTTTTGTGTGACATTTTTCTTTGGTTTTGGCATCAGGGTGATGGTGGCCTGGTAGAATGAGTTTGGGAGTGTTCCTCCCTCTGTTATATTTTGGAAGAGTTTGAGAAGGATAGGTGTTGCACTTCTTTAAATGTTTGGTAGAATTCTCCTGTGAAGCCATCTGGTCCTGGGCATGTGTTTGTTGGAAGATTTTTAATCACAGTTTTGATTTCAGTGCTTCTGATTGTTCTGTTTATATTTTCCATTTCTTCCTGGTTCAGTCTCAGAAGGTTGTGCTTTTCTAAGAATTTGTCCATTTCTTCCAAGTTGTTCATTTTATTGGAATATTGTTGCTGTAATAATCTCTCATAATATTTTGTTTTTCTGCAGTGTCAGTTGTTGCTCTCCATTTTCATTTCTAGATCTAGTTGAATTGAGTCTTCTCTCTTTTTTTCTTGATGAGCCTGGCTAATGGTTTATGAATTTTGTTTATCTTCTCAAAGAACTAGCTTTTAGTTTTATTGACCTTTGCTATCGTTTCCTTCATTTCTTTTTCATTTATTTCTGATCTGATCTTTATAATTTCTTTCATTCTGATAACTTTGGGTTTTTTTTGTTCTTCTTTCTCTAATTACTTTAGGTATAACTTTAGGTTGTTTTTTTTGAGATGTTTCTTGTTTCTTGAAATAGGTTTATATTGCTATAAACTTCCCTCTAAGAAATGCTTTTGCTGCATCCCATAGGTTTTGGGCCGTCTTGTTTTCATTGTCATTTGTTTCTAGGTATTTTTTGATTTCTTCAGTGATCTCTTGGTTATTTAGTAGCGTATTGTTTAACCTCCATTTGTTTGTATTTTTACAGTTTTTTTTCCTGTAATTGATATCTAGTCTCATAGCGTTATGGTCAGAAGAGATACCTGATACGATTTCAGTTTTCTTAAATATACCAAGGCTTGATTTGTGATGCAAGATGTGATCTATCCTGGAGAATGTTCGACGAGCACTTGAGGAGAAAGTGTAATTCTCTTGTTTTGGGATGGAATGTCCTATAAATATCAATTAAGTCCGTCTTGTTTAATGTATTATTTAAAGCATGTTTCCTTATTTATTTTCATTTTGGATGATCTATCCATTGGTGAAAGTGGGGTGTTAAAGTCCCCTACTATGATCGTATTACTGTCAGTTTCCCCTTTTATGGCTGTTAGCATTTGCCTTATGTATTGAGGTGCTCCTATGTTGGGTGAATAAATATTTACAATTGTTATATCTTCTTCTTGGATTGATCTCTCGATCATTATGTAGTGTCCTTCTTTGTCTCTCGTAATAGTCTATTTTAAAGTCTATTTTGTTTGATATGAGAATTGCTGTTCCAGCTTTCTTTTGATTCCCATTTGCATGGAATATCTTTTCCCATCCCCTCACTTTCAGTCTGTATGTGTCTCTAGTTCTGAAGTGGGTCTCTTTTAGACAGCATATATACAGGTCTTGTTTTTGTATCCATTCATCCAGTCTGTGTCTTTTGGTGGGAGCTTTTAATCCATTTACATTTAAGGTAATTGTCAGTATGTATATTCCTATTACCATTTTCGTGTTTTAGGTTTGTTATTGTAGGTCTTTTCCTTCTGTTGTATTTCCTGCCCAGAGAAGTCCTTTAACATTTGTTGTAAAGCTGGTTTGGTGGTGCTGAATTCTCTAGCTTTTGCTTGTCTGTAAAGGTTTTAATTTCTCTGTCAAATCTGAATGAGATCCTTGCTGTGTAGAGTAATCTCGCTTGTAGGTTTTTCCCTTTCATCACTGTAAGTATGTCCTGCCACTCCCTTCTGGCTTGCAGAGTTTCTGCTGAAAGATCAGATATTAACCTTATGAGGAACCCCTTGTATGTTATTTGTTGATTTTCCCTTGTTGTTTTTAATATTTTTTCTTTGTATTTAATTTTTGATAGTTCGATTAATATATATCTTGGCATGTCTCTCCTTTGATTTATCCTGTATGGGACTCTCTGCACTTCCTGGACTTGATTGACTATTTCCTTTCCCATATAGGGAAGTTTTCAACTATAACCTCTTCGATATTTTCTCAGTCCCTTTCTTTTTCTCCTCTTCTTCTGGGATCCCTATAATTCAAATGTTGGTGTGTTAAATGTTGTCCCAGAGGTCTCTGAGACTGACTTCAAGTCTTTTCATTCTTTTTCCTTTATTTTGCTCTGCAGCAGTTATTTCCACTATTTTATCTTCCAGGTCACTTATCCATTCTTCTACCTCAGTTATTCTGCTCTTGATTCCTTCTAGAGAATTTTAAATTTCGTTTATTGTGTTGTTCATCATTGCTTGTTTCCTTTAGTCATTCTAGGTCCTTTTCAAACGTTTCTTGTATTTTCTACATTCTATTTCCAAGATTTTGGACCATTTTTACTATCATTATTCTGAATTCTTTTTCAGGTAGACTGCCTAGTTCCTCTTCATTTGTTTGGTCTGGTGTGTTTTTACCTTGCTCCTTCATGTGCTGTGTGTTTCTCTCTGTTCACATTTTGCTTAACATACTGTGTTTGGGTCTCCTTTTTGCAGGCTGCTGGTTCATATTCCCATTGTTTTTGGTGTCTGCCTGCAGTGGCTAAGGTTTGTTTAGTGGATTGTGTAGGCTTCCTGGTGGAGGAGACTGGTGCCTGTTTTTTGGTGGATGAAGCTGGATCTTTTTTTCTGGTGGGCTGGCCCGTGTCCAGTGGTGTGTTTTGGGGTGTCTGTGAACTTTGTATGATTTTAGGCATCCTCTCTGTTAATGGGTCAGGTTGTTTTCCTGTCTTGCTAGTTGTTTGGCACTTTTGCTTGCTGTTCATTGAGTGGAGCTGAGTCTTAACATTGAGACAGAGATCTCTGCGAGAGCTCTTGGTGATTGATATTATGTGGGGCCGGGTGTTCTCTGGTGGTCCAATATCCTGAACTTGGCTCTCCCACCTCAGAAGCTCAGGCCTGACACCTGGCCAGAGCACCAAGACCCTGTCAGCCACATGGCTCAGAAGAAAAGGGAGAAAAAAAGGGAAGAAAGAAAAAATAAGTAAATAAAATAAAAATAAATTTTAAGTTATTAAAATTAAAAAATAAAAAAGTAAAGAAAAAGAAAAAAGAGCAACTAAACCAATAAACAAATCCACCAATGATAACAAGTGCTAAAAACTAAACTAAGATAAACATATAAATCAGAAACTAGTCAGTCGCATACAGCACACCCCATGTCTACAGTTGCTCCCAAAGTCTAACACCTCAATTTTGGGATGATTCATTGTCTATTCAGGTTTTCCACAGAAGCAGAGTACATCAAGTTCATTTTGGAGATTTAATCTGCTGCTTCTGAGGCTGCATGGAGAAATTTCCCTTTCTCTTCTTTGTTTGCACAGCTCCTGGGGTTCAGCTTTGGACTTGGCCCCGCCTCAGTGTGTAGGTCACCTGAGGGTGTCTGTTCTGTGCCCAGACAGGACGGAGTTAAAGAGCGGCTGATTAGGGGGCTCTGGCTCACTCAGGCTGGGAGGACGGAGGGGTACGGAATGTGGGGCAGGCCTGTGGCAGCAGAGGGCAGCATGACGTTGCAACAGCCTGAGGCTGGCTGTGTGTTCCCCAGGTGAAATTGTCCCTGGATCATGGGACCCTGGTAGTAGCGGGCTGCACAGGCTCCTGGAGGGGAGGTGTGGATAGTGACCTGTGCTTGCACACAGGTTTCTTGTTGTCTCCAGCAGTAGCCTTAGGATTTCATGCCGTCTCTGGGGTCCGTGCTGATAGCCACAGCTTGCACCTGTCTCTGGAGCTCATTTAGGTGGTGCTCTGAATCTCCTCACGCATTCCAAAACAATGGTCTCTCAACTCTTAGGCAGGTCCAGACTTTTTCCCGGACTCGCCTCCCTGTTAGCTGTGGCACACTAACCCCCTTCAGGCTGTGTTCACATGCCAACCCCAGTCCTCTCCCTAGGATCTGACCTCTGATGCAGGAGCCTCAGCTCCCAGCCCCCACCCACCCTGGCTGTTGAGCAGACAAGCTTCTCAGGTTGGTGAGTGATCGGCACTGATCGGCACTGATCCTCTGTGCAGGAACCTCTCCGCTTTGCCCTCTGCACCTCTGTTGCTGTGCTCTCCTCCGTGGCTCCAAAGGTTCCCCGCCCACCCCCTGTCTTCACCAGTGACGGGACTTCCTAGTGTGTGGAGACATTTCCTCTTTCACAGCTCCCTCCCAGAAGTGCACATCTCATCCCTATTCTTTTGTCTCTGTTTTTTCTTTTTTCTTTTGCCCTACCCAGGTACGTGGGGAGTTTTCTTGACTTTTGTGAAGTCTGAGGTGTTCTGCCAGCATTCAGTAGATGTTCTGTAGGAGTTCTTCCACATATTGATATGTTTTTGATGTATTTTTTGGGAGGAAGGTGATCTCCACGTCTTACTCATCCGCCATCTTGAAGGTCCTCTCCTAAATGCACTCTTTAATGCCAATACTTTTAATTAGTTTAGATTACACATGAAATGCATAAATCCATTTTTCTTATAAAAATAACAGTGTTACCTCTATTCTGTTACATTTCTCAGAGAAAACCAATACTAGTAATTTGATTTGTTACCTTTCAAAAAACATATGTGTGTGCATAATTACATATATGCACCTATAAAAATGTATGTGCGTAATTTTTGTTTGCACAAATGCTACCATACTGTATTTAGGCTCTGTGTATTCTTCTCGCTTAACAGCATTTCTTAAAAATCTGCCACGTCCTTGCACCTACCACCTTGTATATTGAGATTAGTGCTTCTCAAGCTAGTTACTGAAACAGAATTGCTGGGTCAATGGAAATGCACAAAGTAATTCTAAAGTATCTTCCAAATTATCTTTGTAAGCATACCCACTAGGATTTTTTTAGATTTCTGTGCTAAATGCCTCTATAACTTTGTAGCTGTTTATGTAGAGCACCGTGACCAAATACTGCTATAGACTCACCCGTCAAAGCTCAGCTCAAAGGCACCTTCTGCTGAAGGCATCACTATCTCCCAACTATAATCAATCTTTCTCTCATGTGAAATTGTACAATGCTTTACCTGTAATCTTACCCTGGCATTTACATGGGTTCATTGCATTTTAGCAATTCATATGCAGAGTTTATCTCCTCCTTGTCCCCCAGTAAGCTGTAAGCTCCCGAAAGGCGATATTCATGCCATCATTTTTATATTTGCATCCCCACATTCTATAGTTGTGTGCCTTGCTTAGGTTATTCTTCTATAAGTTTCTATTAAATGAATAAAAAGATGAATAAATGAATGCATGGTATAGCACTTCATGTTAGATCAGTGCCTTAAAAATTCCAGGATATATCTGTTGTGTCTATTGTCAATTCCATGGAAGCTTGAGCTGAACTCGAGTGGTCACGTTTTAGTCTATTATCACATACTTGCTCCTTTATGCATCATGTTTTATAGCACTGTTAATGGAAATGATCCTGTATATTTTCAGGGTAGCCCTTGTCATACCTGAAGAAGAAAGCTTGTGAACCCTGTCTGAATTGCTCCCTTTCACCAGCACTATTCTTAGCTGCAGTGAGAGATACATTTGTTATAAGTATTTTGAGTATGTACTTGATTCTGCCTGATTTATATGTCATCACAAAACCTTGACCTCCACCTCCATCCCCCAACCCAGTCAGCAACTTGGACATCAAAAATCACTCAGGCTCTGGGTATCAAGATGCTATATGTCTCAGCAGATGCATGGAAGCCATTTCTTCTTCCTTTCCTCCCTCCTTCCTATTCTTTATTCCTTCTTTCTTTCTTTCATTCTCTCTTTCTCTCAGAACTGGAATCATCAGAGAAAATGGTGTGTTTGGAATATGTGAAAATATACTCGCATTAAGCCAGCGATATTATGGGGAACTTATAGATTTTTAAGGGAAAAATATTTTAGCATTCAAAAACTCATATAAAGTATCTAGAGCTGATTCAAATTAGTTTTAGGCAGACCAGCAGTCTGGCTTTCAACACCTCCCATCTGTCTCCCATTTGCAGTCTCTACTAAACCTTTTCATTTTAAGATTTTATTTTTAATGAATTTCCTCTCTTTAGCCTCTTCTATCTCTAGTAATGATAATAACTCTTTAATTATGAAACAGCCTATATTTGTGTAAAGACCTGTGTTAATTCTAGTTTTTATTCTTAAAGAAATTTCTACATTGTAATTCCAATAATATGTTTTATATCTTCAATCTCTGTTACTAAACCTTGTTTAGACAGTAGATACATAATGGTGACTTATCAATGCAGACTGATTTAATTATTCTAGATACTACAGTCTGAATTTACTACAGTCAGCAAAACTCATTCAAGTTGAATGGTTCTTCTATAATGTTGAGTATCTTGATTACAAAATTGTATAATATTAATTATAAAGTTGTATAGAATTTAAATATTCTATAAATAAGGGTTAGTCACAGACATGGTCCTGAAACATATCATACATTGAAGATTTGAATAGCACATTCACTTGTGTAAAATATATTTATATGTTTTCTTCAAAAGTTTTAGAATTTTATTTTTGAGTAAGATTTTAACTCAATAACTGATGATACTAATTCTGTTTTTCATGGTGCTATTTAAAAATATATAAATTTCTCTAGATTCTTATTTCGTTCCTATTTATGTACCAAGCTCTTCAATTTATTTTTACTTTTCCTAGGAAGTTTTGAAACATTTTTAACTTAACTAATGATAACATTAGCCTCATAACACCTTGTTACAGAAAACCTTCCCTGTACGAGCATTATGATAATTAGATCTTCTTTTAGATTGGCTCTAAAATTAATATTGTGTCAGTTTTCTAAGTTGTTAGATTTAGAATCACAGTATTCTGCAACAAGTCTGCCTTGGGATAAGTTAAAGTCTTAAAAAAAAAAAAAAAAGACCCAACGCAGCCATAAATAAATAAATAGAAATTTATTTAAAAAATAAATTAAATTAAATAAAGTCTAGACATACGCTATGTGCAGAATGCTATGAGTAATATATATTAATTTTATCTTTAATATCAGAAAAGGAAAAAATAATAAACCTTGGTCATTGCTTTGGGAGACTAGCCTTGCTATTTGAAACACTTCTGGACATTTCTTATTTTGAAAGAATTGACTATATGAATATATATATATTGCCCTCTGCCTCCAGTTCCTGGCACAGAGCTCCTAAAATCATGGTAATTTTCTAAATGATAATAACACCAGGGTAGTCCTTGTCGTACTTGAAGAAGAATCCTTGTGAACGCTGTCTCAATAGATCCCTTTCCTGAGCACTATTCTTAGCTGCAGTGAGAGATACATTTGTTATAAGTATTCTGAGTATGTACTTGATTCTGCCTGGCTGATATGTCATCACAAAACTGTGACCTCCACCTATTATTCTAATATGTGGTTCTTTTACCCTGCACTCCAAAATCCCTTGGAATTTCCTGGGTGACAGGAGTGTCTTTTGTTCTATTGAGGTGACTGTTGGTGGACTCCTGGATAGTTTCAGGATGTGGGTTGATCCCCAGAGAGACCAAGCCATGATTAGAACCTTGGAAATATCTGCCCCACACCCCCATCCTCCAATGAGGAGGGAGAGCCTGGAGACTGAGTTAATGATTGATCATGCCTCATGATGAAGCCTCCACAAAATTCCCAAAAGTGAAGAGTTCAGAGAGCTTCTGGGTTGGTGTATACATGAAAGTGCTCACAGAGAGGGTATAGAAGCTCCTTCCCACATCCCTTGTCCTATGTATCTCTTCATTTATATCCTTTATTATATCCTTTATAGTAAAGTGGTAAATGTAAATGTTTCTCTGAGTTCTGTGAGCCATTCTAGCAAATTATTGAACCAAAGGAAGGGGTCAAAGGACCCCTAATTTATAGCCTGTTGATCTGAAGTACAGGTGAAAATCTGGGACTTACAATCAGTGTCTGAAGTGGGAGGGGCAGTTCTGTAGAACTGAAGTCATCACTTGTGGGATCTGATGCCAACTCTAGGTAGATAGTGTCAGAACTAAATTGAACTATAGGACACCCAGCTGGTGTCACAGAGAATTTCTTGATGTAGGGGAAAACTCCTCATACTTGGTGACCAGAAGTGTCAGAAGTGAAGTGTTCTGTGTGAACAGTAAAGGAGGAGAACACAGGAGTGTGTTTTCCCTAGACATCTGTTCAGTGTCTTATAGGAGCTGAGCAGGGGTCTTCAAGTCAGCTTTTGTGCCACTCTCTCAAGAACCTCATCTTTCAGATTCTTGACTTGGAAATTTGATTGAACAGTAAACTCAACACAGGTCTCCATTTATCTTAATAAAAAACTTCCTTTAAATCAATTTCTGCCCTTACAGCTGTCAGAAATATTTTTCAAAAATATTTATTTTCTGCTTTATAAGGTTAATTGGAATGAAAGGATGATATGTTTTCCTTTGAAAAATATTGGGCTTTTGACCTCTGCTTACAAAACAAATAACAGATATTTTATGCTTTCTTAATTTATTAAACAGATGAAACTGTCTTCCTTTTCTGAACCATACTTCTTTCTTTTCTGGTGAATTCTAAGCTTTGGACTATATATCTGCTTTTCACTGCTTATTGCCTTTGCAAGACAATTCTGCTCCATGCAAATATTGAATACCAGCCTTGCTGCTATTCTTTAGAGACAAAGAGGATTCTTCTGAGGGCACTAATGTCTACCACTAGCTTAAGACTTCTAGAGAAAGGGGCTGAAGCATGTTTTTCACTACAATAATGGTAACAGAGACTTTGAAAATTAAGTAGATTTATTCCAAAACATTAAGCTACTTGGACCAACACTGGTAAAACACAAAGACTGTTAAAAAAATACACACACACACACACACACACAAAGAGGGCATCAACACAAGTGATATAGAGGGAAATAATTTGCATATTCGGGATGGTTGGAGAAAAGTCTTTGCCTTAGAAGAGATAGAAGAATGAGGAGAAATTGCTAGAGTAAAGCGTTCTTTCCACATTAAGATTTAAATAGAGTATCACCTATTTCCTTTCCATTCGTTTTTTATTCTTCTTTTCTCACTGTATTCCATCCACTGAATGGCTACTCTGGTTTAGTTATTCCATGATATAATCTCCTCTTCTTCCTTCCCTTCACTTACTTTATCTTGCTTTCCCCTCTAATTCATCTTCTTTTCTTCCATCCATTCTCCTCTGGTCCTGTGTTGTCAGGTGAGATCTGATATCCTTGCATGCTCCAGCTCACTAAAGCAACTATGGTGTCATGTCATGACAAATACTTTATAATAATTTACTTGGTCATAAGTAGTGAAAAAACTAACTTAAAACTCTAAATCAAAGCAAAGTTCCTTTTGTTTAAAAGGCAGGGACCCTATAATTTTACTGAGTTATAACTCAGTTTTTGTATAATCAACTAACTTAATATATTGGGCTTCTTTTGTTAGCTTTTCCTTTCTTCTCAGCTATGTTATACCTTCTTATTCATGGAAAAGATAAAATATGGTAGAGATATTAAACAGGGAGAACTATAACATCTGTATTGTGTTCTCATTTGAAAGTTTTTCACAGTTATATGTTGAGTTTTTTATTAAGTATTTTATGTGGTGACTTGCCTAACTGTGTATGGAATATTTGATACCACTTATATTTAATGTTTTTAAATGAGTTCTAATTTAATATAGTCAGTGAGGTTATGGGTGTTGATTTGATTCAATATGAATAGCTCAAGTTTTGAAACTATATTTGTATTCAGACTACTTACTTGTAACCATCTGTATACAGGAGATGAGGCATCTCATTTCCTTTTCAAGCAGTTAATGTGAAGTGCTTTTCATTTGGTATTAAGTTATGTATTTCAAGCTTTTGGGCATACATTTTTCATAATTTTTTACACAACGATAGACTTTAGCATTTGATACCCAAGGAAGCTGTCAACACTAATAATTTCTGGGAAAGTTTTGCAGACTGGAAGCATGAGTCTCATTGAGCCAAATTATCCATTTTGTTTTTGAGTTTCTGTATCTTAGATATATAGAAATGAATTGCCATGTGAGGAGAATCTCCAACGCATTATTTTAGTTCTTAATCTAGCAACACGTCTTTTCTCCATTTGGGGAAGATGAATTTCCCTGCGGCCGCATTCCTTGAGGAAAACCAGAGCATTGGATGTGCTTTGACCCAGCTATATATCTTAAAATAGTCACTGCTGATTCACTGTACACAGCACCTTCTTCAATATTTAAACATATTTAAATATAGGCCTTCCCTGAGTTTAGTGACACTGCTATCCAAAGACCCTATTTTCCTCCTTATTTCTCACTAATCACTCCTTGAACTGTGCTCTGGAACCACCAATTAATGTTCAAGAAATGCTAGTATGGCCAAGTGAATACTAACAGCTTGCATAAAATAGCTTATTTAATCTTTTAAACATATGGTATGAAGAAGAAAGAAATGCACATAGAATTTAAAGACTAAGGTACTAGGTAGACTCAATTTTATGCACTAGAACGTTTTTACTTCCTTTTTTCCTTCTCCTCCACCTTCTTTTTCTTTTTCTTCTTTTTCAAATTTCATACCACAAATATCTCTAACTTCACGCCAATCCTTTGGAGCAGCATCCTCTTCAGAGTCCTTCGCAGGACACTATCAGGAGTAACTGAATTTGCCTGGCTAAACAGATGCATTCTTGACATCTCAGCTTATATAAGCAGACTTCTCTGTACATCACCCTTATACATACTCAAGCACACATGGCAAATATTGGGTAGTGCTTCTCTTTTACATGGACTCTAATGCTATTCTCTATTACCCACCAGTAGCCATCATTACTTTATGTCATTGTTGACCTGAAACAAATAGACCGCCATACATTTCTCCAGCAAAGATGGGTTTGTTTGGGGTCAGCAGAGAACTGCAGTTTAGAGTCTAAAATCATGGTGAGTCATGTGCAATTCTCCTCCCAGCAAGAGATGGAGAACACTTTATAGAAAGGAAAAAGAAGTTGGGAGGGCTGTAGTAATCAAAGAATCCGTGGCTTTTCATTGACTGAGTCCTTTTAAGGAAAGAAGAGTAGTCTTTCTTCTTCCTGTTTGGCTCTGCTATTGTCACAGAGTATGACAGCTTCCCCTTCTGGTCTCTTAACTCTAATTGAGGTTTCCGTTTAATAATTTTTTACATTATCATTTCCTATTTATTCATCTGGATCCCTCGCTAAGCTCTCAGGGTAATGAAGCAGACATAGTTTTGACCCTATTCATTCTAGTAGGTAAGGGTATCTAGTACCATGCATAGCATATAGTAGAGTTCAATAAATGTTTGTTGATGAATAAATGAATGAAGTAATTAGGCAGGTGTTATTTCATATAACAGTCATAATTATGAAGATAATTTGAGAAACTAAAGCAAAATGGTCCTATATTCTTAGGAAAAACTTTTAAGACAGAGACGCAAGTGTAGGAGAATGAGGACACATAATTAATTTTTGATTCTCAGAGCAAAGTCCAAATATATGTTAACCTCTTCATGTAATTTGTATGGTAACTGTCTTCCAGTAAACCCAAACTCAGCCCTCCATTTCCTTATACCACAAGATATACTTATTTTGTTTTCTGGTTTAAGTATTTTGTGAAAAATTGAAGCATTAATTTTTATAACAGCAAAACTAGGTGATAAGTCACTAGTACTATTATCAATTAATGAAACCTACAAATAAACAAGCAGTGAAAAACTTAATAATGAAAGTGTTAATCTACAATTGCCTTGAAAAGTGCCTGTAAAATTTTTTCCTTCAAATTTTGCCGCCAAAAACATTATGGTAGAAGTAACATGGTGTTACAATAAGAAAGGTTAAAAAATGTCATAGCCCAATATTTTAGAGTGTACTGCATTGTAAAAAGGTATAAGGAATTCTCAAAACTTTTCACTGCTATATACTGGGAGCTCTGTATGAAATTGCTAAAGAAAAGAGGATAGTTTCATTTTTTTGTATGCTGTTTGTATGATTCTGTCTGTCATGTGTAATTCAGATGTACAAATATAACAAATGAATTAGAAAAAGAACCATACTCAGTTTCCAGTTAGATTTGCTTACCGGGACTTTGGTAGGATATTACCTGTCCTTCATGCTCAGAGTCTGTCATGTTCACATTTTAGTTCTCAAAGTTCCATGTATATTTCTTTCTATATGATACGTATCACTATATGTTTGTTAAATGAGGTTGAAATCAAAAGACATTTGGAGTATATATAAAAAGAATTTAAAATATTTCTAAAGTGATTTGCAGTCTTTTAAGTATGTATTTACCAAAATATTTAGAAAATCTGACCTCTGTGGCTTATATGACCCAGCAATCAAAATATAACAAAGTGGGGCTTCCCTGGTGGTGCAGTGGTTGAGAGTCCGCCTGCCGATGCAGGGGACACAGGTTCGTGCCCCGGTCCAGGAGGATCCCACATGCCGCGGAGCGGCTGGACCCGTGAGCCATGGCCGCTGAGCCTGCGCGTCCGGAGCCTGTGCTCCGCAGCGGGAGAGGCCACAGCAGTGAGAGGCCCGGGTACAGCAAAATAACAAACAAACAAAAAATATAACAAAGTGTCATCTGAAACAGTGTGTAAATCTAGACGATGTATAAATTTAATTTAGCTGCTTCTGCAAACCAAAAAAGGCAAGTGTATTGAAATAGTTCAGAACATGGGCTTTAGTGTTTGATGACCTGGATTTTAATAACAGATCTGCCACTTAATAGGCAACTTTACTTTTGTAAGCATCAGCTTCTTCATCTAAAATAAGAGTATATTCCTGTCCTGCCCCTAGGTTCTTCAGAACAATTTTTTTTTTTTTTTTTTAGATTTCATATATATGTGTTAGCATATGGTATTTATTTTTCTCTTTCTGACTTCACTCTGTATGACAGTCTCTAGGTCCATCCACCTCACCATAAATAACTCAATTTCATTTCTTTTTATGGCTGAGTAACATAAAAAATTAAAATATAAAATATAAAATAAAATAAGAGTAGACAAACACCCGCCCTATAGGCTTGTTTTGAGTATAAATATAATAATAAATGCAAAATGTTTAGCACAGGACCTATCACTCAGTAAGCTGCTAGATACATTTATCTCTTTTTTTCTCAACTTGTAGAAGGAAGTTGTTGATAAACAGGAAAAACAACATAAAATTACTCTGAGCGTGCAATTTAATTTTGAGGTAGCCAGTGTCCTTATTAATGTAGGCTTTAATATCAGAAAGTTTGAAGCCCAAACAAACTAGGAAATCTAGCATAAGTCACTTAAAATTTGTAGATTTCTATCTGTTAATTGGGGAAAACAATAGCTACTTTGCCTAATTTAAGTAATTGCTGTTAAAGGGAATTTTAAAATACAAAGTATTAAACAAATGAAACGGACACAAAACACACTCCAGACTGTGCCAGTTTGTACATAGTGACTTGCAATTTTAAATTACTATGAGACATCACAGGATATTGAAAATATGGAACACAAGAGCCTGATAAGTAGCAAATTAGTTCTGGAAATAATGTTTGTTCAGATTGTTAGGGCAAGTCCATTTTTTCCCCTCAGGCAGATATTTTGAAGGTTGTACTAGCTTCATTTTCCAGAGAGAAGGGTAAAGAAAGGAAGTTAATCTTATCTCTTCATGTGTCTCGTACCTTAGGACCTGGTCAATAAATATTAATTGATGAAGATGATATTGCAAGGACTATGTTTTGTGAAATTGATTCATAGAAGTGAGCCTTAGGCAGTTATACCAATGTGATTGGATGTTTCCAACATCTTTTATTTAACTCTCTCTTTGTAAGATCATGTCGAAATAAATATGTTTAATTGGGATCCTGAGGATCTATCATTTTTTCTTCCCCTTTCTGCCCCTCCTTCCCTCCCTCCCTCCCTCCCTTTCTCTCCCCCTCTTTCTCTCCCTTCCTTCCTCCCAGCTCTCTTTCTGTCTCCTTCCCTTGCCTGTTTATATAGTGTACAATTAAACCATAACCTTATAGGATGGGGATAGCAATTAGATCAATTTCGATCTCTGTTTATCGTTAGCCCTTGAAAAGTCTTACCTAACAAACCTAGAAAGTAGAGGAAAAAGGGACTTAAGCTAATGTTTTTTTCTTCCTGTTGCCATTTACCATTCACAGAAACTCAAGGTTCAGCTGGTCTTTCTGAAAAGTCCATTTTGTGGAAAGTTGTATGAATGTCAGGACTTGTACATACTGGCACTGGACACCCTCAGCTTGGAGAGAACATGGCCCAGAGGCTGGTCTGAACTTTGTTTTAAAAAATAGTTGCTTAAATCCTTGGAACACTATCTCAGCCCAATCTGTGCCTGAACCAGTCCCTGGAATAAATTCCTGCATTGTCTGCTGCCTCATTATTCCATACCCCTTAGGCTCACACACAAAGGAATACTTAAGATCACAAAACATCATGATCTCAATAACTTATTTTTAAAGTTTTTGTTCATCCCAAGAGTTCTGTTTTTCACGAAGTGCAATTAATTAGAGAGGTAAGTCATGGAATTCCAGATTATAATGTCAAAATATTTACCATGGGGCTGCAACCTTGTGTAGTGGACAGAAAGCCCCTGCCTAGTAACATATTTCATTTTTATATAATTTAATATTGATTTTTCATGTTCTGTTTTCCCTGAAGCCTAACTTTTGGCAGGTTTCTTGAATTATCAACAGTTTTTTTTGAGATTCCTACAACCACATAGTAAATCAATTCAACAGACAGATTTGAGTCCAATCTATGTGCAAGGAAGGGGCAGGAATGAACAGGACATCCTGTGAGAAGCTCAGGTGTGATGGAGAAAGTCAAGCTTACACATAACTAATATACCTAATAAAAAGCCTTAGACTATAGGAACAATACAAGTTTTCTAGAAGACTAGAAGGAAATATTGTTTTTGGCTTAGTGAGACTAGTGCTTTTTGTGCTTTTTTGAGTGCTTCTCGAAAATTTTCTTCATTTCCTCTGTGGTAGTTTGGCTTAGATTTTCTACCACTCCATCTTCTAGCATGGGATTTTTTGTTTACGTTGTTGAGAACTGCCTATTTTTATTATCTCTTCCTGGATATGCAAGAATTTGTCTTTGTTTCCATCTCCTGCTCTCTCTCTCTCTCTTTCATGTTTAAAATCATAACAGTTTACCAGGAAATGTCTTGGAATTTATGGTTTTGTATCAGTTATTCTGGAGACATGGTGTACTCCCTCCTCTAGACTTGGATTCAAGTTTTCTTTTTATTTCTGAACAATTTTCTCACAAATTAAAATACTTTTCGTTTTATTTTTTTCAACTTTTGTCTTCGTGAAGGCCACATCTCTCATTTTATGTATTTTTAACTTCTTATTCATTTCAGTCATTATGTAAGTTTTTTTCTTTGTCTTATCCTCTCTGGCATTTACCATCTATTCGATTGTATAGACTCCGCTTTTCTTAATCTCAGCATGACCTTCATTTTTGGTGCCATTTTATTTTTTTTTTCTTCAACTTTTTTCCTTAGAAGCAATGTCAATTTATTTTTCATGTCCTTCCCCTCCCTGCCATGCCATTTTCCTGTGTGTGTGTGTGTGTGTGTGTGTGTGTGTGTGTGTGAGAGAGAGAGAGAGAGAGAGAGAGAGAGAGAGAGAAAGAGAAAGGAGAGGGAGAGAAAGAGAAAACATGAGTGCTTTGGCTTGATTTTCCTTATTCCCAGATTTTCCTTATTCATACAGATACAGGCCTACTCACAACTCAGTCTTCTCCAATGGGCTTCACCTTTGGATAAGTGTTTCAGTGATGGGACATCTATAAATTCTTTTATTTATCCCAGCATCTTTAATCTGTAGTATCTTAACAGGGTCCAAAGATCTTCATTCAACAACCCATGCCCTTCAGTGTCATTGCTCCTAACAATGGTGTTGGTTCTGTCCCTCAGGGTGAGGCACCTGGCCTGGAATTCTCTGAGTTTTTCCAGTCTTGTCTGCATCTGCATCAGCAGGCATATCTGCTCTACCCTTTACTTGTTCTGACAACTCTCCTCATACATTGGGCCTGTGGTTATAGTGTGCCTTAGATTAACTGAAGAGTTTATGTGTCTATTTCTCATCCTCCCTCTAAGCTCAGAGAGGAAAGGGGGATACATGTCCTGATCCTGTCATCATAAATGTAAAGTCCCCAGAGTCTTTCTTTAAAGTTCTATCCGTAATTTTATGACATTTTTTTGGGATAAAATGGTAAAATAGAGTTGTCAATTTTTGTAGTCAGGGATTTTCCCTGAGGATTATTGATTTGTCTTGCATACTCTTCACAACACAAACACGATGCAATAAAAAGAATAGTAGCTAAAGTTTGAGTGTGCTTACATAAGGTACTGTCCTAAGCCTTTACATGTATCAACTCATTTAATTTTCACAGTCACCTTATGAAGTAGATGCTATTCTAGGCCAAACTATCATTCAAGATTATGGAAATACATAGATTGGGGTTTGCAATGTGCAGTGTAACAGATATTATGTTGTATTCAGCAACATAACCTGGCCAGATTTATGATTTAACTTTTATTATCGCTAAATCTGTTTCTCTGAGTCAGATAGAGTGGTGGAATTAATAACATATACATAACTTTCCTTACCAGTTGGTTTTGTAAAAAGAAATATGCTAATAAGTAATGATCAGACTTGAGAGCAGAGGGACCAGGGAAGAGCTAGGCCCTTTGTAATTGACAGGAGCCACAGGGTTAAGACTTGAGAGCAGAGGGACCAGGGAAGAGCTAGGCCCTTTGTAATTGACAGGAGCCACAGGGGTAATGTTGGATGGATCTGGCAAGAGTAGCTGAATGTATGCTTTGCTTTATCAGAAAAACCTTTGATGCGCAACTCAGTTACTCATTATCTCCTTGATGAGAAAAAGGTAAATAACTGAAACAAAAGCCTGGATCAGTAAATTTCTGATCTCATATATATGTATAACATCTGATCCTTACCAGCTAGATCCCAGGGTTCTCAGTATGATAATCTTCTACCTTGGGATGCAGAATGAGCAGTGAGGCAAAGAGATTTGGGCCATTACCATGTATTCTTTTAAAATATTTTTCATTTATTCACTGCACCTGGTATGGAGGCCTACCCCTTATTTTCTAATTTGATGCCTGGTGATTACATGTGCTTAACTTAGTTGAAACATTCAGGTGGTCCAGGAAAAAATAAAATTGGCTGTCTGTCCATGAAATTAGCCCAGAAGCCATTCTATAATATTTCCTTTCTGCATTATTTTTAGTATCAAGTTCACATTGATTCATATGGTGCCTAACACAATAACTCTTACATAGCAGAAAATCTATAAATGTTTTTTGACTGAATGTAAATTCTAGTGTGGGTCAATTTAAAGTATTACCTTCTTTGTGGTATTTTGCCTGATCATAATTCTTGAGCAAGGTAAGTGTAAGACTGACCATCATTATATGACTAAAGAAAAGAAAATCCATTAAGAAAAGACCCATAAATAACTTCTTAGATTTCTTGCTGTATAAAATATTGTAGCAGTTAAGATCACAGGCTTTAGAATCAGCTGAACCCTATTTGAATTCCAGATATATTACTATTCCTTATTGTGAGAATTTAGATATGTTACTCAAGTTCTTTGAGTCTTATTTTCTTCATCTCTGAAGTGAGGTTAATAAATGTATTTCTAAGAACTTTGTGAGGATTATCAGAGAAAAAATGAATTAAAGCACCCATCCTTGAGGTCTTGTATTTACTAAAGAAATAAAAGAGAGAATACTATCTCAAAAAACTTAAAGTTCAAAAATCTGAATATTCAAGTTGAAAACAGAATTCCTGAACTTCTACTAATGCTCTCTTGCTTTTTATAGGGCTAAAAGTGTTACCTAGTCCAAGCTTGTACCACTTGCCACAGGACAGGCCAATAAATCGAGAGATGAGCTGTTGGGGCCAGGAGTAGTGACTTTATTCCGAAAGCCAACAGACCAAGAAGATGGTGGACTAGTGTCCCAAAGAACCATCTTACTGAGGTAGCATTCAGGCTTAATTTATACTAAAAGGGGAGGGAGTGTGGCTTGTTGTTGCAGACTTCTTGGTGCCAGAATCCTCAGTTCTTACAACTGTCCACATAGGTCTGGTCACAGTGTTCCTGTAAACCTCCAAAGCAGGCATTTCTAATTGTGAATCATTTATTAATTTGTTGTATAAGAGTAAGATGAGAGAACACAGTAAACAGAAAATTTAATTAAAAATAAATATTTTGAATAGGTATATTTTTACTTCTATCCAACTTCCTGCTCTTTAAAAGACTTCCAGTCCTAAATTTTACTTGGAAGAATTTAGTCAACAAAGCTAGTGGCTGCACTGCCAGAAACACAATTGCCTTATTTGGTAAGCAGCAAGTATTTCTCTTTAAGTGTTCACCAAACAGCACCATTTGGAGTGAGGAAGTATTGACACTGCTTTTAAAACATGCTCTTAAATATATATTTTTAAAACAATGTCAATTTTAGTAAACTAGGTTGTTTTTCTCTTCCTTTTGCAGAAATTGAAGTTCAAAAGATTGTCAGTTATTTTTAAGTTTCATGAAGGAAAATGCCTGTGCTCTTTATAATAGAAAAGGCAGATGTTACCCAAACTCAAAGCAAACTAAACTGATTTTGCTGCAGAATTTTCAGGCTATAGCAACTTGAAATAATCAGTTACTTATGATGTACTTCTTTCCTTTAACCAAATTTTTATCAGTGATTTAGAACACATTTATTAATGTTTCACTTCACAGTATGTATTAATGTTTTACTCAAAATGTTATTTTGTTTGAAAATAACAAAAAACCTGCCCCAGAGAATAAGAGACAGTAAATTTTAAAAACGAGAGGGTAAAAAATAGTATGGTCACTGTTTTATTTCTTTAAAAATCTGTGGTTTAGGGGAAAGAGTACAGTGAATCATGAAACCCAATCTACAAATCAGGGCATTGAGACCTGGTGAGAATCACAAAGTGTGCTGGACCATATTGTGACTCATATAAAATGTGAATCCCTATCAAACCCTCTGAAATTGTGTAGCATCTGGGTCAATTTGAACCTGTGATTGGAGTTTCAACTTCATCATTGGAACTTTGTTTTCCTGTTAACTAACATATTAGTTAAGGGTATAAGAATTATAATTAAATCCAGGTGTGACCTTCATTAGTTGCAGGTCCCCAAATTCCTAAAGCACCACTTTCCTTATCTTTACAATGGGAATAAGAAAATAATAAGTAACTCTCCCAGGGTTGTTATAAGCTTTATATTTTTATTGGAGTATAATTGCTTTACAATGTTGTGTTAGTTTCTGCTGTGCAATGAAGTGAATCAGCTGTATGCATATCTATATCCCCTCCCTCTTGGACCTCCCTCCCACACCCCCATCCCACCCATCTAGGTCATCACAGAGCACCAAGCTGAGCTTTCTCTGCTTTATAGCATGTTCCCACTAGCTATCTAATTTATGCATGGTAGTGTGTATATGTCAATGCTAATCCCCCAGTTTGTCCCACCCTCCCCTGCCCCACTGTGTCCACATGTCCATTCTCTATGTCTACGTCTCTATTCCTGCCCTGCAAATAGATTCATCTCTACCATTTTTCTAGATTCCACATATATATGCATTAACATATGATATTTGTTTTTTTCTTTCTGGCTTACTTCACTCTGTGTGATAGACCCTAGGTCCATCCACATCTCTACAAATGACCCAATTTCATTCCTTATTATAGCTGAGTAATATTCCATTGTATATATGTACCACATCTTCTTTATCCATTCATCTGTCATTGGACATTTAGGTTGTTTCCATATCCTGGCTTTAAATGACTTAAATAGTAGAAAATGCTTAGCACAGTTGCTTGCACATTCAGCTCTCAGGAAGTGTTAGCAATTGTGATATAGCCAGGGCAGGAGTCTTAACACAGAGATACTCTGCCTATTGTGGGACTTCCAACACCGTCCTCTCATTCTTATGGGAGGATTTTCCCTTCTACCACCACAGGATAGATAGCTTACCCCTCCCTGGAATGGCCAATAATCTCATTAACTAAGAAAGGAAATATAAAAGGAAGAAATTTAGGGTTTATTTCCTTAGTTTTTATTGAAAGAAAAATGTTGCCTTTGGCTGTATTATTTTGGCAGTCCTTGCATGTGAAAAGAAAGGGAGAGCTATGGGTTCCTAAACTGAATGTTGTAAGTGAATTTAACCACTTGAAAAATAATTTCCATGGCAGCAATGCATTAAAAATGAATAGTAACAATGAGCATCTACAAAAAAAAATTCTTTCAATTTATAAATTGATTATCTCATGTACTATCTTTTTTAATTCCTATATTCTTATATTTAGATATTATTATCATTATTATTTAACCAGATAAGAAATAGTGTGATTCAAAATATTAAGTGACTAGCTTATTATCCCATAGCTGAGGCTTCTAGCAATGTTTATATATATATGTATATATACACACACATATTTGTGTATATATAAAATATATGCATATATGTACATATTTCATATGTGTATTATATAATGTGTATGTACACACATGCATACATATATTAATATATGTGTATATATATATTCATATGAATATACAGATAAATGTATAAAGTGGGAGAGAGGATATACTATGTTTGCAAATGTATTGAATATATATACTGAATATATTCTGGCAAGTATGAACACAAAATTGAGATTTAACATGACAATGTTAGTTGTAAAAATAAAGAATTCACATATACAAATTATACTTGAAGAAAAACTTAAAATAATTGTCCTAGCTCCCTTTACTGAAATGATTTATAAAATTTCTGATATGTGATTCAGATGAGTAAATAAATATACTGCTCATATAGGAGCAAATGACTTATTAGATTCATTTTATTCATATCTAATTTTCTCAAAGAATATAAGCAATTTTAACAAATTGAATTCATTACTTACTCTAAATTGAATTAAAGTGATTTCTTGCATTTCTTATGTGGAAGAGGTCACTGGGGTTTTCTTTCCTCTCAAATACAAGTTATGAATCCATTTTCTTTCTTGGATTGATTATGTGTGTAATGAAAGGCTTTGAACAGAAAACATCTCAAAAGAAAATTAATATTTAGACATTATTTAAGTAAAAAAATGAAATTTTGTGTTACACTATAAAATGAAAGTACAATTACTGAGCACTAATATGTGAGGTGCTTTCATTTATATTGCTTAGTTTAATACTAACAACATAACAATGTGGTAACTGTTAACCTCTTTTGAAAATGAAGAAATCAAGTCACAGATAAGTTATTCACTGAGCATAAGATTGCACAATTAGTAAATGGCAATTCTGCATTCAATTCCACATTTTTCTGACTCCAAAGAACACGTTATTCTGTTTTACAAAATTACTCGTTTTCTTTTTTTAATTGAAGTTGTCAACCCATTACCATTTTAACAAACCAAACAGATGAAGGATTGACATTCTCATGTGGCCATTTCTTTATTCTTTCCGGGTTTCCCACTCTCTGAGTTCTCAGCTCTCTAAGAATTTCTGAGTGAGTGTTACTCAATATTACAATCTTATGTGGCAGTTGGAGACTAAATCCCCTGTTATGGAATTCCCTGGCAGTCCAGTGGTTAGGACTCCATGGTTTCCCTGCTGAGGATGGGGGAACTAAGATCCCACACAAAAAAGTGTAGACTTAAAAAAAAAAAATCCCCTAAGTTACATTCTGCCTCTGCCATTTATTAGGTTGATGACCTTGAAAACGTTAACAGATTTCTGACCCTCATTACTTCCAAACTGTGGTATTTCCCAGAGTCTAAGTTCATCCATCAGTTTGTCCCATATCCACTGAGAGTTTTATGTTTCTCACATGCTTTGCCTGGCCACACTTTATAAAGTAGATCTACCACCAACACCCAGAAGTTTATTATTCTGTAATGTATTACATTTTGAAATTCTTTCACTTATTTTATTTACCTTTTTTTTTTGTCTCTGTGGAATTAGGGACCTTGTCTGCATGATCATTATTTTATGCCCCGTGCCTAGTACTTTCCCTGGCATGAAATCAATACTCACAAACTATTGACCGAATGCAGAAATGATTGAAATTATTAGTGTTCAGTTTGAGTCAAACTAGAAAAACAATGACATTAACATATTGTTTCCTTAATCTTATTCTGATTGGTATGTGGGACATATTATAACTCATTTGTCGCTAAGTGAGGTGGAACATTTGTATTGATTTAGTGTTAAGATCTGCTATTTTCCTGATGTAAACCTGTTTCTTAATGGTGTGACCACACAAAATATTTCTAAATATTCCAAGAAAAACTGAAATAAGACAAAAAGTGATGTGTAATAGTGTTGACATCTCTTAGAAGCATAAAGTAAAGAGAAAAAACAATAAAAAAGACACAAGTTCTGAATAAAACTTGTTATGATGGATTGACACTCTCCTTTGAGAGTTTATTTCTAAACAAAACTAAGTATTGTAAACTCTTCAAGGTACAGTAACAATTGGAATATTAAAGCACTTAACATTTTAAGAGTAGTGTACAGACTTATTTTTATGTGCTTAACTGTCAAATGTCCTGGGAATTATGAAGACAAGTCCTTTAGCAACTATCATGTATGAATTATACAACATGATTTTATTAAATTTTAAAATGTTTATTTTCTTTAGACTCTATAATAAAGACTATTAAGTAATATTTTCACATAAATACAAAATAAATAGTGTTACTCCTTTATAAAATAATATAAAACATCTTTTTGCAAATTAATACAGGCTGGTATAATTCTGCTCTAATCAATATTTAAATATATTTACATTTAGTCACCAGGCCTTCCCTGTTTTTAATGTTACTATCATCCAAAAGCCATATCAAGTTGGGAAGAACTGACATGTTGGCAATATTGAGTCTCAGTATTCATGAACGTGGACTACTTCTCTATTCGTTTAGTTCTTTGAATTCTTTCAGCAAAGTTTTATAGTTTTCCTCATAGAGATCTTGTGCATATTTGTTAGATTTATACCAAAATATTTCATTTTGGGGGGTGCAAATGTAATGGTGTTATGTTTCTAATTTTAAATTCCACTTGTTTACTCCTAGTATATAGGAGAGTGATTAACTTTTGTATGTTAATATTGTATCCTGCAACCTTTCCATACTAACTTATTAGTTCCAGGAGGGTTTTTTTTTTTATGCCAATTTTTTTAGGTTTTCTAAAGAGATGATCGTGTCATCTGCAAGCAAAGACAATTTTATTTCTTCTTTCTCAGTCTGAATACTATTAATTTTCTTTTCTTGTCTTATTGTATTAACTAGAACTTCTAGTATGATGTTGAAAAGCAGTGGTTAGAGGGGATATCCTTAAGTTGTCCCTGATTTTCATGGAAGAGCTTTTAGTTTCTCACCATTAAGAAGAAATGTTTTTGATAACCTGGAAGACATATTACAAATGATTTTGAGGAGGCATTTTGAGATAATTGAAGGTACTGTTGACCTCTGAATTCCATGCAACAAACCTTATAAGGTACTCACTAGCTCAGAAAACCAGTGAGTCTATAATACTCAATCTGTTCTTTTTTTTAAAAAAAAAGTTTTGCATAATTTTGAGTAGTCAACAATTTGTCCTTAGGTAATAATAGCTAACATCATACTCAACACTGAAAAGTTGAAAGCTTTACCTATCAGTTCATGAAAAAGATAACAATGCCCACTCTCACCACTTTTATTCAGCATAATACTGGAAGTCCTAGACAGAGCAATTAGGCAAGACAAAGAAATAAAAGGCATCCAAATTAGAAAGGAAAACAAAATTGTTGTTATTTACAGATAATATGATCTTATATATTAAAAATACCAAAGACTCAACCCCAAAACTATTGGAACTAATCAACAAATTTAGTAAATTTGTAGGATATAAAATCAATATACAGAAACCAGTTGCATTTCTATAAGTACTATCAACAAAATATCCAAAAAGGAAATAAAGAAAACTATCCCATTCACAGTAGAATCAAAAAAATAAAATACTGAGGAATAAATTTAACCAAGGAAGAGAAAGATCTGTACGAATAAAACTACAAGGCTTCAATGAAATAAACTGAAGATGACACAAACACATGAAAGCTATCCCATGTTTATGGATTGTAAGAGTTAATATTGTTAAAATATATATATAGTATGAGTCTTACAGCTCTAGAAACAGGTGTCAAATAGTATGTGAGTTTTTGTGGCAAATATCTTGTCTATGCTCTTGATTGTTTTTGTCTTCTAACTTTTTAAGCAACTCTATAAGGTATAAATTGTATACTGTAAAATTCATCCATCATAAGTGTATTATTCAATAACTCTTACTGCAAAGAGTTGTACAACTATTACCACACTCCAGTTTTAAAAAACTAAAACATCACCCCCCAAATTTTCATCATGTCCCTTTACAGTCAGTCTCTGCACCCTCCACTAGACTAAAGTGACCACTGATCTGCTTTGTGTCTATAAATTTACCTTTGCTAGTAATGTCACATAAATGAAATCATACAACATGTAGAATTTTATTTCTGGCTTCTTTCACTTAATACAACAAATTTGAGATCCGTCCATGTTGCACATGTATCAACAGTTTGTTCATTTTTATCTCTGAGTTGTGTTACATTGGATGGATACCCCATATTTTGTTTATTTACTCAATTGTTGAGGGGCATGAGTTGTTTCCAGATTTTGGCTAACATAAATAAAATGGTTACAAATGTTTGTGTAAAATCCTTTGTATGAACAATCTCCTTTCATTTATATGGCTAAAGACAAAGGATTAGAATAGCTGTTTCATGTGGTAGATGAATGTTTAATTTTTAATGAACTACCAGTTTTATTTTCCAAAGTGACTGAAAGGTTTTACATTCTAAAAGGCAATGTATGAGGGTTCCAGTTGCTCCACATCCATGAAAAATTTGGTCTTGTCAGATTTTTGGTTATAACCATTCTAGTGGGTATGGAGTAGTCTTTAATCTTGGTTTTAATTAGAAAATTAGTGGATCATCTTTTCATGTGTTTATGAACAAGTCATATATATTCTTTCATGACATGTCTATTCAAAACTTTTATCCTTTTTTTTCTTTTTTCTTCCAGTTTTATTGAGTTATAATTGACCTACAGCACTGTACAATTTAAGGTGTACAGAATAATGATTTGATTTACATATATCATGAAGTGATTATCACAATAAGTTTAGTGAACCCCCATTATCTCATATAGATACAAAATTAAAGAAATAGAAAAAAATTTTTTCTTGTGACAAGAACCCAGGGTTTAATCTCTTAACAACTTGCATATATAGCATATAATAGTGTTATTTATCATTCTGTACATTACATCCCCAGTGCTTATAACTGAAAATTTTTACCTTTTGACTGTCTCTATCCAGTTCCCCCTCCCCCAAACACCCTCCTCTGGTAACCACAAATATAATCTCTTTTTCTATGAGTTTGTTTGTTTGTTTTTGAATTATAATTGACCTAGAAGACTATGTTAGTTCCTGGTACACAACATACTGATTGAATATTTCTATACATTTCAAACCAATCAACACAATAAATTTAATTATCATATGTCACCATACAAAGATATTACATAGTTATTGACTATATTCCCCATACAGTTCATTTCCGACCTGTGGCTCATCTATTTTTGCGACTGGAAGTTTGCACCTCTGAATCTTCCTCACCCATTTCTTTCCTCCCTCCATCCCTCTCCCCTTTGGCAACCACTTGTTTGGTCTCTATGAGTTGGTTTCTGTTTTGTTATGTTTGTTCATTTGTTTTGTTTGTTTAGATTCCACATATAAGTGAAATCATACAGTATTTGTTTTTCTCTGTCTGAGCATCACTTAGCATAATACCTTCTCAGTCCATCCACATTCTTGCAAATGACATGATTTCATTCATTTTTATGGCTGAGTAATATTCCACTGTGTATATATATGGGCAGCGTATATATGGGTCTTGTTTTTTTCCTTTTGTTTTTGTTTTTTTTAATCCATTCAGCCACTTCATGTGTTTTGACTGGAGCATTTAGTTCATTTACATTTAAAGTAATTATTGATAGGTACTGCCATTTTGTTAATTGTTTTGGGGTTGTTTTTATAGTTCTTTTGTTGTTGTTGTTGGTCCTTTCTTCTTTTGTTCTCTTGCTTGTGATTTGATGAGTCTTTGTGATCAGTACCTTGAACTCTTTATTAGGTAGATTGCCTATCTCCACTTACCTCTTCTTTTGGGATTTTATCTTATCTCTTCATTTGGAACATGTTTCTCTGTTGCCTCATTTTGCCTCATTTGCTGCTTTTATTTCTATGTATCTGGTAGGTTGATTATGTTTCCCAACCTCAGAAAAGTGGCCTTTTGTAGGAGACCTCTTATATATCCCAGCAGCACACTCCCCTCTGGTCAGCAAACCTATATGCTCTAGGGATACCCCCATGTGGTCTGCATGGGTCCTTATGTTGTGGTAGGCTGACTACTGTGCATGGTCTTAGAGGCATGGCTGGCCCCTATTTCGGTTGGTTGCCAGGTCCTGCCTTGCGTGGAGACTGCTGGCCACTGGTTGGTGGATCCAGTTTACAAGGTTGCTGGCTGCAGAGCTCCAGAGGTCCTTGGGGCTAGTGCTGGCCCACTGGTAGGTGGAGCCAGGTTTTGGGGTGGGTGGTTGCAGAGCCAGGGTCCTGGATCTAGTGTTGGCCTGCTGGTGGGTGGGGTCACCTCCTGACATGGCAACTGCAGGGTCTGGAATGTCCCAAAGCTGGTGCTGGCCTGCTGTTGAGTGGGGCTGGATCCTGGGACCTCTGGCTGAAGGATCTTAGGTTTCTTGGTGCTGGTGGCAACCTGCTGGTGGGTGGGGCTGGGGTCAGGGGGGTCCTGGGGCTAGCACCTTCTCACTGGTGAGCAGAAGCCCATAGCCTCTGGCTTCAGGACCCTTGGGTCCCAGAGCTGGTGTCTACATGCTGATGGTTGGGGCTGGATTCCAGGGCTGCCGGCTGAGGGACCCAAGGTGTCCCAGAGCTGGTGTTAGCCTGCTAGAGGGAAGAGCCAAGGCACAGGGGGTACTGGGGCGGGTGCTGGCCTGCTGGTGTGTGGCTTGGGTCCTGACACTTCAAGCTGTCTGGCTGAGGTGTTCCTAGAGCTGATGCCTACCTACTGGTGGGTGGAACCAGGTCCTGGGATCTCTGGCTGCAGGGCCCTGGGCGTCCTGGGGCTAGTGCTGGTGCAGTGGTATGTAGGGCTGGGTCCTGAGATATCTGGCAGACAGGCTGGGTCCTGGGATGGTTGTGGGTTTAGGGTGGCTCTTAAGGCAGCAGGCCTACTGGTGGGTAGGGCTGTGTTTCTGCTAGCTAGCTGCTTGGCTTGAGGTGTCCCTGTACTGCTGTTGATGAGCTGGTGGGTGGGGCCATGTCCTAGTGCTAATAAGGTAAAGGGAGCATTCCAAACTGGATTTGCCAGCACCATTGTCCATGTGGTAGAAGGAGTTCCAAAATGTCTGTGTCCCTAGGGTAAGCTCCAGTTGCCCCCTGCCTCTCCAGGAGACTCTTCAAGATCAGCAGGTGGGTCTGATCCAGGCTCCTTTCAAATCATTGCTTCTTCCCTGGGTTCTAGAGCATGTGAAATTTTCTGTGTGCCAATTAAGAGTAGAGTCTCTATACCCCACTGCTGTCTAGCTCTTCCAAAAGTAAGTCCTGCTGGCCTTAAAGCCAAAGAGTCTGGGGACTCATCTTTCTGGTGCAGGAAACCGAGGCTGGAGAGCCCAATATGGCACTCAAACCACTCACTCTTTGGGGAGAACCCCTGCTATTATAACTATACTCCTGTTTGTGAGACTCCCACCGAAGGGTATAGGCTTTTTTTTTTTTTAATATCTTTATTGGAGTACAATTGCTTTACAATGATATGTTAGTTTCTGCTTCATAACAAGGTGAATCAGCTATACATATACATATATCCCAATATCTCCTCCCTCTTGTGTCTCCCTCCCACCCTCCCTATCCCACCCCTGTAGGTAGTCACAAAGCATCGAGCTGATCTCCCTTTGCTTTGCGGCTACTTCCCACTAGGCATCTATTTTACATTTGGTAGTATATATGAGTCCATGCCACTCTCTCACTTCGTTACGGCTTACCATTCCCTCTCCCTGTGTCCTCAAGTCCATTCTCTACGTCTGGGTCTTTATTCCTATCCTGTCCCTAGGTTCTTCAGAACCTTTTTTTTTGGATTCCATACATACGTGTTAGCATACGGGATTTGTTTTTCTCTTTCTGACTTACTTCACTCTGTATGACAAACTCTAGGTCCATCCACCTCACTACAAATAACTCAATTTAGTTTCCTTTTATGGCTGAATAATATTCCATTGTATATATGGGCCATATCTTCTTTATCCATTCATCTGTCGATGGAAACTTAGGTTGCTTCAATGTCCTGGCTATTGTAAATAGAGCTGCAGTGAACATTGTGGTACAGGACTCTTTTGAATTATGGTTTTCACAGGGTGTATGCTCAGTAGTGAGATAGCAGGATCATATGGTAGTTCTATTTGTAGTTTTTTAAGGAACTTCCATACTGTTCTCCATAGTGGCTGTATTAATTTACATTCCCACCAACAGTGCAAGAGGGTTCCCTTTGCTCCACACCATCTCCAGCACTTGTTCTTTGTAGATCTTTTTGATGATGGCCATTCTGACTGGTGTGAGATGATACCTCATTGTAGTTTTGATTTCCATTTCTCTAATGATTAGTGATGTTGAGCATTCTTTCATCTGTTTGTTGGCAATCTATATATCTTCTTTGGTGAAATGTCTATTTAGGTCTTCTGCCCATTTTTGGATTAGGTTGTTTGCTTTTTTGATATTGAGCTTCATGAGCTGCTTGTAAATTTTGGAGATTAATCCTTTGTCAGTTGCTACATTTGCAAATATTTTCTCCCATTATGAGGGTTGTGTTTGGCTCTGGTTATGGTTTTCTTTGCTATACAAAAGCTTTTAAGTTTCATTAGGTCCCATTTGTTTATTTTTGTTTCCATTTCACTAGGAGGTGGATCCAAAGGGATCTTGCCATGATTTATGTCATAGAGTGTTCTGCCTATGTTTTCCTCTAAGAGTTTGATGGTGTCTGGACTTACATTTAGGTCTTTAATCCATTTATAGTTTATTTTTGTGTATGGTCGTAGAGAGTGTTTTAATTTCATTCTTTTACATGTAGCTCTCCACCTTTCCCAGCACCATTTATTGAAGAGGCTCTCTTTTCTCTGTTGTATATTCTTGCCTCCTTTATCAAAAATAAGGTGACCATATGTGCATGCTTTTATCTCTGGCCTTTCTATCCTGTTCCATTGATCTATATTTCCATTTTTGTGCCAGGACAATCCTGTCTTGATTACTGTAGCATTGTAGTATAGTCTAAAGTCAGGGAGCCTGATTCCTCCAGCTCCATTTTTCTTTCTCAAGATTGCTTTGGCTATTCGGGGTCTTTTGTGTTTCCAACAAATTGTGAAATTTTTGTTCTAGTTCTGTGAAAAATGCCAGTGGTAGTTTGATAGGAATTGCATTGAATCTATAGATTGCTGCAGTAGAGGCATTTTCACAATGTTGATTCTTCCAATCCAAGAACATGGTATATCTCTCCATCTGTTTGTATCATCTTTAATTGCTTTCATCAGTGTCTTATACTTTTCTGCATACAGATCTTTTGTCTCCTTAGGTGGGTTTATTCCTAGCTATTTTATTCTTTTTGTTGCAATGGTAAATGGGAGTGTTTTCTTAATTTCTCTTTCAGGTTTTTCATAATTAGTGTATAGGAATGCAAGAGATTTCTGTGCATTAATTTTGTATCCTGCTACTCTGCCAAATTCATGGATTAGCTCTAGTAGTTTTCTGGTAGTGTCTTTACGATTCTCTATGTATAGTATCATGTCATCTGCAAACAGTGACAGCTTTACTTCTTGTTTTCCAATTTGGATTCCTTTTATTTCTTTTCCTTCTCTGATTGCTGTGGCTAAAACTTCCAAAACTATGTTGAATAAGAGTGGTGAGAGTGGGCATCCTTGTCTTGTTCCTCATCTTAGTGGAAGTGGTTTCAGTTTTTCATCATTGAGAACAATGTTGACTGTGGGTTTGTCATATATGGTCTTTATTATTTTGAGGTAAATTCCCTCTGTGCCTACTTTCTAGAGTGTTTTTTGTCATAAATGGGTGTTGAATTTTGTCGAAAGCTTTTTCTGCATCTATTGAGATGGTCATATCGAATTTGTTAATATGGTGTATCACATTGATTGATTTGTGTATATTGAAGAATCCTTGCATTCCTGGCATAAACCCCACTTGATCATGGTGTATGGTCCTTTTAATGTGCTGCAGGATGCTGTTTGCTAGTATTTTGTTGAGGATGTTTGCATCTATGTTCATCAGTGATATTGGCCTGTAGTTTTCTTTCTTTGTGACATCCTTGTCTGGTTTTGGTATCAGGGTGATGGTGGCCTCGTAGAATGAGTTTGGGAGTGTTCCTCCCTCTACTGTATTTTGGAAGAGTTTGAGAAGGATAGGTGTTAGGTCTTCTCTAAGTATTTCATAGAATTCACGTGTGAATCCATCTGGTCCTGGGCTTTTGTTTGTTGGAAGATTTTTAATCCCAGTCTCAATATCAGTGCTTCTGATTGATCTGTTTATATTTTCTATTTCTTCCTGGTACAGTCTTGGAAAGTTGTGCTTTTCTAAGAATTCGTCCATTTCTTCCAGGTTGTCCATTTTATGGCATATACTTGCTTGTAGTAATCTCTCATGATCCTTTGTATTTCTGCAGTGTCAGTTGTTATTTCTCCTTTTTCATTTCTAATTCTATTGATTTGAGTCTTCTCCCGTTTTTTCTTGATGAATCTGTCTAATAATTTATCAATTTTGTTTCTATTCTCAAAGAACCAGCTTTTAGTTTTATTGATCTTTGCTATTGTTTCCTTAATTTCTTTTTCATTTATTTCTGATCTGATCTATATTTCTTTCCTTCAGCTAACTTTGGGGGTTTTTTGCTCTTCTTTCTTTAATTGCCTTAGTTGTAAGGTTAGGTTGTTTGAGATGCTTCTTGTTTCTTGAGGTAGGATTGTATTGCTATAAACTTCCCTCTTAGAACTGCTTTTGCTGCATCCCGTAGGTTTTGGGTCGTCGAGTTTTCATTGTTATTTGTTTCTAGGTATTTTTGGATTTCCTCTTTGATTTCTTCAGTGATCTCTTGGTTATTCAATAGTGTATTGTTTAGCCTCCATGTGTTTGTATTTTTACAGATAGTTTTCCTCCAATTGATATCTAGTCTCATAGCATTGTCATCAGAAAAGATACTTGATAAGATTTCAATTTTCTTAAATTTACCAAGGCTTGATTTGTGACCCAAGATATGGTCTATCCTAGAGAATGTTCCATGAGAACTTGAAAAGAAAATATAATCTGTTGTTTTAGATGGAATGTCCTATAAATATCAATTAAGTCCACCTTGCTTAATGTGTCATTTAAAGCTTGTGTTTCCTTATTTATTTTCATTTTGGATGATCTGTCCATTGGTGAAAGTGGGGAGTTAAAGTCCTCTACTTTGATCATTTTACTGTCAATTTCCCCTTTTATGGCTGTTAGCATTTGCCTTATGTATTGAGGTGCTCCTATGTTGGGTGAATAAATATTTACAATTGTTATATCTTCTTCTTGGATTGATCCCTTGATCATTATGTAGTGTCCTTCTTTGTCTCCTGTAATAGTCTTTATTTTAAAGTCTATTTTGTCTAATATGAGAATTGCTACTCCAGCTTTCTTTTGATTTCCATTTGCATGGAATATATTTTCCATCCCTTCACTTTCAGTCTGTATGTATCCCTAGGCCTGAAGTGGGTCTCCTGTAACAGCATATATACAGTCTTCTTTTTGTATCCATTCAGCCAGTCTATGTCTTTCAGTTGGAGCATTTAATCCATTTACATTTAAGATGGTTATCAATATGTATGTTCCTATTACCATTTTCTTAATTGTTTTGGGTTTGTTATTGTAGGGTTTTCCTTCTCTTGTGTTTCCTCCCTAGAGAAGTTCCTTTAGCATTTGCTGTAGAGCTGGTTTGGTGGTGCTGAATTCTCTTAGCTTTTGCTTGTCTGTAAAGTTTTTAATTTCTCTGTCAAATCTCAATGAGATCCTTGCTGGGCAGAGTAATCTTGGTTGTAGGTTTTTCCCTTTCATCACTTTAAGTATGTCCTGCCACTCCCTTCTGGCTTGCAGAGTTTCTGCTGAAAGATCAGCTGTTAACCTTATGGGGATTCTCTTGTATGTTATTTGTTGCTTTTCCCTTGCTGTTTTTAATATTTTTTCTTTGTATTTAATTTTTGATAGTTTTATTAGTATGTGTCTTGGCATATTTCTCCTTGGATTTATCCTGTATGGGACTCTCTGCACTTCCTGGAGGTGATTGACTATTTCCTTTCCTGTATTAGGGAAGTTTTCAGTTATAATCTCTTCGAATATTTTCTCAGTCCCTTTCTTTTTCTCTTCTTCTTCTGGGACACTTATAATTTGAAACTTGGTGCATTTAATGTTGTCCCAGAGGTTTCTGAGACTGTCCTCAATTCTTTTTTTTTTTTTTTTTTTTTTTTTTCCGGTACATGGGCCTCTCACTGTTGTGGCCTCTCCCGTTGTGGAGCACAGGCTCTGGATGCACAGGCTCAGCGGCCATGGCCCACGGGCCCAGCCATTCCATGGCATGTGGGATCCTCCTGGACTGGGGCACGAACCTGCGTCCCCTGCATCGGCAGGCAGGCTCTCAACCACTGTGCCACCAGGGAAGCCCCTCAATTCTTTTCATTCTTTTTTCTTTATTCTGTTCTGTGGTAGTTATTTCCACTATTTTATCTTCACAGTCACTTATCTGTCCTTCTGCCTCTGTTATTCTGCTATTGATTTCTTGTAGAGAATTTTTAATTTAATTTAATGTGTCATTCATCATTGCTTGTTTTCTTTAGTTCTTCTAGCTCTTTGTCATACGTTTCTTGTGTTTTGTCCATTCATTTTCCAAGATTTTGGATCGTCGTTAGTCTCATTACTCTAAATTCTTTTTCAGGTAGACTTCCTATTTCCTCTTCATTTTTTAGGGCTGGTGGGTTTTTACCTTGCTTCATCATCTGCTGTGTGTTTCTCTGTTCTCATTTTGCTTAACTTGCTGTGTTTTAGGTCTCCCTTTTGCAGGATGCACATTCATAGTTCCCCTTGTTTTTGGTGTCTGCCCCCATTGACTAAGGTTGTTTCAGTGACCCATAACTTGGGAAATTTAAGAAAATTGAAATCATATGAAGTATCTTTTCTGACCACAATGCTATGGGACTAGTTATCAGTTACAGGGAAAAGTCTGTAAGAAATACAAACACATAGAGCTAAACAATACACTACATAATAACCAAGAGATCACTGAAGAAGTCAAAGAGGAAATCAAAAAATACCTAGAAACAAATGACAATGAAAACACAATGAACCAAAACCTATGGGATGTAGCAAAAGCAGTTCTAAGAGGGAAGTTTATAGCTATACAAGCCTACCTTAAGAAACATCTCAAATAAACAATGTAACCTATACCTAAAGCAATAAGAGAAAGAAGAAGAAAAAAAACCAAAAGTTAGCAGAAGGAAAGAAATCATAAAGATCAGATCAGAAATAAATGAAAAAGAAATGAAGGAAATGATAGCAAAGATCAATAAAACTAAAAGCTGGTTCTCTGAGAAGGTAAACAAAATGGATAAACCATTAGCCCAAAAGGCAACCCTCAGAACTGGAGAAAATATTTGCAAATGAAGGAACTGACAAAGGATTAATCTCCAAAACATACAAGCAACTCATGCAGCTCAATATCAAAAAAACTAACAACCCAATCCAAACATGGGCAGAAGACCTAAATAGACATTTCTCCAAAGAAGATATTCAGATTACCAACAAACTCATGAAAGAATGCTCAACATCATTAATCATTGGAGAAATGCAAATCACAACTACAATGAGATATCATCCCACACCACTCAGAATGGCCATCATCAAAAAATCTACAAACAATAAATGCTGGAGAGGGTGTGGAGAAAAGGGGACCCTCTTGCACTGTTGGTGGCCATGTAAATTGATACAGCCACTATGGAGAACAGTATGGAGGTTCCTTCAAAAACTAAAATAGAACTACCATACTAACCAGAACTCCCCCTGCTGGGCATATACCCGGAGAAAACCATAATTCAAAAAGAGTCATATACCAAAATGTTTATTGCAGCTCCATTTACAATAGCCAGGATATGGAAGCAACCTAAGTGTCCATCAACAGATGAATGGATAAAGGAGATGTGGCACTTATATGCAATGGAATATTACTCAGCCATAAAAGGAATGAAACTGAGTTATTTGTAGTGAGGTGGATGGACCTAGAGACTGTCATACAGAGTGAAGTAAGTCAGAAAGAGAAAAACAAATACCGTATGCTAACACATATATATGAAATCTAAAAAAAAAAGAAAATGGTCAGAACAGTCTAGGGGAAAGACGGGAATAAAGATGCAGACCTACTAGAGAATGGACTTGAGGATACGGGGAGGGGGATGGGTAAGCTGGGACAAAGTGAGAGAGTGGCATGGACATATATACACTACTAAACATAAAAGAGGTAGCTAGTTGGAAGCAGCCACATAGTACAGGGAGGTCAGCTCCGTGCTTTGTGACCACCTAGAGGGTTGGGTTAGGGAGGGTGGGAGGGAGGGAGATGCAAGAAGGAAGAGATATGGGGACATATGTATAACTGATTCACTTTGTTATAAAAGAAACTGACACACCATTTCAAAGCAATTATACTCTAATAAATATGTTTAAAAAAAAGAATTCCTACAATTCAATATTAAAATGCAAATAATTCAATAAAAATTGGGCAAGAGATTTGAATAGGTGCTTCACTTAAATAGATGTATAAATGATGAAGAAGCACATAAAGAAATGTTCAAATATATTAGTCATAGTGTAAATGAAAATTAAAATCATAATGATACACATACTAAACAGAATGGCTAAAATAAAAAAGATTGACGACACCCAATGTTGGTGTGCATGTGAAACAATAGAGTTCTCAATCTTGTGCTTTGTATGGGAATACAAAAATCATACAACACTTTGCGAAGTGTTTTTGGAATTCTTACGAAGATACACATACACCAACCCTCTCACCCAGAAATTCCACAGCCAGGTGTTTACCCAAGAAAATTACAATGGGTGTCCTCAGAAATACTGTACAAAACTGTTCATAGCAGCTTTATATTAATATTCAAAATAGAAAACAGTCCAGATGTCCATTCCTAGGAATATTTTGTAAATATACCTGATATACAAATTCAATAGAATACTGAATATTGTATATACAATATACAGTAATAAAGTAGAGTACATCACTGATATACTTGGCATCTTCAAGGAACGTTAGACACATTTCACTAAATGTAAGTAGCTTTACCCTAAAGAACATGATTCTATTAATGAAAATCTGCAGTGGGCAAAATAATGCCTGACACAATAAAAACAGTGGTTGTTTCAGGAGGATATTGGGGTTGGGATTGACTGGAAAGGAGGATGAGGAAACACCAGGGTGAATTTAATGTCCTGTAAGTTGGTAGGAGTTTGGATTGCATAGGTATATGTATGCATTTGTTAAAGTGTAATGGTAAATGGTATGCTTGGTAAATGTATGCTTAAGATCTCTGTGTTTTATTTTGTATAAATTTTACATAAAAAAACAAGAAAAACTTTAAGAAAAATTTAAATTCTTGTCGCTAAAAATCCATGCTGAAATATTTAGGACGAATATTTTTTTCTGAGCACAACTTACAATGATTTTATTGATATACCTTTCTCAAGTGAGGGCTCTCAAGATGGGGTTCCCAGTTGTGTAATCATATGTCTAAGGGCATATGATACTTTGCTATTATAAATAAAAACAAATCTGTCTATATAATCAATTTCACTCAATACTGAATAATTAAAAGCATTCAATTTATTTTCAGAAAAGAGATACTTTATAGAATAGAATGCAAATTTCCCAAGAAGGTTTAAGAGAAAATGTGTGAGTTCAAAGACAGTTGTTTGTGTTGAGATGCTTCAGGCTCTGCCTTTGCACTCCCTGAAGGTACGTGTTCAATCTCCTATGCTTTTTGGGACGTTGTGATGGAAAAGTTAGAGAAAACCTGCAACTGAAACAAAAAATCAAGAATGGAATTACATGAGAATTATGTGAAAATCTTTTAGTACAGATTTCATTTTAGCAGGTACAGCTTGATAGGAAAAGACAATTCTCCTCAGTCTCAGACTGTGTTCCTGCAGGGGGTACTTTAATGTTAGACTTATTCATTGTAGTTAAAAGCATCCAAAGAGGTGTTTAACATCTGGTTCCAAGTAACAGCCACAGAGTTCTGTTATTACAGATGGTAAAATATCATTGTTGCTCTGTCAAGGAATACATAAAACTCAGCAAGAGAATCTGAACTAATTTCAGCATATACAGTTACAGTAATTGCTTTTGAAGTGAAGAGCTATGGTGGAAATATATAAATGGGTTGGATAGGTTTTACTCTCTGAGCTCAGAAAGTATAATTCCTGAGGTCAGTAAATTATAGGAGAAAACTAAACTTGTTGCAGTTTTCAAGAACCAAGCTTGTTCACCTATTACACCCTTTTTCTAAGTGTTTC